>NC_066580.1:307820314-308420314 GCF_024323335.1 Lathyrus oleraceus
ATAAAAAAGGGCTCCCTAGGAGTACCTATGACACTTTTGATGCTAACACCTTCCCTCTGTGTAACCAACCCCCTTACATGTAATCTCTGGCATTTTATTAGTTTTGATTTGAAAACTTCTTGTCTTTGGGTTTTTTTCGTACTTTTCCCTTTTCCTTTGGAAACACTAAAAGCGTGGTGGCGACTCTGATTTTATTGACGTTAAGTTTATACATAGCTTAATGGTCATGAATTTACCGCTACAACTATCCCATTTCCATTCAGGAATAGATAACAGTTGTAACAAACCAGAAGGCTTCTGATGCTCAATCTTTGATTTCTGACAAATCAAACACAAATACACCAATTCCGCAATCTCTTTCTTCATACCAGGACACCAAAACAAATTCCTCAAATCTTGATACATATTAGTAGCACCGGGATGAATACTCAAACCACTACGATATCCTTCATCAAGAATCCTCTTTCTCAAATCCAAAACATCGGGAACAAAAACTCTATCATGACACCTCATGATACCATTCTCACCAATCCAAAAATGACACCTTTACCTTGATTGATCAACGTCAATCGATCTACGAAAACCAAATCAGATTTCTGACCTTCTCGAATCTCATCCAAAACTCCACTAGTAAGCTTCAACATACAAATCTTCACTCCAAAATAAGTCTCTTCACAAACCAAACTCATATCTCGAAATTGTTCAAGCAAATCCAATTCTCTCACCATCAACATCGACATATGCAAAGATTTCCTACTCAAAGTGTTGGCTACAACATTCACTTTTCTAGGATGGTAATTCAAACCAAAATCATAATGCTTGAAGAATTCCAACCATCTCCTTTGCCTCATATTCAACTCTTTCTGATCAAACAAATACTTCAAACTCTTATGATCACTAAACACATCGAATCTTGACCCAAACAAACAATGTCTCCAAATCTTCAAAACAAACACAACAGAAGCTAATTCCAAATCATGAGTCGGATAATTCCTCTCATGCACTTTGAGTTGCCTTGAAGCACAAGCTATAACTTGTTGATTCTGCATTCTCCTAAACCCATCAAAGAAGCATCACAATACACAACAAATGATTCTGATGGATTCGGTAAAATCAAAACAGGAGCAGTAGTCAATCTCCTCTCCAACTCTTGAAAACTAGCTTCACACTGTGCAGTCCAAATGAAAGCTTGACCTTTCCTAGTAAACTATGTTAACGACAAAGATAACTTAGAAAATCCTTCAATAAACTTTCTATAATAACTTGCCAAACCAAGAAAACTACGAATCTCAGACACAGATTTTGACGCTTCCCATTGAGATATAGCCTTAATATTAGAAGGTACAACTGAAATACCACCACTAGAGATCACATGGCCAAGGAAACTCACTTCCTTCAACCAAAACTCGCACTTTGAAATTTTAGCAAACAACTGCTTCTCTTTCAATACAGATAAAACAATCCTCAAATGCGCAGCACGATCCTCTTCACTCTTCAAATAGATCAAAATATCATCGATAAACACAACAACAAACTTATCGAGATATTTATGAAAAATACGATTCATGTACTCCATAAATACATCAGGTGCATTCATCACACTGAAAGGCATCACCGAATACTCATAGTGTTCATACCTTGTTCTAAAAGCAATCTTCTAAATATCTTCAGCTTTCACATGGATCTGATGATAGCCAAACCTCAAATCAATCTTGCTAAACACACAAGCACCAACCAACTGATCCATCAAATCATCAATCCTCGGAAGAGGATACTTATTCTTGATAGTAACCTTATTCAGTTGTCTGTAATCCACACACAACTTCATAGTACCTTCTTTCTTCTTAACTAACAAGACAGGTGCACCCCACGGTGACACACTCGGACGAATAAACCTCTTATCAAGCAAATCCTCTAGTTGACTCTTCAACTCTTTCAACTCAGATGGTGACATCCGATACGCAGCCATCAACACCGGACTAGTACCAGGAATCAAATCAATCGTGAACTCAACTTCACGTTCAGACGGCAAATCGCTAACCTCATCAGGAAACACTTCAGGAAAATCACGAACAACTGGAAATTCACCCATTGTTCCATTTTCACTAAGCTTCAAACTTGCCACCAACATAAACACTTCAGCACCATCTCGCACAGATTCATTCACTTGTTGAGTAGACAAGAATACATCACCTTCCTTCTCTGGCTCAAGAAAAAGAACAGCTTTCGCAAAAAAATTGATATAGACATGGTTGGCCCTCAACCAGTCCATTCCCAAAATAACATCAAGTTCACTCAATGTAAGGCACACTAAATCAACTTCAAAATCTTTATCACAAATATTCAACGAACATTTCAAACAAACAGATGAAGTAGTCACTGAACCCATAGGCGGAGTATCAGTAACCATGCTTCCATGCATAACAGATAATTTAAGATTCAATCTCTTAGCACAATCCAAAGAAATAAAAGAATGCATCGCACCGGTATCAATAATAGCAATCAAAGGCATATTATTAATAAAGCACGTACCTCGAATCAATCTCTCCTCAGCAGAAGTATCAGCACCAGACAATGAAAACACTTACCCTTTGGCTTGCTCCTTCTTCGGCTTGCTCCTTCTTCGGCTTGTTACACTTGCTATTAATGTGCCCTTGCTCACCACAGTTGTAGCAAGTCACATTCGAACCAACTCTGCAATCAAAAAATTTGTGACCTTGCTTTCCACACTTGAAACAAGTCACATCGCCCTTAGGACACTCAGGAGAACGATGTCCCTCAACACCACATCTGAAGCACTTGACAGGAGTGTGAGATCCTCCCCAACTCGGCTTCTTTCCATCACCAGCTTTCTTCTTGCAATCATACAGCTTCCCTTGGAATTTCCATTTTCCTTTCTTATCATGCAAGGACTTGTAATGAGCTGCACTCTCACGACTATCCTCATCATAGATCTTACTCTTGTTAACCAACTCTAAAAATCTCGTAATCTGTTGGCAACCCATTGCCTTCTTGATATCAGGTCTCAAGCCATTCACAAACTTAACACACTTGGATCTCTCAGCATTAGCAGTATTGTAATGGGGACAAAATTTGATCAACTCCTCAAACTTTGCAGCATACTCAGCTACGGTACCATTACCTTGCTTCAACTCAAGGAATTCAATTTCCTTCTTTCCACGAACATCTTCTGGAAAATACTTCTCCAGAAAAGCATCACGGAAAAGTGCCTAAGTCACTTCAATGCCATTCTCATCAAATCTCTGAACAGTGTTGCGCCACCAATCCTTGGCTTCTTTCTCAAGCATATGAGTGCCAAACTGCACCTTCTGCGCATCTGAACAATTCGTAACTCGAAATATTTTCTCAATCGCCTTCAACAACTCTTGAGCTTTGTCAGGTTCATGAGTTCCTTCAAAAGTTGGCGGATTGTTCCTCTGGAACTTCCCCAAAGCACGAAACTCATCAGCATCACGCTCCTAATCACCAGCATTCATTTGCGGAATGGCACCAGCCAACAGAGCCAATATCGCCGCAAGCGCATCATCATTCCTTCCAGCAACCATCTTCCTGCTACACCAACCAATCAACCACAACAACAAGGATTGTTAAATAAACTGTATCCATTGTGTCATATAATTGCTCTGATACCACTAATGTAATACCCACCAAACTACTACTACTCAACTACAACATACAATTGCATAATCGGAGTAAATTAAAGCATGCATACACGAGGGAATCACATTTACTTCTGCCATAAACAACACATGCAATGGTCACATACAAGTAACACGAATTATAAATCAAAACCAAATAACCAACATGTAAACTCAGACAGCGGAATAACATCTCTCTTCATAAATGGTAAATAATGATGATTCCCATAAATCATCTACCACAAAATATCGTTTTGGGCTCTAAGGCCACTCAACATCAAAACCAACATATCCAAATAACAAGATAAAAGAGAGCACAACAATATCTCTCAACATCAAAACACAATAAGAACTAGCCTCAGAATCTAATCCTTGTGCGAAGCACCACTATCTCTGGTACCTGAGCGATGTCGCGATAGAACATCATTCCAACAGAAGGGTGAGAATTCAAATCATTATAGAAAAAATATAATAATATGAAATGTATGACAAACATACATATATTATTAGAATTCGTCACGCTTCATACAAACATGCATCATATCATCTTATTAAAGAATCACATGTTTACCATCATACGACATGACTCAACAATCCACAAGTATTCATTTATAAATACTAAATGATGTACAAAATTCATATTTCACAACATATCAATTTCATGTACATATTATCATCCATCATCATTTACAAATCATCATCAAATATGTATACAACTTTCACATGATTTCATAATGTATACAAGTCACCATTTCATCATATATATCACAAATATGCACACATATCACATCAACAATTCATATCAAATGGATCACCTAAAATCCACATATATGCATACCTACCAAAATCATATCCATACAATCATATCACATAATCACACAAACAACAATTCACACCGACACGTGCGACTCAATCTGTGACTCAATGCGATATGCATGTGGATCCCATCCGTTATCATTTCCGACTTGCTGAGCATCTCTCAAATAGACTAGATAACTACCTCTAAAGCTCGATTCGTCCTTAAGCTTTCAAACCCCATTCGACGTTAGGTTTGGGACAAGCAAATAATCTACGCGAGATTACCCAACATTGCCTCTTTCATAGACTCGTGCTAGTGTAAGTGTGCAACAACAACAAGACTCATGCAATTAAGACGGTCGTAACCCCTTAATCGTACATAATCATACCACAACCAACATTTGCACAACATACACCTAACATGACTTCAATCCCAAACAATACATCAAATAGCATTCAGCATCTCATCACAACACATTAACATAAAGAAAACAAGTCAATTCATGTTATTAATCAAATTTACCAATTCACATAATCACATACATAATTTCAAGTATTATGTTTCTTCATAAAATCCATCTAAAACCATCCAATACATGCCAAACAATAGAAAACATGTCATTCACATTCACCACACATATAACATACATCCACATTAGGATTCTTTTGATAAAATATTAATCTATTGTTTTCAAAATGAATATTACGTTATATATAATATTATTAGCTTCATAACGGTCCAAACGGAACCTCAAACGGAGTTACGGTTCAAAAGTTATTGAATTTACAAGTTTTTCAAAATGCTGTCAAAACCAGAAAATTTGTTGTTGCGAAAATGCTGTCAAAAACCAGAAAAACTGTTGTTGCGAAAATGCTCATGTCCAACATGAATTTTCATCATAAAACCACATTAATCCATCATTTTCATAAAATAAATAGTTATACAACCTATATATATCATATAACAACTATTAGGATCATAGAAACAAGATTCTAAGCTCCACTAATTTTCACCAAAATCCCAAATCAACCATTTTCAAGTGAAACTCAAACATGCAATTATACACCAAATCATGTTCTATACACATACCCATTCATGTAATTCAATATATAAACATCATAGCATAACATAAACATCAATTTCATGGATTAAAACATAAACACGTGTTAGGGTTTTCTCAAAAATCAAAATCCCCAAATCCTAAGTTCATGATATCTAACCCACATACATTACATACATTATGTTTACCCATAACCACTTGAAATCCCACCCTTACCTTAGCATATATGAAATCTCTAGATCCTTCTTCTTCTAGTTTCCTCTTCTCCTCTTTCTCTTCTCTTCTCTTCTCTTCTCTCTTCTTCTCTTGTTTTACAAAACTAACTCTAATCTCTAAAACTCTTACTATCTTTTTAACTCATAATGGGCTTAACCCACTTATCCATCCATTCTAATTAATTAGGCCCATTACTAGACAATTGCTATTTCTACTCTTAAAATTCAATTATTCAAATAACACATATATTCAAATAATTCAAATAATCACCAAAACACATATTTAATTAATTATCACACCAAGTAATGATTAATTAAAATAAACATCTAATAAATAAATACGGAAATTAAATCGGGGTGTTACAATCAACGCTCGGAAGGAACGTTTTTCATTAGAGTAAATAGCTAAAGGAACTTCTGAAGAAGTTTAACTTGTCAGAATGTAAGCAAGCAAAGACTCCAATGCATCCTACATGTATTCTGGAAAAAGAAGAGGTAAGCAGTAAGGTAAATCAGAAGTTATTCAGAGGTATGATAGGCTTTTTCCTTTATCTAACCGCTTCTAGACCTGATATTTTATTCAGTGTCTACTTATGTGCTCGCTTCGAATCATATCCTAGAGAAACTCACTTAACTATTGCTAAGAGAATCTGTAGGTATTTGAAAGGTACTACTAACCTTGGTTTGTTTTATAGAAAATCAAGTGAATACAAATTAGTAGGCTATTGTGACGCTGATTATGCTGGAGACAAAATAGAAAGGAAAAGTACTTCTGGAAGTTGTTAATTTCTGGGAGATAACCTGATCTCATGGTCCAGCAAGAGAAAATCAACAATTATGCTTTCAACAGCCAAAACTGAATATTGCAGCTTTTGGATGAAACACTCGGATACTCTGGATGAAGAGTCAACCAGAAGATTATCAGATATCTGAGTAACATCCTTATTTTCTATGATAATACTTCTGCAATTTGTTTATCTAATAAACTTATCTTGCATTCTAGGGCTAAGCATATTGAAATTAAAAATCACTTTTTCCATGACTATGTTCAAAAGGGTATTTTTCATCTAAAATTTGTTGATACAGACCATCAATGGCCTGATATCTTTACAAAACCCCTTGTTGAAGATAGATTCATTTTGATTTTGAAAAACTTATTTATGGATTTATGTCCAAAATGAAAATATGTATTTCAGAATGTCTAAGTCTTCAGAAATCTTGATTAGATTCTGAGAATCTTACTTGTAGACTCTGAAACATGAGCTTTTTGAAGTAAGGAAGTTTTCATGAATCAGAAAGGTTCTGATCAGAAGCAATCTTATCAATTTTTCTTCTTGATATTGAATTGTAGTTGAATTAAATGGTTGTCATATTGTTTGATTTCATGTGGTTCTAAGTGGTGACAGTTGTCCCACTTTCTGAGCATGCGTGAAGAGTGACACATTGGGTTTCACAATTCTTGGAATTTGGTTAAAAACTCTTATGCTTCCCCCTATGACTGCATATTTTTACCTTGTCATCATTGCAAAAAAATTGTTATAGAAACCCACTTCACTCACATTTTCACACTACGCGCACAATATTCCCACACTTTCATCTTTCAAACCTAAAGTACCTATATGCAGTTGTTCATCATCTCCTTCATCTTCAACAATGGTTGCTCAATAACAACAGATTCAACAACAACTATCTCCTTGTCGCTCAATGGCTGATGAAAACCATCTTGTCTTGGAAGGGATCCTTGAGTTGACTCGTCACACTCCTATGAGTGAATTAATAGTGTTTGTGAAACAATTTTCGACTTTAAGAATCTGAAGGACAATGGGTTTCATTTCTTTGAAACCTTGGAATTTCAAGGAAGGAAGACTTTCTTTGAAAGATTAACTGGTTATGTGTATCCAGTTTTTGTGAAGCAGTTTTGGGTGCATGCCACTGTAGAAAAGGAAACAATAACTTCATATGTCATGAACAGGAAGATCGTCATTACTGAGAAATCCATTGTTGACTTAATCTCTCCCAATGGAAAAGGTAAAAGTATTCATAGTGCCAAGATCAATGCTAAGAGAGAAGCAGTTATCGCTCATGTCATCTTCAAGGCTGGAACCAACCTCGAGGATGGTAAAGGTCCAACTGCTATGGATTTTACAAACAAACTAAGAGTATGGCTTAAGATCATTATGGGTTGTATTCACCATAGGCCTAGCACCAAAAGTTCTGACTACGTCAACACACGTCAGAATTTCATGTTGTTCTTTCTGGAGAAGTGTGTCAAGCTAGGACTTCCCTCTATCTTATTCAAGTTCATGACGGATTCTGATCGCTCGACTTTATGAGTCGAATTGGGGTACAAACTGCAAGTGCACAGTTCTATCGCGTAGTTTTAAAAGATATCGATCCCACAGGGACTTATGAATCGATATACCGTTATCTAAGGTTACTTTGTAAAGCTAAGGCAGATGATATTTTGATTGTTTAGGGGAAAAGGCTAAAACTAAAATAAGATCTAAAATTAATATCTAATAAGCGGATATCGGTATGTAATTCGTCATAATTACGGAATCAATCCTTTATTTGTTTTCGTTTTAAAGTAAATATTTTCAGTTGACGCTCTGGTGTTAAAATGTTATCTCAAACTCTCGCTCTGTTGAATAAACTATGATTTTATATTAACGTAGTTGTCACTTATAGTTAAGTCAAAAACCAACTTTTGAAAACAATAGAATCCGTAGAAACTCTTTTAAGAAAACACTAATCGTTTAAACACCCTTATCTCAAACTCTCGCTCTGTTGACTTAGGTTATATAATTAAATTCAAATGCTTACTCTCGCCCTCACATTCAATCTTTAAAAATACTTTTTGAAAAAGGTTAGAATTTAATTAACTCTAAAAATTGCTCTCGCCCTGATCTAGAATTAATGTCCAATTTACACTGTCCAGTCAAAACCTCAAACTCTCGCTCTATTGATTTTAACTTCTTTATGTCTTTTACTTTCGTACAAAAACTTTGTTATTAAACCTATAAATTGAGACCGTAAAAAGAGTGATTTTAATTTTAAACTTAATTAAACCAACTTAGTTTTGATTCCTTCATTCCGCTTACTTTACATACCGATACCTAAATAAATTAGCCAGACATGCTAAACAGACTTAAATAAATATCATGCATAAACAGACTCATCGCAGGCAAACAATATAAATTAATAATAAAAACAAGCATATATAATTCAACAAGTAAATAAAGAACCTGAATAATTAAATAGCAGTCTTGAACACTCCACCACAGACCGGTTGGATTTGTTCTTGAGTTCTTCAATCAGGCAGAAAAATAAAACGAAGGAATAAAAAAACTAGATTCTAACGTAAGGTTAGATCCGGTAAAAGGTACACAATAGTTTCCGGTGTAGAAACTATTGTGCGAAAAATTAATTAAGAGCTAGAAAAGAAAATAGAATTGCAAAAGAAAACAATATAGAAATTTGTAAAAGTAATACTGTAAAAATATGCCTAAGCTGCTGGAAGAAGAAAAAATGCGAAAACGGCAAAAATCTGGAAAAAGCATGGAACCTAGAGCTTTCCAAAAAGCTACTATTTATATGCTACCTCCTGCAACTGCCTTCCGCGTCAAAAGTCTTCAACGTGCAGAATAGTTGGGCGTGGAAATAGGACTTAACTTCTCTGAAGCGTTCCTTGTGCCTCAAATATAGGGGAATGGTGTGACGTCCGTCACACCATGTGTGACGCTCGTCACACAAGTGCATATAGCGTGACGCTCGTCACAACCTCTGTGACGCTCGTCACAGGCACAACGCCTGTGCCTTCTTTGGGCTGGGCTTGGCTTTTGCTATTTGTTTCCAAAAACTTCTTTTTGCACCTCCTTTTCTTCCTTTTTTTTACTTTTGCTTCAAATAGATACCTGAGATAAATAGAAAGAAAATACCACGTAACATCCGATAAAATGAAATAAATTAAAGTAAATAATAATATAATTTAATTGAATTAAGTCCTAAAATGTGATATAGTTTCATGTTATCAAACTCCCCCATACTTAGATCTTTGCTTGTCCTCAAGCAAAATACGGTATAGAACTTAAAAATTTTAGCCAGATGAAATTTCAAAACACACATCAATTCGTACTAGGTTGCATGTAAACCTTGTTTAGAAGTGACTTGAGTTTAATCTTGACATCGACAACCACGTCACAACCCCAGATAACCTCACTTCATGAAAACCAGTTCAAGTAATGCCATTATAGCTGTCCTAGTTCCTTTACTCTTATTTCACCCGTTTTCATTCTAGCGAAATCACATTAAGCCCTTTATCTTTTCGCGCACATAGTGGAGTAACCGGTTAGTAATTCTGATCCCCTTTTATCTAGAAGTTCTGGTACATAAGTCGGATAACTTCGTTATTCAGTCCATTGCAAATTGTGGGGGATCGGACCGTAGTCCGCCCTACCAAGTTCAGTACCAGATACCTACTGAACCAACTCATAATGGATCTCTCGTATTATGCTTTTGTATGATCTGCAACCTTTAGATTAAATGATCTGGTAAGGATCACCTAACTTAATTAGTGCATTTCCTGATATATATATATTTTTTATGTTACTTTGGGAGTCATTCACTTATATTCATCGGCTATCCACGTAGTTTGCTATTAAGATGGTGTTGACTTCTCGTATAAACTACTCGGGGTTACTATAAAACTAAAAGTTCAAGGGATTGGTATAATAGGTACTTATCCTGATCTAACATGTTGAGGTTCTTAGAGCGTTGTTATGGTAATAATTTTTGTCTTGATTTCACTCAAGTTTTATAAAATAAGCAACCTTTATACTTATTGAGTGTGTTGAATTTCTGTTATGGCTCATGAAAATTTGAGGGGAAATAGATAATAGAAAGTTTTTCACGCTAGGGACTTAACTTAAAATAAATCTATATTATGATAATTTTTTTTTCAACAAATAAGAAAGGGAAATAATAATGAAAGGAAAAGTACATACTTGAAAAGGAAAGTGGAGGATAGAAAGAACATGGTTTTCCCCCCCATACTTGAATAAAACATTGTCCTCAATGTTTGAAGGAAAAGAAATGAAATACAAAAAGGAAAGGAAAAAGAAAAGTTAAGGTTGCCTTCCGCCTCTTGTTCTTGGGCCTGGTGATCGCTGACGTAAGTCTAAGTTGTCGAACCTGCTAAACAACTCAGTGAACCGCTGATCGGTTATGTTATTCCTCTCTGCCTGCTGTTGTTGCATTTGGCGCATCATTTGCATCATTTCGAGATTCTGTGCTTGCATACCATCAATGGCATCCATGATGTCGTCGTTGGTTGCAGGCCTTCTTCGTCGACGACGTCGGGAGGATGGGCCAGCTGCAGTATCGGAAGGGTTGAGCGGGACTGATTGTTGTTCAGGAGCGTTATCACCTTGCTCCATTTCTTCGAACTCGTCTGCAGACGGGTTTGTATGTGAAGGCTCGGTAACTTCGGGAGCATTCAGATCATAGAGGTGGCGGTTGGGATTGGTGACATCGGTTAGGGAAATGTTGGGGAGAACAAAGCTTGGGACGGCCTGGTTATTCACCATAAGGTAGTATTTTCCGCCTACTCGGTTCTTGATTAGGCGGCTGGACCGACAGTAGCCTATATCCATAAATAGGGGAGGTAAAGATTCTAAAGTTTGGAGTCGGTCCCCTAGGTTTAAGCCAAGTGCTATGGTGGTTATTAATCCACCAATTACAAAAGGTTGACGGCCTCTAGCGTATAAGGTGCGGATATGATGAAATAGGAAGGAGGCGGCGTTTACCTTAGCATTCGGTTCGAAGACGCATTCGAGGAAGAATAGTTCCTTTGCGTTGACCTTGTTGTTGTTCGGTCTTCCAAAAACGGTGTTTTGTAGGATACGGATAAAGTACCGTATAGTTGGGTTATGTATATGGGAAACAAGGAGCTCTTCCCATTTGTTGGCATCTACTCCAGAGATTTTCCTAAAGAGGTCGAAAGCAGCAACTGTGCTCCAGTTTAGGTTTGGAGGGATTCTGGGGTAGACTTGACCTTCTGTGGGAAATTGTAGCATGGTACTCAATTGGTTTTGGGTTAAGGAGTACTCAGTGTTGAACATACGGAAGGTTGCGGTACCGGTTAAGAATTCGTCCTCACCGGCTGGAGTGTTGTACGCGTATGAGCTTAAGAATTCTAAGGTTAGGGAGGGGTGGGTGAGTTGTTATGCGTACATAGAAAGGTTAGATCGGCAAGGCGGAGCATCCACTCGATACCTTGAAGTAATCCTAATTGTTGTAAACAAGTTGAATCAGGATACCTGGTAGAGATGACGCCTCGCTGTTGAAAGCGCTCGAATTGCTCCCTTTGATAGTTTTCATCTCCGGATCGGAAGATGATATTTCCGAAATTCTGATTTCCGCCATACTGATGAGTGAATTTAAAGGAGTGGTAAAGGAAAGAAAGAAATGTATTTGATATTAGAGAGTGGTTTGTGGTGAATGGAGGAGGGTTTTGATGGGTATTTATAGGAAAAGAATTTGGAAATTGGAAAGGAGGTGGTTGAAAAGTGAATAAATGTGGGTTAATGGGAATAAATGGGGAAGGTAAAAAGTAAAAGGGTGTAACGTTCGTCTCCAACGGCACTGTAACGTTCACCTAGTCAGAAAGGTGTTACGCTCGTCACAGGGGCGTGACGGTCGTAACAGGTACTTGGCATGCCGTCCGTCATAGATTGTGTGACGCTCGTCACACAGTCTTTTTGGCATGGCTTCAGCTAGCGTTCTTCAGAATAACTTGGTAATTTATTTTTATTATTTTTTTGTTTTGTTTTTTTGATTATTTTATTTTGCTATTAATTTTCTGCATGTCATTCTACTTTGCACAATGATGCATAAATATATTGTTCTTTAATAAGTCATGTAGGCAGCAACAGTAGAGAGCATAATAGATATACATAATAAAATGAATAAATAGCTTCAATAAAATAATCATAATGTAACAATGGAGAAAACAAAAAGTGTGAAAGAGAAACAAATACGAATATAATTTGAAATAACATTAACGAATTAATCTAGCTTAAGACTAAATAACTAAGAAAATAAATAAATTCTATCCATCTGCACGATCTCTGGCCGGAGGAGCAAAGGAGTTAACACGGTATAGCAACTCGTGAAACTGGTTTCTCATACTGTTCATGTATCCCAGAAATTCGTGCCTCAGGCTAGTGAACTCTTCTCTGAGGGCATCTTGTTCTGACATCAAAGCTTCCATGGCAGTGTTATAATCAGTTCCGGGCATATGATGTCTAAGGTCGGGTATTGCCGATTCTTCGGTCTGAGCAGGTTTGGGAGGAGGATCAATATCATAATATCTAGATGGTGTCTGAGGATCTGATTCAGCATAAGGAATCTGGTCATCATAAATCTCATAGTCATCACAAATCTCATAGTCCTGGATGGATTCAGTGGATCTAGCAGGAGAGGGGGTTTTGTTCAGATTGTAGAGCCAATTGTTGCGGTTATGAACACTAGTCCTAGGATCGGGCATGGTGAATAGGCAAAGAACTTGGTTATCAATAATAAGCTCAAACTCATCAGACCCTAGGTTTGCTATAAACAAAGTGTTGAAGAGGAAGAGTATACTCATAGTAGTAATGCCACAAAAAGGGCTTAAGTCAAGCATAGGCTGACGTAATCCAATAGCATTACCTATCATAGTTATCAAACCGCCTATTCGGATTGGTGCTCGCTCATCTTGGATAAGGTGGTCCAAGTTTGCTAACATAAAAGTGGCATCGTTTACTGGACGGTTCTGAGAAGCACAAAATATGATGAAGAGTTCATCACGTGAAACTGTGGTACTGTTTGGCTTCTTCCCAAATAAGGTGTGGGTCAGGATCTTATGGAAATAGCGAAAGGCCGGGTTATGTATGTTTCCAAAGAGAAACTCATGTTCCTCGGGATCGTCATTTCCAGTCAAGTTACCCCAAAAATGTTCAAGTTCTCTATATTCAAAAAGTTCCTCTTGGCTCATTGTGAATGTGTCAAAGGATGTAGGGAAGCCTAAAAGGTTGGTAAAATTTTGAATATTAAATTGGTACTCCATGTTAAACATTCTGAACTGTATAAAACCTCTGCTTATTCCTTTTCCATGGCTGGGTAGATAGATCAGAGAACTAAGGAATTCTATAGTCAGTCTCCGGTAAGTGACAAATTGTCTACGGATAGGAGCGGTTTCCCACCCTATCTGATTCAGCAAATACAGGACACTTTGTCTTAGTCCAAGGGCAGTCATTGCCCAGTCATCAGCATACAGGCTAGGTAGCATCTCTCTCGTGGCTAGTTCCTCAAACTTTTGTTTCTGAGCTGTTCCTCTGAGTTTGATACCCATACGATCAATATGTCCCATCAGGTTAGTGTTAGCTAGAGAAAAGAAAAACAAGAGTTTTAGTCAGGATTTGGCCAAATGCCGAAAGAAGAGAAAAGTTTTAATAAAATAAAATAATTAAGAATGAATACTAAACAGAAATTAAAAGAATAATTAAGGAAGAAATAGAAAAATAATAATAATAGAATAAGGAAATAATAAAATAATTTGTGGGTTGTCTCCCACTAAGCGCTTTGTTTAATGTCGCAAGCTCGACATAAAAACAATCAATTACAATCTATAATTTCTGGAGGCATTTCGTCTAAGTGCAAGACTTGCGAATCTTCATTGTTTTCTGCATAGTGATAATGTTTTAGACGTTGCCCGTTTACGGTAAATGGTTCCATAGATTTACCTTTAATTTCTACTGCTCCACTGGGAAAAACATTAGTGATTTGAAAAGGACCTGACCATCTAGATCGTAGTTTTCCCGGAAATAACTTTAGTCTGGAGTTAAATAAAAGGACTGTATCGCCTTGTTTGAAGATTTTCCTTGATATGCGCTTGTCATGCCATTGTTTTGTTCTTTCTTTGTAGATTCTGGCATTTTCGTAAGCATCTCTTCTGAGTTCCTCTAATTCGCTTATATCAAGGATTCTCTTTTCACTAGCGGCTTTATAGTTTAAATTTAGATTTTTAATAGCCCAATAGGCTTTATGTTCTAATTCTACCGGGAGGTGACAGGATTTTCCATAAATTAGCTTAAATGGGGTTGTTCCTATGGGTGTTTTGTAAGCAGTTCGGTATGCCCATAAAGCTTCTGGTAATTTCAATGACCAGTCTTTCCTTGAAGTGGCGACTGTTTTTTCTAGTATCTGTTTGATTTCTCTGTTAGATACTTCCACTTGCCCACTGGTTTGAGGGTGGTAAGGTGTCGCTACTCTATGTCTTACGACATACTTAAGCAGTAGTTTTTCGAGTACTTTGGATATGAAATGCAATCCACCATCACTGACAACTATTCTTGGGACACCAAACCTTGGAAATATTATATTCTTAAAGAGTCTAGTTACTACTCGTGTTTCGTTTGTTGGAGAAGCTATAGCTTCAATCCATTTTGATACGTAGTCAACTGCCACGAGTATGTATTTGTTGCCGAAAGAGGATGGAAAAGGTCCCATGAAGTCTATTCCCCACACGTCGAAAATCTCGACTTCCAAAACGCCCTTTTGTGGCATCTCGTCACGTCTAGATATGTTTCCTGTGCGTTGACATCTGTCACATTTCTTAATAGTTGCATGTACATCCTTCCATATACTTGGCCAATAAAAACCGGCTTGTAGGATTTTAGAGCAGGTCTTGGATGTACTTGCGTGTCCACCATAAGGAGCGGAGTGACAGTGTTGGATTATACTTTCTACCTCTTCTTCGGGTATACACCGACGGAAAATACCATCGGGACCTCTTTTAAAAAGTAAGGGGTCATCCCAGTAATAATGTTTTATATCGTAGAAGAATCGTTTCTTCTGTTGGTAGGATAAGGTAGATGGAACTATTCCGGCAGCTAAATAATTGACGAGGTCAGCGTACCACGGTGTAACAGATATTGCTAAGGTAGTTTCTACCTGTTTATGAGCGTTATTTTCTTCTAAAGTAGCTATAAGCTTATCGTACGAGAAGTCATCGTTAATTGCTGTTCTTTCCGGTTCAAGGTTCTCAAGTCTAGAGAGGTGATCTGCTACTACGTTTTCAGTTCCTTTCTTGTCTTTGATTTCCAAATTGAACTCTTGTAGTAACAGGATCCACCTTAGGAGTCTAGGTTTTGCATCCTTTTTAGTTAAGAGGTATTTGATAGCAGCGTGGTCAGTGTAGATGATTATTTTGGCTCCGACTAAGTAAGAACGAAATTTATCTAGCGTAAACACTACTGCTAGAAGTTCTTTCGCGGTTGTGGCATAATTCATTTGTGCTTCATCTAGAGTTCTACTTGCGTAATATATAACATGAAGCTTTTTATCTTTTCGTTGTCCTAAAACAGCACCTACAGCGTAATCGCTGGCATCACACATTATTTCGAATGGTTCATTCCAATCTGGTGTCTGCATTATGGGTGCGGAGATCAGTGCTTGTTTAAGCGTTTGAAATGCTTCTAAACATTTATTGTCGAATATGAATTCAGCATCTTTCATCAATAGTCCGGTCAACGGTTTAGTTATTTTAGAGAAGTCTTTAATGAATCGTCGGTAAAAACCGGCATGTCCTAAGAAGCTTCGTACTTCTCTCACAGTCTTCGGAGGTTGAAGGTTTTCGATTACCTCTATTTTGGCCTTGTCTACTTCGATTCCTCTATTTGAGATGATGTGTCCTAAAATAATTCCTTCTTGTACCATAAAGTGACATTTTTCCCAATTAAGTACTAAGTTTACTTTTACACATCGCTCTAGAACTTTCTCTAGGTTTTCAAGACATTCTTCAAAGCTTTGTCCGCATACGGAAAAGTCATCCATAAATACTTCCATGATGTTTTCTAGAAAATCGGCGAATATTGCCATCATGTATCTTTGGAAGGTTGCAGGAGCATTACACAAGCCAAACGGCATTCGTCTATAAGCGAAGGTACCAAAAGGGCACGTGAACGTTGTCTTTTCTTGGTCATCAGGATGAATTGGTATTTGAAAGAAACCTGAGTAACCGTCTAGATAGCAGAAATGTGAATGTTTTGCTAATCGTTCTAACATCTGGTCAATGTGATCTTTTCGGGTTGCTTTGTTTAGTTTCCTATAGTCAATGCACATTCTCCATCCTGATTCGATTCGTTTGGTTATAGTTTCTCCTTTTTCATTTTCAATGACTGTTATACCTCCTTTCTTTGGTACTACGTGTACAGGACTAACCCATTTGCTATCAGATATAGGATATATGATACCTGCCTCTAATAACTTGGTTATTTCCTTCTTCACTACCTCACTCAGGATCGGGTTTAGTCTCCTCTGGTGTTCCCTAGAAGTTTTACAGTCTTCTTCTAACATGATGCGGTGCATACAAATAGAAGGACTTATTCCTTTAAGATCGGTGATGTTGTAACCTAGTGCGGTTGGATATTTTCTTAAGATATGCAGGAGTTTTTCTGTTTCGAGCCTTCCTAAGTCAGCATTAACTATCACTGGTCGTTCAAGCTCTAAGTCTAGGAATTCATATCTCAGATTCTTGGGAAGTGTTTTCAGGTCTAAGGTTGGTTTCTTAAGGCATTGCGTAGGGTCCGGTGTTATTGCTAAACATTGGTTAAGTTTGTCTTCTACAAGATAGTCAGATGATTTGTCTTTTTCTAACTTCGTTTCTTTTAGGCATTCATCGATGATATCCATGAAGTAACATGTATCTTCTATTGCAGGTGCTTTCAAAAATTGGGAAAGAATGAACTCAATTTTCTCTTCTCCTACTTCGAAAGTGCGTCGTCCTCGTTTTACGTCTATGATTGCACCGGCAGTTGCTAAGAACGGTCTTCCCAGTATAATGGGTGTAACTTCATCTTCTCTAATATCCATAATTATAAAATCAGTTGGAATGTAGAATTGACCTATGCGCACTGGAACGTTTTCAAGAATTCCTACAGGATATTTTACGGAACGATCTGCTAGTTGCACAGACATTTTAGTTGGTCTTAATTCTCCCATTTCAAGTCTCTTGCATATGGATAAAGGCATAACACTAATACCGGCTCCTAAATCGCATAAGGCTTTGTCAATGACAAATTTTCCTATGTGACAGGGTATAGAAAAACTACCTGGGTCTTTAAGTTTAGGAGGCATATTTTGTGTTATAGCGCTACATTCAGCAGTAAGTGTAACGGTTTCGCTATCTTCAAGTTTCCTTTTATTAGAAAGAATTTCTTTTAAAAACTTGGCATATGAGGGCATTTGCGTAATAGCTTCTGTAAACGGAATTGTGACGTTTAATTGTTTTAGTAGGTCGATAAATTTTTTAAATTGGCTTGCATCTTTGGTTTTAATAAGCCTTTGAGGGTAAGGGATAGGTGGTTTATAAGGTGGTGGAGGTACATAAGGTTCCTTCTTTTCTATAGTTTCCTTATTACTCTCTGCCTTTTCCTTAGGTTCACTCTCCTCAGTTGACTTTTTAGAGTTTTGGTTTTCTATCCTTGGGTCAGACGGTCCTTCCACTTCCGTTCCACTTCTCAGTATAATTGCATGAGCGTGGCTTCTTGGGTTAGGTTGGGGTTGGTCAGGAAATGTACCAGTTGGGGCAGCAGTAGGCGCTTGTTGTTGAGCTACTTGTGATATTTGTGTTTCCAGCATTTTGTTATGAGTAGCCAGGGCATCTACTTTACTTGCTAGTTGTTTAATTTGTTCGCCAGTGTGTACATTCTGGTTTAAGAAATCTTTATTGGTTTGTTGTTGAGAAGCTATAAAGTTTTCCATCATGATTTCCAAGTTGGACTTCCTAGGGGCGTTATTGTTAGATGTAGATGGGGTCGGCTTCTGATATCCCGGAGGTATAGCTGGGGCTTGATTTGGAGATTGTCCAGGTGCGTATAGAGCATTATTACTTTTATAAAAATTTGGATGATTCTTCCAATTTGAGTTATAGGTATGCGAATAGGGGCTTCCTTGAGCATAGTTTACTTGCTCTGCTTGGATTCCTGTTAGGAGTTGACAATCTGCAGGAGTGTGACCTTGGATTCCACAGACTTCGCAATTCTGAGTTATGGCAACTACTGTGGCTGGAGGTGATACATTTAAACTTTCAATTTTCTGGACCAGAGCATCCACCTTTGCATTAACATGATCAAGGTTACTTATCTCGTACATGCCAGTTTTCGTTTGAGGTTTTTCCACCATTGTTCGTTCGGTTCCCCACTGATAGTGGTTTTGAGCCATGCTTTCGATAAGTTGGTAAGCGTCTGCATAAGGTTTGTTCATTAGTGCACCACCTGCGGTGACATCTATTGTTAACCTCGTGTTATACAGGAGACCATTATAGAATGTATGAATTACTAACCAGTCTTCTAAACCATGATGTGGACAAAGTCTCATCATGTCTTTGTATCTTTCCCATGCTTCGAAAAGAGACTCGTTATCTTTCTGTTTAAATCCATTTATTTGGGCTCTTAACATAGCTGTTTTGCTTGGCGGAAAATATCGAGCAAGAAAAACTTTCTTCAACTCGTTCCATGTGGTGACAGAGTTGGAAGGAAGAGATTGAAGCCATCTTCTAGCGCTATCTCTTAGTGAGAAAGGAAAAAGACGAAGTCGAATTGCCTCTGAAGTGACACCATTAGCTTTAACAGTATCAGCGTATTGGACAAATACGGATAAATGAAGGTTAGGATCCTCGGTAGGATTCCCAGAGAATTGGTTCTGTTGTACTTCCTGCAACAGTGAAGGTTTGAGTTCAAAGTTGTTTGCTTCGATTGCGGGTGGAGCAATACTTGAATGCGGTTCATCTTGCGATGGAGCGGCATAATCTCTAAGAGCACGAGCTGGTTCTGCCATCTCGGGTATCGAAGGGAAAATATTTTTGAAATCAGGAAGTTCTACAGGAGGGAGATTGTTTGCAGCACGATATTCCCGAATTCGTCGTAAGACTCGGAGATATAGTTCGATGTCGTTGATTCGTAAGTAGAGCGGTTCGCCTTGAGAGCGAGTGCGTGGCATACAAATCAACGAAAGAAAGAAAAGAAAAATAAAAGCCTTAGTCTCTACAGCGTAACAGGAGAATTACGATATCGACTAAATAAAAGTCCCCGGCAACGGCGCCAAAAACTTGATCGCTCGACTTTATGAGTCGAATTGGGGTACAAACTGCAAGTGCACAGTTCTATCGCGTAGTTTTAAAAGATATCGATCCCACAGGGACTTATGAATCGATATACCGTTATCTAAGGTTACTTCGTAAAGCTAAGGCAGATGATATTTTGATTGTTTGGGGGAAAAGGCTAAAACTAAAATAAGATCTAAAATTAATATCTAATAAGCGGATATCGGTATGTAATTCGTCGTAATTAGGGAATCAATCCTTTATTGGTTTCTTGGTTTTAAAGTAAATCTTTTCAGTTGACGCTATTGGTTAAAAGTTTTATCTCAAACTCTCGCTCTGTTGAATAAACTATGATTTTATATTAACGTAGCTGTCACTTATAGTTAAGTCAAAAACCACTTTTTGAAAACAATAGAATTCGTAGAAACTCTTTTTAAGAAAACACTAATCGTTTAAACACCCTTATCTCAAACTCTCGCTCTGTTGACTTAGGTTATATAATTAAATTCAAATGCTTAACTCTCGCCCTCACATTCAATCTTTAAAAATACTTTTTGAAAAAGGTTAGAATTTAATTAACTCTAAAAATTGCTCTCGCCCTGATCTAGAATTAATGTCCAATTTACACTGTCCAGTCAAAACCTCAAACTCTCGCTCTATTGATTTTAACTTCTTTATGTCTTTTACTTTCGTGCAAAAACTTTGTTATTAAACCTGTAAATTGAGACCGTAAAAAGAGTGATTTTAATTTTAAACTTAATTAAACCAACTTAGTTTTGATTCCTTCATTCCGCTTACTTTACATACCGATACCTAAATAAATTAGCCAGACATGCTAAACAGACTTAAATAAATATCATGCATAAACAGACTCATCGCAGGCAAACAGTATAAATTAATAATAAAAACAAGCATATATAAATTCAACAAATAAATAAAGAACCTGAATAATTAAATAGCAGTCTTGAACACTCCACCACAGACCGGTTGGATTTGTTCTTGAGTTCTTCAATCAGGCAGAAAAATAAAACGAAGGAATAAAAAAACTAGATTCTAACGTAAGGTTAGATCCGGTAAAAGGTACACAATAGTTTCCGGTGTAGAAACTATTGTGCGAAAAATTAATTAAGAGCTAGAAAAGAAAATAGAATTGCAAAAGAAAACAATATAGAAATTTGTAAAAGTAATACTGTAAAAATATGCCTAAGCTGCTGGAAGAAGAAAAAATGCGAAAACGGCAAAAATCTGGAAAAAGCGTGGAACCTAGAGCTTTCCAAAAAGCTACTATTTATATGCTACCTCCTGCAACTGCCTTCCGCGTCAAAAGTCTTCAACGTGCAGAATAGTTGGGCGTGGAAATAGGACTCAACTTCTCTGAAGCGTTCCTTGTGCCTCAAATATAGGGGAATGGTGTGACGTCCGTCACACCATGTGTGACGCTCGTCACACAAGTGCATATAGCGTGACGCTCGTCACAACCTCTGTGACGCTCGTCACAGGCACAACGCCTGTGCCTTCTTTGGGCTGGGCTTGGCTTTTGCTATTTGTTTCCAAAAACTTCTTTTTGCACCTCCTTTTCTTCCTTTTTTTTACTTTTGCTTCAAATAGATACCTGAGATAAATAGAAAGAAAATATCGCGTAACATCCGATAAAATGAAATAAATTAAAGTAAATAATAATATAATTTAATTGAATTAAGTCCTAAAATGTGATATAGTTTCATGTTATCAGATTCTGCCAGAGAATGCAGAACTGATGGATCCTCAAAGAGAACAAAAGCAAGTTTGTTCCTAATTGAAGGCTCATTTCTGAAATTCTTGTTGATAATGTGTCTGGTGGATGACCTTCTAGCCAGTGGCTTAACTGATGAACTTATGAAGGATGCTGGAAAGATCTTTTGGGGGAAGAATCTCAAGAGCACTGGTCTCATTTCTAAGTTTGTAAGGCCATAGTTCATTCCCTCTAAGGATGATATATGTGGAATGAGAATTGCAGTAGACGACTTTTCAGTATTTACTAAGATTGATCCTCCAGAAGTTCTACAGTACTCTCTAGAAAGCTGTCAGAGGGATGGAATTGGTCCAATGGTTGATCCTTTCAATCTACCAAAAGCATACCCAAATGTTCATGGGAAAAGGAAGAAGGAATCAAGAGGAGAAGGATCTTTTAGGCCTCAGAAGAAGAAGAATAAAGATGGTGTCCTTCTGGATGAAGATGAGGTGCCTCTAAGTGAGTGCCAAAAAGTTATGCTTCTGAAGGACACATCTGGAGTTGTCCAACAATCCTTAAGAGCTTCTGACACTACTTCTGGTAAGCTTTCTGAAGGTAGTAGTCTTTTGTTTCTGAATATCTAGTTTCTTAAAGGATCTTACCAATCCAACCTCCTCCCACTTCTCAACCAATCTCTATATTTTCCCAACAAATATTTGAACCAATTTTACTTCCACCTCCTCCAAAAACACGTATTATAGAACCTGTTACAGAAACTCCTCCAGTTTCTGAAACTCTGTCATAACAACAACATCAACAGATACCACCACTATCATCTTCTTCATAGTTACAAACACCACCCAATCCACTACCATCTGTTTCTGCTTCCCACATAGAAAATACAAATAGAACAACCCCTAGAACATCTCCTTCAAGAGATTCGAGAGACTGTAGCGGTAAAAAAATTGAGATTAAGATATCGATTAACTTAACTTGCAAAGCAAGAGTCACCCTCGCACTTTTATTGTTTCCAAAGGAAAATGGAAAAAGTACGAACAAAACCTGAAGAAGTTTATAAAACTAATAAAAAGAGAACAAGGGTCTGAGGGTTAGTTATGCAAAGGGAAGGTATTAGCACCCTAAACATCCATGGTACTCCATGGGATCCTCTTTGAGAATATGTACATTTTGGTTTGAAAAAGGGTGTTATTTTTTAAAAGATTGGGGAGATGGGAAAAGAAGTATATTTTATTTATTTTTATGTTTGCCAAGACATTTGAAGTCTCATGCCTACATACCAAGAAAGTGCAATGAAGGATCAAAACCTCGTAGTTCGTGGTAAAAAATGACAAAGGGAGTTTGTTTTGATTCATTTTTTATGGAAAAGACATTTTGTCATTTTTAGGACAATACTCAACTAGTCACCCATAAGTATGAGAACTTTGCATCATCATGAGAAGGACTCCAACTTGGATAAGGATCAATAAGTATCCCACTAGCTCTTATAAATGGAAAAGAATTATCATCAATGTTATGAGGATAGGAGAATTATATCTCATCTATAAAAGCGACTCATGTCTCATACCTTGAGAAAAGTTTTAAAAGGAAAAGTGCACAAGGGCACAAAACGGTTTGAATGATTTATGCATTTTTTAGTCTTTTAAAATTGGTCTAAATATGCTTAAGATGAATTAGCATTTATTGGGAAAAGGTTTTAAAAATCACTTGACAAAAGTAAAGGTTTATTGAGAAAGTGGTTCAAGTTTAAAAAAAACAAGAAGGTTTTGAAAAAGAGAGAAGATTTTGAAAATTAAAGAAGGGGAGGAGAAGAAGAGATTATCCTAAAGCATAAAGTAAAAGCTAGGGAGGAAAGATCTAACTAAGAGATATCAAGCTTTTTGACATAAGTTAAGCAAGAATTCCCTCCTTTGGATTAAGCCTCAAGCAAGCCAAAATAAGCAAATGATAATCCATGTATCAGAGTAGTCCAAAGTCATAGGTATCAGATGAATTACAAGGTCTCAAGTCACAAGTCCCAAAGCAAAGGTCAAGATCCTAATTCTAAGTCCATAGCTCTACAATGATGCCAAGGATAGTAACCACGAGTCCATGAGTTAGGAGAAACAAGTTTCTTTTTTTTTGGTTTTTTCCTTATTAGTGTCTTCTTTACAATGATATAAAAGAAAGGTCCAAATGGACAAAGACCAAACTGACATAATCACAAAAAATATTATATGAAATGCTAAACATAAAGTATAAAGTAAATGACATAAATTAAAGGCATAAAGTAAATGACATTGAAATAGAAGTTAATACAAGTGAAGAGTTAGTAAAAGATGTTAGTGAAACTGAAAAGATGTTTTGGTCATTTTTCAAAGAACACTAAACTATCCACTCACAAGCATGAAAATTTGAACCTATACATCATTTATGAGAAGGGCTCTAACTTGGATAAAATCAACAAGTATGCCACTATCTCTCACAAATGGAAAAGGAAAAATATTTTCATACAATACCATGAGGAATAAGAGACTTACAATCTCACTTAAAATGCCTTTGCTTTCGGGACAAATTTAGCACTATGTTAAGCAATCGTAATTGGACTTATGTAGAAGTCACAACTATCTGAGGGTGGTCAATAATAATGTTTGTGTTAATACATGCTAGAGAAATGATATGTTAATCATTCTCCTAAAGATATGCCACACAAAAAAGAAAGAAAGGGGATGATGATCAAGCACAAAGGCTAGGAGAATGGTCCATTACTTCAATCCACACATCATAACTATTAGGACAAACTTATGAATCAATCCAAAGCACCTTAAATAATCCATGATCACTTAGAAGGTAGATTTGAAATGATGAAAGTTCATCAAGTACCAATCCACACATCATGAACAAGATAGGCACAAACCACCCAATTGATCAAAGGGAAAAGAAGGACATGAAGAAGAAGGAGACAAGAGAAGTTACACCCAAATTGGATAAAAAATTTGATCAAGTCATCATCAAAATCAACCATTCATTTTGGTTGATTAGGGATTTCACCCTATCAACACCCAAGATCCATTGAGTTTGATGAGACTTGAAGTCATAACCATCGTGATCCAAGGCCAACAGAAGTTCATAAGGTCACACAAATATATAAATGCAATTAAATGAAATAAAAATGCATCAAAGGTATTTTTAAATGAATTTTAAAATAGAAATAAAACGGAAAATCCATAAAGTCCTTCAAAACACCAAATAAATGGCCAAGAAAATTATGGAAGGTTAGAAATAAAATAAGAAGCATGTAATCAAATTTTTAGAATTTAAAAAATGCAGAAAAGTAATTTTTAACCAATTAAAACAAAGGATAAAAGAGAAAATTCATGAAAAATAGAAAACCAGTGAAATAAAATATGGAAAAATGAAAATCAGATGAAGAAAAATAAAAGAGAATTTTAGAAATTATTTTGGGATTTTTTGGATAATAAATGAAATTACTATGAACTTTTAAAGAAAAAAATAAAAAAAATTAAAGAAAAATAATAAAAATCAGAAAAAACAAGGAGCGTTGGATCACGCCTCATTAATTGACATGGAATTTCCAACACTCCAAATGTTGGAGAACACGATGGAACACACTGCAAGCCAAACACGGGATCCAATTTAAGTCCAACCAATCAAAACATTTCATTTTACCAATGTGTCTGATCAAACTCAAACAACCTAAGAAAGCCCCATTTTTCTTCTCCGGTGAGCTCTCGCCGAAGTTTCATTGTTTGGTAAATTCAAGACACGGGACCACCACCGTTGTGATCCTCTTCTCATCCCGAATTCAACCTTATGCTTTGAATTCATTTATGTGAATTGTGCAAAGGGAATTGGAGAGAAGTTTCAGAAACAAGCAAGCCACGAAAAACAAAATTAAATGATGAACATGATCAATCAACCCCAGATAAGTTAGGGGAAAGCATCAGAGAATGAAGGACTATATTGTGGTAACTTGTTTGAGTTCAAATGATGCTCAGAACTACCTTATCCAAATGGTGATCAGAAGTTGATGAAGATCGATCTGGTTAGAGCACTTCAGGAGGTCTCAGAGCTTGGGAATTGTTGCAAAAGTTTCAGAGGATGCAAAAGCAGCTAATGGAATCAAGAAATTGGATTGAAACAAGCTGAAACTCAAAACACGGTAGTTGAATTTTCTGGAAAAATTTCAAGTTGCATCAGATATTTCTTGGCTCTCCAAAGCTTGCAAGTGAAGGAAATATCTTCCATATTTATAGGGAATGTGTTTGGATCCAAATGCTTGCGAAATGATCTGAATGTGTGAAAAGTGTAACTTGAAACTCATCAAAACTTAGTCAAATGATGCATTTTAAGGGTCAATTAACTTTTATAGACTTGTTTAAACATGTTTAGGTCCAAAACACTTGCTAATTTGGCTTGGAATTGAGATTAGTCATGTTCAAATTTCGGTCAATGGTGATTTCTTCAGTTCCAAGTCATCATGTTCAACTCAATATGGCATTCTACTCAAGAGGCTTTTTGATCCTATTCTTTTTACAATGTGTAAACACCATGGCCAAGATCACAAATTGCCAAGAAAGGTTGCATTTAGATGTTTGAGCAAAAAGTTATGGCATGTTGAAGTTGGCATGAAAGATTGGTCACATAACTTAGAAAAATTTGAGTGTTTCATGGTTGAAAATGACCTATAATGTCCCAATGAATTCCATGGCCTTCCAAGCATATTCTGACCTTGATCCTTGAAGCAAACATCTAGAGGGCATCACAAATCACATTGTGCAAAAAGAATCATCCTCATACGTTGAAATTTAAAGAAGTTATGATCCTTGAAAGTTGGGAAAAAGTCACTTCAAAATAGGTCAAATTTCACTAAGTCCACAAATGACCTATAATGTCTCCAAACATTTGATGATACTCCAAGCATAATTGGCTCTTGTAATGTAAATAGAAGTTGTATAGGATGTTGAGAAGAGTCATATACAAAAAGGGTAATTCAAAAATGTTGAGAATTGAAGGAGTAGTGATCCTTGGAACCTTGACTTTAAAATATTGACTTTTAGGTCAAACCACTTGGAACAAGCTTGTGAACTTGGACTTTCCTTACATTTCAAAGCACATGGGTGATCATATGAACTCAAGATAAGGTGTCCTTGATTTTCTCTTGATGAAATTTATCAAAGCTTGAAGTTTCTTATTGAAGAAGGCATGGAAATAAACACATGAACCTTTGACTTTTCTTGAGAAGTAAGCAACTAAACTTTGAGATGCTCTTGATTTGAAAAGCCCTACCTTGCATAATAGAGTTAAGGGAAACAATACATAGTTTTTATCTTTTGATTAGTGGTTAGATAAGCAATTAATCATATGAGCACAAAGGTAAAACAAACCAATAAAAAGGTGATTGGCGATCCCTGCAAGAAGAAAAACCAAAGATGGATAGGGGGAATGACCAAGATGTAACCTTGCTTATATGAAAAGAATACAAATAAGATGTGGGATCTTAGGGTTAAAAATTAGGGTATGACATAGACCATATGTCTGAAGGTACTCCTGAGGGCATGTTCAACTTTGAAACTGAACCACTAATATCTGATCCAAAAACACCTCCAATCACCTTCCCTTCACTTCCAACACTCTTTGGTCCTGATCTTGATGAATCCAAAATAAAAATTACTGTCAGTTACCCCAAACCACCCAAACCTACTCCAAAAATTATTAATGTTATGAGGAAGTTTGAATAAGAATCAAGAAGTCGTTTGCATGAAGCAATGACAATCATCCATTCTTCAACAAATCCGGTTGAGAGTGATTCTGCTTGGGAAGTCTACAGAAGGAGGATTAATTCCAAGATCTCAAAGATGAAGAATTTTGGGTATAAAGTATCTGAAAGAAACTTCCGTTTTGGGTTTTTTCCCTTAATGGAAATCTGGAAGCTACAAAATTCCCAATTGTGTCTTCCTGCTCCATAGGTTAAGGAAGTGATTCCATAAGTGGTTAAGGAATTTGTTCAGGATGTTGAGGTTGATTCTGGACATCAGGACTACATCATGGAAGAAGTTATTTCTCAAATAGTTTTTTCTGAGATTCATCAAGTTGAAGCTTCTATTTCTCAACGATCTGCTGGAACTTCATTTGGAGAAATTCCTAATGCGCTTCGGAAGACCATTGAGGAAATAAAAGTTGATAATGCGTTGGCTAAAGAGCATTTGGGCAAACAAGATATGATGTTTTAGTTGATACTATCCATACTT
This sequence comes from Lathyrus oleraceus, assembly GCF_024323335.1. Taxonomy (NCBI): domain Eukaryota; kingdom Viridiplantae; phylum Streptophyta; class Magnoliopsida; order Fabales; family Fabaceae; genus Lathyrus; species Lathyrus oleraceus. The sequence goes on from NC_066580.1 coordinate 307,848,168, forward strand.
CCTTCGCCTCCTCCTCATAACCCTTAGCACATTATTTTCTAAAACTTTTTTTTGTTTTTTAATGCTTATGTTTGTATCTTTTCTGCCTTTTAGCATGATCAATGAAAATTGTTTTATTTATCTTTATTTGATTTATTATTTTGCCTATGTATTTTGGATTGATGACAAAGGGGGAGAAACATATATAAGGGAAAGATGCATAATTATTTTTAATGTACCTAAATTCCTAACTAAAGACCAAAACATTGTTTAATGTTTTTTGCTAATAACTACTTTGAAGAATAGTTTGTTAACTGTTTTTACAAGGTTAAGTTCTTAAGACGTAAGGGTTAAGCATCATAAGCTTTCATGAAGTTTCAAAGATCAGAATACAAGTTACCAGTTTCTGATGAAATGGTCTTCTATCTGAGTCCGTAAACCCTTCATGCTAATGAGTCAGTAATAACCATGTTCTAATCTTAGAACATTGGGTACTTGATATCAAGTGCTGAAGAATTAGAAAATTTTGGCTTTGGCATCTAACTATGAGGAAGAGTTTTCTCCATAGTAATCAGACTTGGAAATCAAGTTTCTTTAAGAAGAATTCTCGACCAGGTTTTGAAAGTTCTTTTCAAAGAATTCTGCTCTTCAAAGGCAATCTAGCTCTGAAACAGAATTTCAAAGAGAACCAAAATTCAAGTTCTGACTGAAGGCAACCAGCTCTGAAACATCTTCAAAGGAACTCAACAAAGCTTCTGAATTGATGCTCATCAGAATGTTGATGTTAACAAACCAGTGCTCTGGACAACATCAAGCAACTTCTGAAGATAAACCAAATTCCAATTAAAAATAACTCTGGTACTTCAAAAAGGTTAATCAGGAAAGTGTTATTTCATTCTAATTTTATCTTTTTAAGGATTATACATCTTAGGGGGAGATTTATGCTTCTGTAAGATGTATTCTTTTGTGATTACCTTATACAAAACTGTTCATCAAAATACATGTTTTGTCATCATAAAAAAGGGGGAGATTGTTACAACAAGATTTGGTTTTGCATGTTTTACCTTATACCTTGATTTTTGATGATAACAATGTTGTATTTGTGTGAGAACAATTTTGGCACCCTAATGGCTTGTTATTGTGTAGATTTAATAGACTGTTTTGATTCTGAGTATATGACGTTCAACGTCATCAGTTTGTGAACAGTGAGTTCCAAATCCGCTTATGCACCAATTATTAGAAGTTATGAAATATATTCAATGTTGATGCTGCAATGATCTTTCTGATTATGTGTTGATTCACTCCAGAGACGCTTTGAGGAAATGCTATGTTGTTGCTGCAACGTTCTCTCACTTAGTGCTTCTGGACGTGACTCTGAACACCAAAGCTTCTAAAGAATGGCAAGCTTCTAAAGTCATATTACGTAGCTAAAGATTCCGAAGATATCAAGCCAGACTATTGAGGTTATCAAGGTTCTGACTGTAGATTCTAAAGACTCTGAAGATTCTAAAGATACTAAGGATCTTAACCCCAAATACTGATGTTGTAAAGGTTCAGACCAAATATTCTGAAGTTTTTGAATCCAGCTTTATGTTTCTTCATTTCATGCTTCATCAACTTTCATCAGAAGCCAATAAACTTGAAGATAAGATTAAATGGGAACGTGATCATATAGTACATAGTACAAATCGAATATCCTTTCCACTTCCTGATTTCATGGACAAAGGACAGTACTATACATCACACATGTCACTGATTTTATGGGCGAAGTACAATACACAGTATCACTCCATTTTTCCCTCCAACGGTCTTCTTCTTATTCTATATAAAGCCAGACTTGGAGACTTGAAGAAAACGCCGGCGATACAAGATTTTGACAAGTCCATTTCTTTGTGAAAATCTATCATTCTTTTGTACACAAGTTTTCTTTAAGTGTTTGTTTATCATTTGTGTAAAATCTACTTGTATAGAAGCAACTTGTAACACATAAAAAATATTATTCATACTGTTTGTTTGATTCCTTAAGGAGGTTATCCTTGAGAAGACAAAGAAGGTTATTCTTTGTAAGTCATTAAGGAGACTAGGGTATAGTCGGATCCTTGAGAAGACAAAGAACGTTATTCTTTATGATTATTGTAATTTGTTGATTATAGTGGATTAAATCCTTGTGTATAAGGAAAAATTACCTTGGCGGGTGGACTGGAGTAGCTTTGAGTTTCAAGCGAATCAGGATAAAAATACTTGTGTTTTTATCTCATTTTCATTAACTTGTTAAGTGGTGTTCTTGAGTTGGAAAAATCTTTTGTTATGTAAAACCCAATTCAAACCCCCCATTTCTTGTGTTTTTCACACCTTCAGCAACAACCACAACCAGAGTACATCTGGTTATACTGCTAGACCACCAACATTTAGTGGTGATTCTAGTGAATTTGAATGGTGGAATAGCAACATATACACTCATATCATTGGGTTGGATTATGAATTGTGGGACATCCTTGAAGATGACATTGGTTTTCAGGTCAGTGGTGTTGGGATGGTTGTTGATAAGAAGTCTCTCACTCCTAATCAGAAAAAGATATATAGAAAACATCATAGAGTGAGAGGTATTCTTGTTGATGCCTTGCCTCATTCTGAATATATAATGATTATTCATAATTCCACAACTCAGACTATCTTTAAATCTCTATGTGCTACCTATGAAGGTAACCAACAAGTGCAAGAGGCTAAAGTTAATCTTCTGGTTTAGCAATATGAGTTATTCAGAATGAAAGAGGATGAGAACATTCAATCCATATTATCAAGATTTCAAGTTCTTGTGTCTGGACTTCAGGTCATAAACAAGAGTTACACTACTGCGGATCATATCAAGAAGATTCTTAGGAGTCTTCCTGCCAAATATAGACCCAAAGTAAATGTTATTCAATAAGCTAAAGACTTAAACACTATAAGTCTTGAGATTCTTGTTAGCAACCTCCAAAGTCATGAAATGGAGTTAAATGGATATGAGGCTGAAAAGCAAGTTAAAACCTTGGCTTTAAATTATTTTAAGAGGTATAATAGATCTTCTCAAACTAAAAGACTCAAATAAGTCACTCATGATGAAGAATCTGATGATGATAAACTAGCTTTTATCATTAGAAGATTTCGACAACTGGCCAGAAGGAAGAACATATTCTCTAGTAAGAGAGACAACTTCAAAGGGTCAGGATCTGGGAGTAAAGATATGGATGGATGTTTCAACTGCAACAAGCCTGGTCACTTCATTGTTGAATGTCCTGATCTCTACAAAGACAAAAGCAAGAAGGAAAACTTCTAGAAGAAAAACTTTAAAAGCAAGTTCAAGAAGAGTCTCATGGGAACATGGGAAGAACTTGACAATTAAGGAGAAGATGAAGAAGCCAACCGCTCCTTGATGGCTTCAACCTTTCCAAATTCAGAATCTGAGGTTGATTCTGATCCAAAGTCAGAAGATATAAATCAGGTACTTTCTAAACTCTTTATATTTGATTTGGGTTCTCCCTTTCATGATCTCATGAAAACATGTCGGGAAAATCAAGGCATGTGAAAATTCTAACAAGGAAATGTGATATTTTAAAAGATGAGTTTAAACTCTCTGAAGAAACAAACTTGAGAAATATCAAATTGCGTTAGCACAAGACATGTCTGACAAAACTCTGGATATGAATGAATTAGCTCTTCAAAATTTCATTATATATGGGTTTGAAAGAACCAAACTTACTTCCATGATCTATGGAGTAAGTAAGAGCAAAGAATAAGGCCTTGGATATCATCAAAAGAGTTATAATCCAAGGACTAATGTTTTGGTAAAACCATCAAACCTTTCTCCTTTAAGTTATGCTCACAAGGGGCTATATGCTTACTTTATGCATGCTGTTGAAAAAGGTAAATTCTAAATCAATTAAATCTATGACATGAAATTCTTTAGCTGTAAGAGAACCAAGATCTCAGACTCAAGAGTAAAAGGTTCTAAGTAAATTAGAATCTAAGACTCCCAAGTCTAAGGTTTTGAATAACCCATAACCAAAGGCTACTGCATTTAAGGTTTTGAGAGATTCATAAGTCATGGTTAAAACTTATCCTAGACAAGATGTCAAGAATGAGTTTAAACCTTACTATAAGTCTAAGGCACAAAGCAAGAAGAAACCCTGCAAAACTAACTCCAGTGGACTAGTAAGAGTATAGGTACCAAAGAGAGAAATTATTTTTGATACATATGCAGTTAAAGGAAAGAACAAGGCAACAACAGCTCTAGGATAGTGGTTGCTTATAACCTCCAAAAATAAGAAGGCATACATTCTTAACCCTAATTCTAAAATAGGAGAAATATTTGAAATCTTGAAGAAACCAAAAAGATAAGTTGATCGGTATTGGGAAGGCTATTGTCCCCCTACGGTAAACTGGTGCTTCATACTTGTGGATTTATCTCTGATTCTATCCAGTTATCTTTAGAAGTGTGAGATGACTTCTGGTAGTGTCAGAAGAGCATTATTGGAACAAGAATGTTTCCCCTTGAACAATCTCAAAAGTTGATATTGTTAACTATAAGGTAAGTTTTTTTACTCTAAACATTCGCTAATGTTTATCAGAAGATCTTCATATTTATGAAATAATAATTAGACTTTACAATAATAATTTTACTTCTATCACTTGGGCATAAAATCTTACTTTATATCAGAGTTTATTGTTCTTCAAAAGCTACCTTGATCAGAATGCTTTGATTCAACATTTGATGTATATATAGCCTTTGAAGCATCGCACCCTCTTATACCATGAATAAGGTTAACTACCTATGATATGAATACAAGTGGACAAACTTTGGTAACTACCTCTAGCATATGTCCTCTTACGTGTCATAAATTTGAAACGTTTTCTAACACGTGGATTGGAACTATTGAGTAAAAACTCATATGTTCTTGGTAATATGTATTTACTTCTTTGTTGTTTGTTTGTTTTGAATTTATGTTGTTTTGTTGGTTGAAGTTCCTTTTCACTCAAAGACACCTTTATACCAGAAAGACACAGTTCACTTTTCACTACCCACACTTAAATTTTTCTAACCTTCTAAAAAAAACCCTAGAAACCCTAAAAACTCCCTTCAGCAATGGTGTCCTCATCCAATGCTCAACATGAACACATGAATGTTACCTCTGATAGAAATATGACCATCAAGCCTAAGGCCATGAACTTAAATCAAGATGATCTGAAGCTCTTAGTGGAACAAATTGTTGATTTTGATTCATTCAATCAAAATGGTATGATCTATGGAGTTTCTTCAAAATCAAGAGTGGGCTCCTACCTTTAAAATTCTGAATGGACCAACTTATCCTCATCTGGTGAAGAACTTCTAGGTAAGATCAGAAGTGTTTGATGAAGCTGTTACATTTGAGGAACTTAGACTGCTGGTAGTGAAGTACAATTCTTTTTAAATAAAGGGTAGAGAAGAAGTTGGCATAAGGAAGTTTGAATAAGTTAAAATCAGGTATGTTGTGATGGGTGTTGATGTGGTCATCACTCAAAAGACTATTATCAAACTTTTGAGAGCTCCCAACTTTGGTATATTTATTGTGGGAACTAAAGAAAATAGTCCTGAAACCAATGCAATCAAACGGTATTTGTTTGAAGAGTGTAGTAATTTATGTTCCTATGACTTTGGGAACATGAAGGATGAATTCAAGATTTTGTTTAAAATTATAATTAATTGTCTGATTCTAAGGGAAGGAAGTACTTATCAGATCTCTTGGGATCATAAATACTTCATTTTCTACCTGAAGAATGAGGACAAGATAAATCTATCATCTTACATTTTCAATCATCTCTATGAATCTATAAAGGATAACACAAATCTTCGTAAGAAGAATGTGCCTTATGCTAGATTGTTGTAAGAGTTTTTCTTTCAGGGTTGTGTAATTGATGCCCTTAAAAACTTGCCTGATAATAAAGATCTAGAGGAGATTTATAGAAATATCCTTTTAGCTTCTGTTTTAGTTAACATGAAGATGAATAAGAAATATGAGCTTGTTGCTTCAAAGATTCCTCTCTCTATGAGACATACTAATTCTGTATATCTTGAGGATTACCATGTCATCACTAAGATGGATAACCCTGAAGTAATCAAGAACTTCATTACTCTATTTTTTAAGAAAAGAAATACTATCAGACTCAAGGATATTCCTGACAAGCATATTGAAGTGTTTAAGGCTTCTAACTAGAGAAAGCAAGCAGCTTCAGATGTTTAGAAAACCTCCAAGAAGAAATCTATTCAACATAAGGAAATTGAGAAAGAAATTGAGGAAGTAGTTGTTGCTATTGAAATAATTCCCTCCAATACTAGGAGTGGAAGATCTCCTTAATAAGTGGCTTTCGTGTCTATTGTATCAGGAAGGAAGAAGAGATTGAGGAAATTGGTTTGGTTTGAAGAGGGAGAATAAGAAGAGGATGTTAGTATATCCCTGACCAGGAAAAAGAAGACTATTAATGGGATGGAATCTACAGAATTTCAAGTTGCAAAGGTTATGGCTGGTATGAAGTTTGTTGTGTCTAAAGATCTTAGTGCTTCTAAAGAAGTTGTCTTAGAAGCCATGGATACTTCAGAAGCTCTGAATGCTGGTGGAATAGGTATTAATCTAAATCTATTATCAAAATATGTTTTTGATTACTCCACCCTTAACATAAAATCACAAACACCTTAACCAATATCATCACCTGATCACTCTCACATACAACCTTCATCACCCATTGTTGAACCCATGGGAAATCAGAACTAGTTAGCTCTTCAAACTATGTTTGATCAACCATCACCCATTAATATCACGAAAGAACCACCCATTGACATTTCTAGTGGTAAAACTTCTTCATCTAGATCTAAATAAGTTCATGATGAAGCAAGTCTTATGATTAAGCTTAACATTAAGTCCTTTATCCCTACACCTGTCATCCCCATCAGAACCTTATCTCCCAAATTCAACCCTCTTCACATACATGTTTTGCTTCTGAAGTTGAACATGTATTTTATGTCCAACCAAAAATTATCCCTCATTTGAGAACACCTCAATCCTCACCTCCTGCATTTCCTTAAACAGAACCTACCCATGTTCAGAGTTAACCTCAGAATGAAGTTGTATCTAAAATTAAAATAGAAACTGAACAAATTGTTCAGGATCTATCTTTGGATCAATTTACTTCTAATTCTCATATCGAATATAAACAAACTCCCTTTGAGATCCTTCACCCTGAACTAACCCTAAACTTATATGTCCATTCAAACCTATCCTCTGAACCTGAGCCCTCCCAAGTAACTCGTCTATTGATCTCATAGACTATCCAAACCAATCTTGTTGTAATAAAAAATGTATTAGTGGATGATATTCAGAAACAAGTCCTTGAAAATTCCTTTACTTCAGAACCTATAGCATACTCTTCTAAATGGGATTCTATTCAGACTTTTGTTGCATCGGCCATTCAGAATTTGAAGGAAGTGACTTCTGAGTCATCATGTTCTAGACAATATGCTTTGGAGAAGAATATGAATTCAGTTGCTTCATCACAGCAGATCATGGTTAATAAGTAGAAATAAATGGTCGACAAAATGAGATATATGGATGTCAGACAAGACTCTATGTGTACAAATCTCAGAGCCATTTTGAATTTATTGAAGAAACCTTAGTTTTAGGCCTTTATTTATCTTCTGGACTATTTTCTTCTTATGTTTATTCAATATATGCCATTTTATATTCTTTGCATGCTTATGTTAAGATATATTTATCTGGGAATGTTATTTTTCTGATAAAAGTATGATATAATATTTGCATGGTTACTATTTGGATAAAAAAAATTATGGGAACTTTAGATGAGAAAATGCATTAAGTATAGTATTAAACAGTCATAGTCAAAATCATTACAAAAAAGGAACATTTTTTCATTAATTCATGAGGGAGATTTATTGTTCTGAAGATTACATGATCTTGTCAAGATCTAAAGTGTAACCCTTTGCTGCTACACAATCTTCAAAGTCAGGCACCTGTTCCTCACTCCCCTCATCAGAATCATAATAATACATTCTTTGTGGAACTTTTATTTTCTTCTTTTTCTGTTTCTTCTTGTTCTTCTTGCGTCTCATTGCCCGTAATGCTTCCCGTGTGATGACCGACCTAGTTGGCTAGGTTTCTTCCACTGGTTGCTGCATTTGACGTGCTGGAACTTCAGTATGCATGGTGATTGTCGTTGTCTTGCTTGGAGAATCCATTATGCTTGAAGAAAAGTAGAGGTGGATGAAAAGATGAGAAATGTGGTTCTGATGGACTTCTTTTATAAGAGAGATGTGTGCCTTGAACGTTGCAAATGGGAAAGTAAAACATCCAAGTCATTAATGTGTGCCTCTGATGGTTGATATTCTTGAATGTCGTGTGACATCTTGATAAACAAAGAATACAGTTTAATCATTTTAGCCGTTTCTCAGTATTGGTAGAGTAAAGGTTGTTCATGCTATGTTTTTACCAGATTTAATCCTTCCCATATATTCCTTTGTATTGATAAACATTTTTTTGTCCCCTTCTATGCTAACATGTATATTTTTTGTTGATGATAAAAGGGGAAGAAAATTATGGGAATGTTTAAGAAGATTAAAAGTATTTTTGAATGCTTTTAATTAAATCATGAACCCAATTCACTCAATGTTATTTTGATATTAATTTCTTCTGAATGAATTTAATATGACTGAGCTTAAATGACTAGTTTTGATTTAACAAAGACAAGGATTTAAGGAAAAGCTTACAAACCTTACCTTAATGAATCGTCAAGACTAAAGGAAGAGCTTACAAACCTCAACCTAAGGACTGCCAAACTCAGAGGGAGCTTACAAACCTCAGACTCTGGTGTTAAACTTTGTTGATTAAAATTATAGGATTAAACTAACATAAATAAGGAGTTAAGAAGAGCTTACAAACATTGTCTTAATAGACTATCAGACTTAGGGGGGCTTACAAACCTCGCCTTAATGGATTGTCTAACTTAGGGGGAGCTTATAAACCTCGGCCTATAATGTTAGACTGTGTTAATTAAATCATCAACCATTGTTCTTAAATACATTTGTTTGTCATCATCAAAAACGGGGAGATTGTTAGAACAAGATTTGTTCAAGCCTCTAAAAGGGATTGATGATAACAAAGTACTTAAATAATAAAAAGGTGTGCTAATATTTTGTTTAAGTGTGAAGGATCACAAGCATATAACTAATCTTGATTGTTAGCATATATGGAGAAGTAATTTAAAGTTTGATTCTGATTGATCAAAATCTGAACTAATTCATCGCCTCTAAAGGCATCAAACTCTGGCCTCATGACCCAGCTTCTGATGACAGCTCAGACTCTGAAGGTGTGGAGAGTGGTTGATCTGTAAAATGATTTAAAGCAGTCTTGTCTAATCAAAACCCCAGATTTCTGGACAAAGTCAACTAGGGTGTTTAGCTTTGCAAGGTTTAAGAAAAAGGGATGTGACATCTTTAGACCGTTCTACTTTTTGGTAGATACCTAGTACGATGAAAGATACTGAGAGCAATTCTATTTTTTAGTGGATAAAGCTTCAGACCAGAAGAAACTCTCCAACGTCTCTTTTGGCATACGTCTTCACTAAGTTTGTTGTTGTTCAAACCTCCAACGACTCTTTTTCTATCTCTATAACAGGAAGTTGAAGATTCAAAGGAAGGTCATAACATCATAACACATAAAAATATCTTAGCATAACTCTGAGTTGGTATTGTAACTATTATAGCATAAGATATTAATATTTCTTGTCCTAGATTTATCTTAGAAATCTTAGAAAAGTTAAAAACCTTTATGATTGTTGCACAATATTATACTTCTAATTATGAATCAAACTATAGTAATTATCTTATCTACTAAATAGTTTGTTAAAAGTAGAAGAAGTCTCTCACTTGCGTGCTTGAGCAAGAAAGTCTTGAACCAGAGGGTTTAAGCCGGAAGTCTTGAGCAGGGGCTTAAGTAAGGAAGTCTCATTCGAAGGTGTTTGAGCAGGAAGTCTTGATTAATGGCTTAAGAATTTGTAATCAGTTTGGTTATAGTGAAAAACTCTTGTTGAGGTTAAGGGACTGAACTACTTTCAATTAAGGAGAGGAACCAGGATAATCTTTTTGTGTCGCTTGCATTTACTTTTGAACTTAATATTTATGTTGTTGTGTTTACTCTATATCAGAGTCTGAACATTGTTAAGAATATGAACATGTTGATTTAGAAGTAAAATCAATTTTTAGCATAAACAATTGAATCCCCTTTTCCTCTGTATTTTTCTCACCTCCAGAGAATTCCTTTCTCAATCAACCTAGTATCGCATCTCAAAAATTATGATCCTTCGAGAAGTCATGGAAAAATAATCCAAACATAGTCTCCACCTAACTTTATTTATTCCAGTGATGGAAAGAGAGAATATTGATAAAACCCTTAAAAATGAAAATGGTCGTCACAACCAAATTCAGATTCGGGAGTCGATTACATGAGGGAAAGGTATTAGCACTCCTCACGTCTGTTGTACTCAACGGGAACCTTTTAGTTAAACCTGAGATTGAATGGTTATCTTATGTTAATTGTTTTCTTCGAATTATTGAAGGTGTGAAAGAAAATAAAAAGGGTCGCAAAAATGTTTTTATTAGGGTGCTTGACGAGATTGCAGATCTCGCTCCTACGTATCCTCTGATACAATGAGAAACTCAAAGCTTCATAGTTCTTGGAAGCAAATGAGTGTTGGTTGATGTTTTTTAATGAGAAAATGTTTAGGTCATATTCTAAGGGTTAAACATTGGGTTGTCTACTCTCGTTGGAGGCTTAATCACTAGTTTGTATACACATTAGAAAGGATTAAGCGTCGTTATTTTGAAAAAAAAATTGATTGACTTAAAGTGTGTTGGATTGAACACATGTTTATATCGCATTCTAACGATTAAACGTTGGCTTGCATGCTCGCGGTGGAGACTTAAGTGCTAGTTTGTATATGCATTAGAAAGGATTAGACAAATATTCTCTTATGAAAGATTTTCGATCGCATGGGGACAAGGAAATAAATTTTATGTCTTTGAGTATTTTTTAAAGGTGAATGATAAATTCTTGATGAGAATGAGACATAAATCTCAGGACCAATTATTCGGGGTATTACTGGAATGCTAGACTCCAACGATACATTTTTCATTTAATGTATTTATGAATTTTTTTTTATGGAAAACAAACATTCAAAAATATTTTTCAAAGGTTCTACTGGAGTGCGAGACTCCAACGGTCCCTCTTTTTGTCCAAGTTCTTACTTAAGTGTTTTTAGAAACGAAAATAATGAATGAAAAGTTAATCTAAGACATGTGCCTCAAGAGCGTTCATTCGAAGATTCAAGGAATGCGAGACTCAAAGAACCTTCTTCTTCTGTGTTTGAAAATACTTCATTAACTATTTATCTATATTTATTATTATAACTATTATTATTATCTATTTATTTAATTAATTATAGAAATTAAAAAAATAAAAATATAAAAACCAATGATAATAAAATAAATAAAGTCAAGGTGTTTGAAAATCCACTTGGTGTTGGACCAAGGGTTTTTACATTTATAAAATATTTTTAACATTGATACAATCATTCATTTAATTTTTAATTTAAACAAATAAACCAATAATAACAAATATAATTCTAAATGAGAAAAAATGACAAAGATGAGTGCATGAGTATGAAGAGAATAGTAATTAAACAATAAGATATAATTAATTAACTAAACATGATTTAAATTAATTACTTATTATAATAACAATAATAATAATAATGATAATAATAACAATAATAAAAGATTAAAATAAAAAAATAAAAAAAAAACTATGAGCAAAATAAATGGGGTGCAAGAGAAATAAAAGTGATATGAGTTTAGCAAACAAAATAAAAAAATAATATAATAAAAAATGGTCAAAGACCTAACTTAAGCAAACAAAAGAAATATAATTTTAAAAAACAATACAAAATGGGGGGAAAGTAAATTGGATCCAATTAGGAGCTAATTAGTGCTAGTCACACAATATCACGTGGTGTGCTTAGCATTCATAAAAAAAAAAGAGGAATTGATGGTTGTGATTAATTCTAGATTTCTTCAAGAACAACAACTTTCATCTCTATTTTGGCCATAGCTTACTCAATTTTTCATGAAGTTAAGCAAATTAATAATTAAAATTCATTTACTAGATCTCATGAACAACATGAAATGCTCATAATTAAAAAATAATCCACGAAAAAATATGAAAAATTAAATCTCGTTTAATCACTTTTGCTCATGGAGGTTCAAGAACACTTTAAACTCTTGATTTTAAACAATGGAATTTTTATGCAAAATGGTGATGATTAAGATACTAATCAAGTCAAGAAAGAATAATAATGCAAAAAAAATTCAAATAAATGAAAATTAATTCACATTTAATTTATTTTTGTTCATGTAGGTTCAGGAACATTTTAAACTCTTGATATTGTATCAATGGAGTTTCCATACAAAATGATGATGATTAAGGTACTAAATAAATGAAGCAAGAATAAAAATGAAATATAAGTAAATAAATGACAAACATAAGAGACTACATAAAATAAAATTCAATAAAAAAAAAAAGAAATGACTTGAAGAAAGTGAAGAGAATTTTGGCTTTATTTTTGTAAATGATTGGTGGTGTCATATGTGAATGAAATGGAGTTCATTTATAGAATCTAGAGAGGATAGTTTAGAAATTATACAAAGAGTGTGATTCTCTTCCAGAAATTTATTTAATTAAGTAGTGAATAATTATGTAATATATGCATGGAATAATAATGTAATATATGCATGGAATAATGATGTAATAAATGAAAAATATTTTGGACCTTCTAGAAACATTGATTATTGTTCTATGATGCATGAAAATGATTAATAAAATTCAAATAGACATTTTGATGATAAATCAAACGATCATGAATTTATTTTTCAAAATGCATAATGGAAAAATGCAATTAGTCAATTTCTTCAACATGTAAAGTGTTGACTTTATGTTGATTTTTTTTACTATAATGCATATATGCATGATTATAGTGACTTTATTTGATGATAAAAATGCATATGGGTACAAATACAAAACTTGACAAATGAACATATATCAGATGAATTTAAAATACCCAGACAAAATTGGGGTATGATACCTTGAAAGAGACTTCCTTGCTCAAGTCCTTAGACAAGAAACTTCCTTACTTAATCAACCTAAAAAGAGACTTCATTTCTCATGTCCTCAGACAAGAGACTTCATTTCTCAATCAACCTAGAAAGAGACTTCCTTGCTCAAGCATGCAGACAAGATATTTCCTCTACTTTAAACAGAAGTTTAGTAGAAAATATAACTATTATACTTGATACACAATTAGAAGTTTAATAGTTGTGCAACAATCACAAAGGTTTTCAACCTTTCTAAGATTTCTATGATAATTTAAGATAAGAAATCTTAAGATCTTTTAGCAATAACAACTACAAGAAATAACAGCTCAGAGTTATGCTTAAGATTTTTCCATTGCGTTGTGATGTTGTTCCCTTTCTTTTAGTCTTCAACTTCCTTTTATAAAGACTGAAAAAGATTTGATGGAGAGTTTGAACATAACGAGCAAACTTAGTGAAGAAGTATGCCAAGAGAGACGTTGTAGACTTGCAATTGGTCTGAAGCTATGCCCATTGAATAATAGCAACACTCCCAGTATCTTTCAAGGTACTAGGTGCTTACCAAAAGGTAGAATAGATTGAAGATGTCACATCTCTATTTATTGAGCCTTGCAAAATGAAACCCTAGTTGACTTTATCCAGAAATTTGGGGCTTTGATAAGACAAGACTTATTTTGGTACAATGTATGGAACATATGCACTTCATCTTTTCAGAATTTGAGCTATCATCAAAAGTTAAGTGTTAAGACCAGATTCTGATGCCTTTAGATGCTGGGGAATCACTTCAGATTCTGATCAATCAGAATTAGGCATACATTGCTTCTTCACATATGCTAACAATCAGGATTAGTTCCATGGTTGTGATCCTGCGCACTTAAACAAACTGTTAAAAAATCATATTGTTCTTTAAATACTTTGTTATCATCAAAACCTTTTAAGGACATAAACAAATATCATTTCAGCAAGTCAATCCCCTTAGGCTATGAGTACCCTTTTTCTACAGGACAAACCTTGATCTTTTCCCATTCTTTTTTGTTATTGATGGTTTTCTCTTGAACCCGCAGTTACAACCAATGGCCTTTTTCCCTTTAGGAAGCTGAACAAGCTCCCATGTTTAATTTTTCTACAAGGACTTCATCTTCTCAACCATTGCATCCATCCACTTATCTTTCTCATGGTTGGCTATAGACTCTCAAAAGATGGAAGGGTCTACAGAACTAATAAAAAATGCATAGGCTGTTAACTCTTTATACATATATCTTTATGGTTGATTGGTTGAACGGTGCTCTCTGTCACGTGCAAGAATATAATCTTGTAAGACAACTTAAAAATTTAGGTCACTGGTCAATTTTAGTATCATATTCTAGTTTCTCTTGTGCTTCAGGCACTACCTGCATATTATCCACTAGTGGTGGATCAACATTCATCTTAATCACCTATTTGTTAGAAGTTTCTCCTTCAGATGCTGACACATTTATTAAAACTGACTACTTAACATTAAATATTCATTAAAAACAATGTCTCCTTTAATTACCGTATTCTTTTTAATTTGATCACATAACTTGAACCCCTTCACACCTTTTACATAACAGACGAAGAGACACTTCTTAGACTTTGGATCTTGTTTGGATCGATCTTCATTGCATATATGCATACAAGCTAAACACCTAAAAATACTTTAGTTGTCAAGATAAAAAGTATTACATGTCCATAACACCTCTACAACCTTACCATCCAATGAAGCTTGTGGTGACCAATTGATAAGATAGTACACCATGTTAATTGCTTTTGGCTAGAAACCTTTTGATAGTCCAGTATTTAAAAAGAGTCGTCTTGCCATTTCAGCTATAGATCTACTTATTAACTTTGACATACCATATTTGAAGTTCTAGTATCAGATATGAGATGTCGAAGGTAATGTCACGACACTAATATCTGAATAAAACACATAGGATAAAGATAAAGAATAGTAATGCAAGAGACACAAGCAATTGTTAACCGAGTTCGGTGCAACTCACCTATGGCTAGGGGCTACCAAGCCAGGAAGGAAATCCACTAAATAGAATCAGTTCAAAGACTCTCAGTACACTCCACAAGTTACAGTCTTTTTCACCTAATCTCTACCCGTGTGATTTCTACCTAAGAACTCTTAGATATGAGAACCCACTCACTCCCCCTCAATCACACCTGTGATTTTAAACAACAATTACTTATGAAAAGAAGACACTCTTCAAAGACACACACTTGACCTTCAATCAAGTAGACACACACTTGATCTTGCTTAACAGCTTCAATCAAGTAGACACACACTTGATCTTGCTTAACAGCTTCAATCAAGTAGACACACACTCATGCTTACAATCTTAGAGTGACAAATTACAACTCACAAATTAGACCAATTCAATCATCTATGGATGAATTGAATGGCTTACAAGTCACACGACCAAACAAGACACAAACCCTTATTCTCTCTCAATATTTCGCTCAGTATTGGTTGTGTATCAAATCAGTTTTTTCCATGTCCTATTTATAGAAGCATTCAGCTGGACTTGGACATCTTGAAAACCCTAAAACTATTTTCCAATTAAATCTTCTCATGACAGTTGGTTAGATCTCTTTGGAAAATAAGTAAATCAGGTTGTAACTAATGATTGAATCCGATTGTTAATCAGGTCTTCAATCATACATAGATTGCCATTAAATGCACAACCACACAACACATAACATTCCCCTGAATGTTCTGTGTACAGGATGTCATGACATCGGGTCTGACATCCTGGAACAATCCTGCATAATTCCATTTTAAATATCCAGCAGGTACATAATATCATATGCCATGACATCATGTATGACATCCTGAAACAATCCTGCATAATTATATTTTTAAACTTCAGCAGGTACATAGATATCTTAAGTTAAGACATCACATGCAACATCTTGTGAACACTCTTTGTTTTACCAAAATTGCTGCCAACAAACTCTCCTTTTGGCAAATTTTGGCTAAAACATATATCTATCCATTTTGTTCACAAGAAAAAACACATCAGCAGTTAAACAACATAACAGCAGTTTAAGCAGCAGCAGAAGCAAACAGAATTACTAGCTATAATAGCAACTAGTAAAACACACAAACACATGGGTACTTCTTCTCCCCCTAAGTTTGTACAACACAGACGTCTCCTTTAACAATAACAGCACATGTAACACTCAGAGTCACCCTCTGACATCTGCTTCAACATCACCTGTGCACCATATCAAACATCTCCTCCAACATCTGTAAATAGAACAACATTCTGTCTTACATCAACCACATCTCCTTCAATAATAGCTATTCATATGTTCAGCTACACCAGCACATACATCTACACACAGCTCCACATATTTAATTGCTCCACATAATCACTTCTCCCCCTTTTTAGTCAAAATAGACCAACGGTGGCCAATTAGACAAAATAAATGTCAATCAGCCTAGCAGAGGATGTCACAAGAGATGTTATAACATATAAAATGTTAAAACATAATTGTTAGGAGGTACAAACCATAATTATACACAGCTGTAATAGCTGAGATAATTAGAAATCCATGGAACTCATTAAGAGCCCAAAAATTACATCAAGGCATCAGTAAGGACTGCCACAAATTACAAACATTTCAACAAAAAAAAACAACAAATTCTTCAGCATCCAAAACAGCCAAACCACCAGGGGGACCAGTCTTCATAACAACACACAACACACACAGTCTTCATAACAGGGGGAACCATTACCACTCAGTCTGAGGAAGGAGCATCATCTTCACCTTCAGAATCAGAACTGCCACTAGATTGAGCATTGGACCTCTCACTTGAGGTATTGGCATCTGAACCCTTGGTCTCACCAGCCTTCTCCATCTCTTCTTTCTCTAAGCTACTAATAAGAATCTCCAAAGTTTCTTTCCTTGCCTTGGCAACCCTAATACCAGTATCCATCTCCTTACAATTTTCCTTCAATTGATCAATCAAGCTACCTTGAGAGACAGGCTCCTTCCTTGCAGATGTCATGACAACATCATTGACATGGCTTCCTTCAAACAACTTATAGTGAATGGACAATGGAGGCTTCCTTCTGCTAGGAATATCACTTGTTTTGAGAATGCCTGGTTGCTGGCTTAAGATGATTCCACAAATGATGGATGGAAAGGCAATAGGAAGCTTTACTACATTAGTGGAGGCATAACAATTTGATCAAACATAAACCTTCCAAAATCAAAGTTTAGCTTGGTTCCAATAGCATAGATGATTCTTCCAAGACCATTAGAGATGGTTGAGATATGGTTAGTTGGCACCCAGTTGGCTGAACCAATCTTGTGCAAGATGGCATATTTAACAGTTAACTTGCCAGCTGATAGATGCTTCTTACTAGGCCATTCCTTGACTTGGCAAGCAGTAATAGTCCTACAGACTTCATTGTCTGTAGCCTCTAAATCCACACCTCCTTCAGTTTCTCTCCCTAGGAACTTGTTGATTATGGTTGGGGAGAACCTCACACATCTACCTCTTACAAAGACCTTGCAGAATTCCTTGCTACTCTTTTTAGAAATATCCTCTGGGATATTCACAACAAACTCTTTCACTAACCCTTCAAAACATTGGGGCAAAGCAACAACAGTTTTCATCAGACCATCATTCTTGATCAATTCCATCACTTCCTTCACTTTTACAGCCTCCTTTCCCAACTCCCTTTCAACAACAACCCTCCTTTGAATGACAAACTTCCACTTGGAAGCACCATCTTCTAGATGGAAAGAGATGTTGTCTAAGTGCACAGCTGCCACTTTAGCTGGGGACTTTTTAACAGCCTGCCTTTTAGCAGGAGAGATGTCTGGGACATCGTCTTCGACATCCTCTTCAGAGTTAGAACTCTCTCTGACCTTCCTCTTCTTAACCTCAACTTTACTCCATGATTTGGAGGGTCCTACACCAGCAGTCTTCTTTCTAGTTCTGGCTGTCAACATCTCAGCCACAGTCTTCCCTTTTCTAGTCTTCAATTTCCTAGCAACACTTGGTTTTACACGATGAACCAAGGTGTCCTCTTCTTCTTCTGAACTCTCTTCCTCCAGATTAATAACATTCTCAGCAGTCTCATAAGAAACATTTGTTGGTTTCTTACTAGGCAAGGTTTTACCTAGAGAGCATAATCCCTCAGCAGCCACTTCTTTCTCTGATCTAGATGAATCATCATCTTTCTCAGTTTGGGGTTCCACCTCAGGTGAGGGGTCCCTTCTAGACATAGGGGTAGAAACACCCTTGGCTGCATGCCCTTCGTTTAGAATCCTAGTTACTAGGTTCCTAATGGTACGATCAGTAAAGTGCATGTCATCCTTATGAGGAGGTTTATTAGGAATGTTACCTTGATTACTTCCAGCCATGGAAGAAGGGCCAGGGACGTCGCCTGGAATAACAGAGAGGGGAATAACCTCCAGAATATCTTCATCCAAAAACTCCATGGACGGAGTCCTTCCTTTGTGAATGGGTTTTGATCCTGAGGATGAGGGATGTTGTGACATTTTGTTGGACTTTTGAAAAAAATCTCTTTGCCCTAGCATAGGTTTTCTGAGAAGTTGGATGAAGATGGAAATGGTTGTGTTGAGGTAGCGTGTGGAAATAGCATAGATACTAGTTCCAATACTAGGTAATGATTTATCATTAATGTGGCTCTTTCTTATAAGTGGGCAGACAATATTTGTATTACCTTTTCCACTCCACTTTAATTGCTATAACTTCACAAGAATCAAAATCCCCAATTCTCCTCTTAAACATTCAAACTGATTATCATCCAAAACCCTTGCAAATTTGTCAGCTAATTGCATTTCATGCTTTAGAGCTGTGATTTTGTCTTCCACAAATTCTCTAATCGAATGATGACAAAAATCAATGTGCTTGGTCCAACTGTGCTGAATAGGATTTTTGGACATAGTTGTAGCACTCAGGTTGTCATAGTACAATTTCATGACATCGTGTGTGACATTGTACTCAGTCAAGATTAGTTTCAACCAACCCTGTTGAGAACAGCTACTTCCAGCTGCTATATATTCAGCTTTATATACAACACAAACACCATTTTCATCTTTCAAAGGAGCAGGTGTCCTTTCACTCTCCATCCCAATCTGCTTAACATTGTTCTTGGCACATTTGCTTTGAGATAGACACATAGACCCATCTATCTGCTTGACTTGTAGCTCAAGTCCAACAAAGTTCTTTCCAACTTCAGACTGCATATGACTAGCAACATGTTCAACCATCTGATCCAACCTCCTATCTATTTGAGCCACCATTAGCTTTTCTCCTTTGGAAGTGATGTCAAGTCTGAGTTTCTGGTGTGACATCCTTGTCTTACATTTCCCACAAACTTGTCTTTCATCAATCTTGGGAGTTCCTCTAGCAGATATAATCATCTTCATCCCTTTTTCTTTGACTAAGGTACACTTTGAGGAATAACCAATTTGAGAGCTCCACATGTAACAGTTGTCTTTGGTCCTAACTCCTTTCATGATCACTTCACTTTCTTTGTTAGTAACCAGACATTCAGTTTTAGTGAAGTTAACATTTAGACCTTGGTCACATAGTTGACTGATGCTTATTAGATTTGCAGTCAAGCCCTTAACAAGTAGGACCTTGTCAAGTTCAGGAACTCCAAGGAAATCAAGCTTACATATCCCCTTGATTTCACCCTTTGCTCCATCACCAAAGGTTAAATAGCTTATGGCATGAGGATGAAGGCCAGTTAGCAGGTATTTGTTTCCAGTCATGTGTGTGGAGCACCCACTGTCAAAATACCAATCTTCTTTGGCTGAAACTCTGAAGGAAGTGTGAGCTATTAGACTTGTAACATTAGTCTTAGGAACCCATTTCTTCTTGTTGGCAGGCCTGTGATGTTTGGGTCTTGGTTGATAGTGATTCTGATGATGAACAGGGCTAGGATAACCATGCAACATATAGCAGTAGGGCTTCAGGTGGCCAAATTTTCCACAGTAGTGGCATCTCCATCTTTGGTGTTTCCCTTTCTGTTGTCTTCCCTTCTGATGTTGTGACATATGATGTGACATCTCAGGTTTGCTTTTAATATGGCTGTACTTAGGTTTGGATTTAGGTTTGCAACCAGTGTAATTGCACTCAGGCTTAGATTCATTATACCCAATGCCAGATTTGTCTCCTATTATTTGTCCAGTTTGGAGAATCTTGTCTAAGGAGTCAGATCCATTATTTAACATTCTTATATACTTGGTCATCTCCTCTAGTTTAGAATTCAAGAACATAGCTTCAGTTTTTAACTTGGAGATGGTTTCCATATGTTCTGCCTTCTCATTCTCAAGTTAGTTTTTATCTTCTTCTGGCTTTCAACTTATTTACACACCTCTGCACTTTTGTGACACAACTTTCTGTAGGTAGTGGCCAACTCTTCAAAGGTTACTTCATAATCACTTGAGTCTTCCTCAGAACCCCATCTTCCAGTCAAGGCAGTCACCAGATTTGCAGACTCTTCTGTTTCACTCTCATCAGACCAAGTGGCAGCAAGACTCATCTTCTGTTTCTTGAGGTAGGTTCCACATTCAGTTCTAATGTGTCCATACCCATCACATTCATAGCACTGTACTTCTTTTCCTTCTTTGGGCTTATCATCTGACCTTGTTCTTCTTCCAGCATTGTTGGATTTACTGATGTCAGATGAGATGTTCTTGACATTAGCCTGAGATCCAACATCCATCTTTTTCAACAGTCTGTTGAACTGTCTTCCCAACATTGCTACATCATTTTCCAGATCTTCATCAACATCCTGACCATTTTCCTCCTCTGTGTTTGACATGAAGGTTATGCTTTTGGTTTTCTTTTCAGATCCATCACTCGTTCTCATCTCAAATGTTTGAAGGGACCCAATTAGCTCATCAACTCTCATATTGGAGATGTCATGAGACTCTTCTATGGTTGTCACCTTCATAGCAAATCTCTTAGGGAGTGACCTGAGTATTTTTCTTACTAATTTTTCATCTGACATCTTCTCTCCAAGGGCTCCTAAGGCATTAGCAATTTCAAGGATACTCATATAAAATTCATGAATATTTTCATCTTCTTTCATCCTTAAATTTTCAAACTTGGTGGTGAGAAGCTGTAGTCTAGACATCTTTACCCTAGAGGTGCCTTCATGAGTGGTTTTGAGAATGTCCCAAGCATCTTTAGCCACCTCACAGTTGTTTACCAACCTGAAGATATTCTTGTCTACTCCATTGAATATGGCATTCAATGCTTTAGAATTTCCAAGGGATAGATCATCCTCCTCCTTTGACCATTGTTCTTCAGGCTTCTTGTCAGTTGTGGCTTCTCCCTCCTTAGTAATTACTAGATGTGCCCAGCCTGTTAACACATCCTTCCAAGCCTTATTATCCAGAGATTTTAAGAAAGCTACCATTCGATGTTTCCAATAGTCATAGTTAGATCCATCCAAAATTGGTGGCCTGTGAACAGATCCTCCATCTCTCAACATTGTACCCAAAAGTATTGTCCCTAGATCTCACCCAGAACCAGAGCAGGATGCCTGCTCTGATACCAATTGAAATTCTAGTATCAAATATGGGATGTCGAAGGTAATGTCACGACACTAATATCTGAATAAAACACACAGGATAAAGATAAAGAATAGTAATGCAAGAGACACAAGCAATTGTTAACCCAATTCGGTGCAACTCATCTACGTCTGGGAGCTACCAAGCCAGGAAGGAAATCCACTAAATAGAATCAGTTCAAAGACTCTCAGTACACTCCACAAGTTACAGTCTTTTTCACCTAATCTCTACCCGTGTGATTTCTACCTAAGAACTCTTAGATATGAGAACCCACTCACTCCCCCTCAATCACACCTGTGATTTTAAACAACAATTACTTATGAAAAGAAGACACTCTTCAAAGACACACACTTGATCTTCAATCAAGTAGACACACACTTGATCTTGCTTAACAACTTCAATCAAGTAGACGCACACTTGATCTTGCTTAACAGCTTTAATCAAGTAGACACACACTCATGCTTACAAGCTTAGAGTGACAAATTACAACTCACAAATCAGACCAATTCAATCATCTATGGATGAATTAAATGGCTTACAAGTCACACGACCAAACAAGACACAAACACTTATTCTCTCTCAATATTTCGCTCAGTATTGGTTGTGTATCAAATCAGATTTTTCCATGTCTTATTTATAGAAGCATTCAGCTGGACTTGGACATCTTGAAAACCCTAAAACTATTTTCCAATTAAACCTTCTCATGACAGCTGGTTAGATCTCTTTCGAAAATAAGTAAATCAGGTTGTAATTAATGATTGAATGCGATTGTGAATCAGATCTTCAATCATACATAGATTGCCATTACATCGGGTCTGTGTACAGGATGTCATGACATCGGGTCTGACATCCTGGAACAATCCTGCATAATTCCATTTTAAATATCCAGCAGGTACATAATATCAGATTCCATGACATCGTGTATGACATCCTGAAACAATCCTGCATAATTATATTTTTAAACTCTAGTAGGTACATAGATATCTTAAGTTAAGACATCACATGCAACATCTTGTGAACACTCTTTGTTTTACCAAAATTGCTGCCAACATTTAGAACCAACAATCTTGAT
The DNA here is from genome assembly GCF_024323335.1 of Lathyrus oleraceus. Taxonomy (NCBI): domain Eukaryota; kingdom Viridiplantae; phylum Streptophyta; class Magnoliopsida; order Fabales; family Fabaceae; genus Lathyrus; species Lathyrus oleraceus. Next base: position 307,871,039 of record NC_066580.1, read on the forward strand.
GTGGTGTCCTTAGGAATTGAGAAATGCCTTTGAATACCATGTTCTTCACAAAACCTCTTAAAACTTTAATCATTGTACCATGTCCCATTATTTGACCGCAAATACTTGATTTTCCTGCCAATTTGATTCTCTACCTCTGCCTTCCATAACTTGAATTTGGTAAAGACTCTATTTGATGTTTCATGAAATACATCAAAACCTTGCAAAAAAAGCATCTGTGAAAGTCACAAAATACCTAGAACCACCCATGGAAACCTATTTCGTAGGCCCTAACACATTAGAATGCACATATTTCTCAAGTACACAATATTTGCATAAGTTCATCTTGAAACTACGAGCATCCTTTAATAGATTTCTCTTATCAAGTTTCATCATCTCACACTCTCTGAGATGACTCAGACACTTATGCTCTAGTTTGGTTGCATTTTTATCAAACTTAACTGATGCAATATCACCTACAATAATGTTCCCCAATAATTTGAAGATGTTACATGTAATCCTCTTTGATCTCATCAAAGTCAATGCACCATTTCTAACCTTTATAATATCTTTATATCCATCAGAGTTGTAGGAGAAACCATTTTCATGTAGAGTACGTAAAGAACTTAAGTTCTTTCATAATTCTAAAATATATCTGACGTCATTCAGTGTTTCCACACCATCATCGTCCTTGGCAATTTTAATTTGTACTATTCTAGTGATAGTACACGTTTTATCGTCATTCAGATAAACAAATCTGAAATTACCTGACCAGAATGTAGTGAACCATTCGTGGTGCGATGTCATGCGATAAAAATAACTAAAGTCAAGAATCCACCCATATGTGCACTTGTTGGATGAAATACACAGTAAATTTGCTTTACTACTAGAAACATTAGTTTGAACCACATTTGCAGAACTAGATGAGCCCTCATTTCTGTTTGGACATACCTTCTTCAAATGCAAAATATGTTTGCAACTATAACACTTAACTATTTTTCAATTCTTGGATTTATACCTCTTCTTTACAAAACCTCCATTACCATTGTTTTGTCCACGATCTTGGCCCCCTTTCACATACAGACCAACACCTTGAGTTCCTTCCTCTACACTTTGTCTCCTTTGAGAATGAGACAAGAGTGTAGCAGTAATCATACTAAGATTGATAGTATTTTTCTCGTAGCTAAGAGTAATCACCAAATGGACATAAGAACATGACAACGAGCACAACAAGATAATTGTCTTATCTTCATTGTCAATCTTCACCTCTAGCCTCACAAGATCGATGAATATGTTGTTGAAGACATTGACATGTTAGATTCTTTCTGCATCTTTCGATTGTATAGTCGCTATTTTGTGAGCAATTTGTTCATTGGCATATTTGACATATATGGACTCTCAAATTTATCCAAAATCTCCTTCGACACGTTAGGCACAAGATATGATACATCACATAGTCTAAACATATAGAAAATCAATCCTGCAACCTTATCCTTCATTTTTTCTCAATAAGTATCCTCCATTTATTTTGGTTTCGTCTCATGCACCGCCTTTTGTAAACTTTATTGAGCCAACAAATCTTTAACCCTCATTTTCCATAATTCAAAATTATTCGTCCCGTCAAACCTTGTCACTTGAATTTTGCACCAGAGTTAATCGTCATCTGATACAAATTATTAGAACAACAATCAATATAGAAAATTAAAGAGAAATGAAAGTAAAAGACAATGAATATGATTGATCTTTGTTAACGTAGATTGATCAATCTTGTCTACCTCTACGACTATAGAGAAACTATAATTATCTTGATTTCTATCTAATAATTAGAGTTAAGTTATTCCAAACAATATATGTAATACTATGACTCAATTTACAATAATACATCTAAAATCTTGTCACTTTCCAATTACCTATCCACGATGAACAGTTGGGCCAAAAAAACTGTTTAGAGTTTCTCAATATAATATAGAGCAACCCCTAAAAAAATGATTATGGGAGTTCATGTAATGTAACTACCTCAATTGCCGGATCAACCCCCTAACAAAATGAATATGGGAGTTCATGAAATGTAACTACCTCAATTGCCGGGTTAATTGGCATCAAGTTTATACAATTTTCATTGAATATAAAATGTAAAAACCATTGTATAACAAGTGTCACATGCATGGTGAAAGGTGATCAACCCAAAATTGAATCAGCTAAAGATTTTATCCATCTCTATTGATCAAAGTTGTCGTCATCTCAAATTCTCACTCAAAAGATGCTACCATCTTATCTTATCCATTAAGATATGCATATATGAGTATTGGGGGACCCTATGCAGATAGAGCTTTTTTTGGCATCATGATTCAATGAAATTCCACTAGAAAAAATAAAGACAATTGAACAGGGAAAGTTTATTTGATGATATAATTTCATGTCCCTATTAGTTGAAAGAATCATACCTCACTAATTCCAAAAGTGGTCAAAATGTTGTTGGGGGTGGGGGACTTAAATTGAGTACATTTTTCATACCCAAAAAACTTGAGTTCATATATTTATAACAACCTTAAATCATTGTTTTTGTCATTTCTATCAACCAAATTCACCCTCTCTGTGAAAATTCATCTTCCTTAAATTTTAAACCCTTTGAGACCCTTTTCAAGATGACAACAAAGGATATGAAAGTTCAAATTTCATCAAGAAATGAAGTGATGCAAGGTAGTGGAATACTGGAGTACAATGGATCACATTCACAAGGTGGTCTTTTGAGACAACCTAGTATGAACAAGAACAATTGTTTATGCTCTCCAACAACACATGCTGGCTCATTTAGGTGTAGACTTCATCGTACACCTAGTCTCCTAAGGACAAAAAGTATGGAGTCATCATCATCATCATCTGCTCATGATCAGAACTCTTTGATTCATGCTTCTGTTGTTGATGCTAATGGTGATGCCAACAAGAACTAGATCTTTTATTCATGTTCATTCTCATGATGCTGCTTTTGTCCACTCTTTACTTGTGTTACATTTAGTATTTTATCAACTATTTTCTCCTTTCTGTTGTTTTAATCACCTACAATAAGAACTTTTTCTGTCTCACAATTATCTGATTATGACTTGAGAAGATGCAATATTGTGATTCTTAAAATTAACAACTCATGTTACTTTATTTTATTTTAATTCCGTATCCGGCTCTAGGACCGATTAATTTAGAAGACCAATCGCACCGTCCATTTGCGGAAGCCCGATTTAAAGCTAGACCAAAACTCTGTAAACTAACTCAACACAGGAATTAACTATTTATCGTCACAACAAAACTCTTAATAAACAGACTTGAACCTGAGATCTTAAGAGAATCAAACTCTCTCAGAAAGTTCGAATTGCTGAAAAGATTTCATTTTAAATAGAACAATTGACCTTACAGTACTTTTTTCTTCTTAATGATCCTCAATACAGATAAATAGATACATCAAAGAGTTTATATGAAAGGAACTATACACAAAACAAGTAGTTCAACTACACCAACTACTTTTCACATGTATTATTATTATTATTTATAAATAATACTACTTAGAATCAAACATATCATATCAATGGAAGATCTTATTCTTTCTTGTACCAGAATCAAACATGATCCGTATCATCATATTACTGTTTTCTGAGTATGATTGATGAAGAAAACATAAATACATGTTGAACCTTAAATTTATGTCACAACAACACTTCAAATGTTAATAATAGGTTACTACTAATTCCTTAAGGACAATAGATACAAATCAATAAGACAAATGTAATCAGATACTATTACAGTATTGAATTATATTTGTTGCAGATTTGTAGACAAACACAGAACCATTGGTCCCATTGTTTGTCAGTCACACCTAAGATTCATATTCCTATATCAACTTTTTATAAGAAATTATTACCAAAGAGATTTTCCTTCAAAATTATTATTATTATTATTATTATTATTATTATTATTATTATAGGTTACATTAACAATGCACATACATTAAGAGATTCTTGGATTCTCCTAAAAAAAACTAACATAACTCAAAACTCATTCACTTGGTAGACCATAATTTGCTAAGCATTTTTTTAGGTTGTGTAGGAAGAGCACAGATGGACTTAAATCTCGAGTTTCTTCCGATTCCGCCATCATTCGCCAAACCATTTTCAGCGAACTCGTCATGATCCTCAGCTAGTTTCATTCGTAGAGTTGTCGACCTTAGTTTCGGTGACTTGAAGCCAGAAACACTCCAATTATCCTCACCTTGAATGCTTGTAGTAGTGCTTAACTGTGCTGTTGTGTGTTTTGATGGATCGATACCGTGTGTTGTAAGCAATGCTTTGATATTGGTTTGTAATTCGGTTACTTTGCCACCTGATGCTGCAGCTCTAGCTTGTTCAAAGAAGAGAACTTGCACAACAACTCTTAAAGGGAGTAACTCATTTTGTGCTGCATGCATGCATGCTTCCATTGACAGTTTTTTGCAGTCGAGAATTCTGCATAATCTTTTCCTTTCACTCTTGTTGAGTTCTGGGTGAGCCTGAGTAGATGTTTCAAGTTAACCAACACATAAGTTTCACTAACATTTCTAATTGAACGTGTGTTTAGCGTCTGACACAGGCACGACACATAGTTTTTGCATATTTTATCAAGGTATAAAACGGAGTGACTTGAAAAAACTAACACAATTTATAGTAAATTTTTTACCTTGAGATAAATGTCGATGGCCCTGTAGAGGTCATCATGATCATGTCTTGCGAATTCCGGTATAATATCAGCAAGAGCGATGAATTTAGACAATGAAAAATTGACATCTCTTGCAACTTCTTGAAGGTACCTATCAACAAGCTTTGCCACTTTCAATTTCGAACTGTGAGAAGCTGAAGAGGATCTCCTACTCTCTTGTAATTCAAAGTTTATGTTCTCGGCCGATCGAGACCGTCTTCTTTCAAAGGTCTTCAAGGATCTTGGAGGACTTGTTGGAGGACTTTGTCCTTGTAACATGAACTGCTCCAATATAGTCATCACCAACTCAACATCATAGACGGTATCATTTGTATAAGAAAGTGTAGGTATTAATAGATCATTCACTGTGGCTTCCTCCAATTGAAGTCCTACCCTTCTTGCTAATTCCATCTTTGAAGATGAAGAAGAATTGAGAATATTGGAAGCTTTCAACAGTTTCAAAAGAAAGCTACAAGAAACAGCGCCTTTTTCGGTTGGAAGCAAGCTTACTATTGACTCTAAGAGTAGCCTGTGCTTTGAAGTTTTTTCACTGGCTGAGTCTGATTCAGACTCAGCCTGCGAAACATTTTTCTTTCTATTTCCGTTCTTGGAAATATTTGGTAACCATCTAGATGCATAAATTTTCAACGCATCGCCAATGAAATTTGAAGGAACCTTGCCACCAGATTTGATTGCTATCATTGTTCTCCAATAAAGATCTATGCTAAGTTCTGCTAAATCTTCAGCCCACCATCCTTTGCTTCCGGATTTGGTTCTCAAACTTTCAGTATCATTGCAAGATATATCATCTCTCACTCTTCTAGAATGACTATGCGACAAACTCACCTTTGTAGGGTGCCTCAAGACTTTCGACGCAATAATTTCAATGCATCTGCTTGTAATTCCCAAGTCTTCAGACCACAAATGGAACGCTTTTGTGGTCTGAAGACTCACTATGGTATCCTTCCACCCGTGGAGGATGCAAGAATTGAAGAAAACTTCAAGCTTGTGAATCAAGTTTCCTTTCTCAACTTCTTCGGTCATTTGGAGATATTCAGCAGCACATCTTGCTGATACAATGTTGTAAGGACTTAGAGTGATGGTGATTCCGTAGCAGAACTTAGCACACATCTCAAATGCTTCTACTCCACCAGGAAAATCAGGAAGTTGAACTATTTGGTGATGAGATGAATCAGGTGGTGATTCGGAGCATAATCTTTGCAGACATAAGCATTTTGACAACAAAGGAAACTGAAAAACATCAGAATGAACTTCAGATAAGTTACCAAAGTAAAAACAAAAGTACCTTCTAACACACAAACACAAACACCAGACACAAAAATGATTCTTGATACTGACATGTTGACACCGGTCTTGTCAAACACTGGATAAACTTTCAATCTGAAGGTCGGAGCTACATATAGTATATATAAATGAAAAAGAAAAAAGAAAAGAAAAATACTAAGACTGTTATGAACTTGATGAGTTTCTTCTACTTTCAAATAACATACCTTGTGAAGAAGATATCTACTTCCCCTTACTTGAATTATGAGGTCACTAGAAACTTCAGAAGAGATTGACCTGCAAACAAACAAGATAAAAATCATATTATAAAACCATAGAAGCAACAAGAACATGCATCATCTAAGAAAAAAAGTTCAATTTTGTTGTTTTTAATGTATTACCTTATGGACTCCGAAGTGTAGAAAGTATCTGGACGAGATCCAAGTTTCATGAACTTCATGGCTTTATGTTTCTTACCCTCTAAATCATGTGTTAACCAAAAACACTACTTGCATAATTCAGTGTGGTGGTAAGTAAAAGAAAAAAAGAAAAAAAGTATTCCACAGATACCAAGATGAAAGAATATTTGTTTATTTGGTAGCAATGGATTTTTCTGACTAGCCAAGCTCAAGTGGACACTAGATGATGATACTGAACAGACAGAGTTCTCAGTGTGTGAGGATTTCAAGAAAAGTTGAGAGTTCTTAGAAATATAAAGAGGAGCAAAGATAGAATTTCTTTGGTGGAGAGAAGGTGTATAATTTCCAAGAGGAGAGGAAAGGAAAGGTAAAGCAAGAGGCTTTGATGTTGTGGGAGCAAAATAATAATAATAGTAGTTTAAATAGGTAGGATAGATGACATAAATGGTATGAAAGAAACATATAAGATCAAACACACCTAAGTTATGTCCTTTCAGTCAAATAGTTAACATTAAGTGATTTTGACATTTAAATAAAAAATACCAAAGGCCATTGTAATTTTGGAAAATAGATTTTCTCAAAGAAATTCTATTAGTTATTTTTTCTTCATGTTTATTAATTCTCTCTCTCTCTCTCTCTCTCTCTCTCTCTCTCTCTCTCTCTCTCTCTCTCTCTCTCTCTCTCTCTCTCTCTCTCTCTCTCTCTCTCTCTTCTCTCTCTCTCTCTCTCTCTCTCTCTCTCTCTCTCTCTCTCTCTCTCTCTCTCTCTCTCTCTCTCTCTCTCTCTCTCTCTCTCTCTCTCTCTCTCTCTCATCAAATCATTTTTGTTTAGAGTTTTTCTCTATTGTGTTTATTGAATTAATCGCAAGTTGTCATCCTCCAGACCTCCTATGTGGCTTCAACATCTTCAGTTGACTTTTTTGTTGTTTTTTTGCATTCTCATATATGGCAATCTTCAAACATGCTTTTTTTTCTTTATCACTCACGGATTTAAAGCATACTATTACAATTCTCCACCTTGACTTTAAATCGACATGATTTCAATTTACTCATCAACTACCTGTAAGACCCCAATTTTGGCCCTAAGATCCCTCATGGCCCATATCATATCATACCATGGCCTCAGGGATCATTGCATGCCTTAGTTTCCCTCCTAGTGGGTAGGTTGCCTTGTGGGTTGATTCTTGATCACCAAGCATGTCTTGCATTTGTATATATTTGCTTTTTCATATGTTTACCAACCAAAAAGTACAAAAATATTGTCAGTTTAACCTTGTTGCTTGCAGTTGAAGCAATCATCAGCAATTAGGTCAAAGACAGTCAACAGTCAGTCAAAGCAATGGATGGTGGCCATTCTTGCAGAATTTGGGCACCATGATCAATAATCAAGAGTTCATACAACTTGGGACATCATTTGAAATCAAGGTCTCAAGGAATTAGGGTTTGGAGTTCATCAGAGGTGGTTCAGTCATCCAAAACCCTAGAAAAGTCAAACTTGGTCAACTGTGGATTTAATCAGTGTTTTGATGGATAGAATTGATTTGAAGGAGCTCATTCATGCTTGTATAAGCCTCATATATCATGTTCAACCTCATCATGGAAGAAAATCAAGTAGAATCAGAAATTTCCCAAAATAGAAAGTGGACCTGTAATTTCAACTGCCAAAAATGGAAACTTCTTGATCTTAAACTTACATCATGATATAAGTTTCAAATGAATTTTTGCCCAACATGAAAGTTGAAGATCTTGTTCGCCCATTTTCAAAAAGTCCAAGAACTCTCAAATCCCATGTATGGTTGTTAAGATATGATCAATTCAATTTCAGAAATTTGTGAACTTCAAAGAGCCATAACTCTCAAACCATAAGGCCAAATTTGGTGGGGTTTTTTCCTACAAACCACATTTTTCCTCCTCTTTCCAAAAATATAAATTTCATTCTCCAAAACCTTGCCAATCAAAATGGCATTTTTTGACCTTTTCCTTTTAAAATCAAAGTTTGACCAAACTTTGACTTTTTGAATTAAGACTTTTTTCACCATTTTGCCAATTGAGATTGCTTTCATATCATGTTTGAAACTTGCTCAAAGCCCTAAATCATGTTCATATCACCATTTTACTACCATTTTGACATAAGGTGCAAAGTTGGTATTTTTTGCAATTGGTTTGAAAAGAGTAAAACAAGGACAGCATTTTGTGTGCAGAGTTCAAACAGCATTTGGATGGTCATGTACAACCTGTATCAGGCCCATTCGACCAGACCATCACACCTCCACTTCACTTGTGCAAAGTTTAGCAAAATGGCAAATTGGTTTCATTTGACTAATCCAACTTAGCATTTCCATTAGCAAGGCTAAACAGTGATATATAAGTCACATTTCTGCCAGATTCTAACCCTAGAGACCAAGCAAGTTGCAGCCACCCGACCAAAAAACCTATCACTCTCTCATTTGGAATTTTGGCAAAAACAGAATTTCTGAGTAGAACTCTCAAAAACCTTCAAGCTTTCTTCATGGTTCCATCATCTAGATAACATTTGTAGGCTTATCCAAGCAGAAAATCCCAGCTGGAACCTTCTCTTTTGTTCTGCATCTTCAAGCTATCAACAATGGCAGAGCATGATGTGGTGATTTTCAAGCATCAATGAGTTAAAACTATCCAACCATTCATCATTTCCAAGTACCTGAAGCAACTGTTTGAGCTTGTAACCACCAAAACAACACTGTACCATCGATTTCTTCAAATCAAGTAAGGTTTTCGACCAACTCTTTTCTCAAAACTTTGCTGTGCCATGTGTAGTCTCTACATTATTGAGTGTTGTGTGCTTTGAATCGTGTGTTTTGCTTGTGTATGCTGAAAGATATTTGGCTTTAAAGTTTCATGCTCATGGATGTTTATGCTCGAGTTAAGATATCTAGGGTGTTTAAATGCAAATGAACTTTGGAATGAGCATGCTGGATGATTGATATGTTGATTGCCATGCCTAATTTCGTGATTCTGGACACTTCAATTTCCATGATTAATTGTTGATGATGAATGCTGCTGTTCATAAACCCTAACATATTTTCCAGGAATCCTGTACATGTGCATGTGTGTTGGCCATTATTTCTGCTTGTGATTGCATGATGTATCTCATTACCATGATGATTGTATGATGCTTGATCGAGTTTTGTTTGTGGATTACATGAATGTGCCCTGCCGTTCATGAACTCTCATATTTTCCAGAACTCCAATTCATGTTGTGTTGGTTGCTGTTTGTTACATGTTGCATGATGCTGTACCAATGCCATATTGTTTGTGTGCTTTTGTTGAATTTCGTTTTGATGGATTGCTTGAAGATAAGTTTGCCATGGCTGCTGTAAACCCTAAGGGTTTCTAAAACCAGAAATTTGAAGCTCATTGGCCACGTTACTGTTCTATTGGCTGAGAGCCAATCAGAACATTTTATTTGCCTTGCCAAAACGCTGCAGTTTAGTTAAGTGGGACGCCTATTTACACTTATGCCACCGTTGACCCCTTGTTTGACCATATGCCATGCTATGTGTTTCATATTTTGTTCCATCTGTTCATCAACTTCAAAAATCCATTTCTCATCCATTTCAAATCCAAAAAATTATGAAACTTTTTGCATCATCTTCACAAGCATGTCCTCTATTTTATCATGAATTTTATTAATTTTTTGCTTGGCTGGATATTAATTGGCTCTAGGGTTTGTGAAATGTGACAAAAATTGATACTTCTTGCCATTTCTTTTGTGAAATAATGATGATGCATCCATTGCCCCTGAAATTTTTTGTGGTGAAACTAGACTCATTTATCTTTGTTTTGATGTAAAGATTATGCATTTATCATTTGTGGTTTGCTAGTTGTGAATTTTTGAAGTAAGGTGTGACAATTTGTGTCACACCAATGTTATGCAATTTCTTGAATTTTGTTCATATGCTTCCTTACATCCAAATAACTTGAAATTTTGCATGAATGATTTCTTACATGTCTAGTTTGTGTGTGATTTTTCTTGGATTTAATCATGCTGTTTCCAATTTGCTTGAGAATTTTCTTCCCTGCCTAGTCAATGGTTGACTTTATGTGATACATGTTGCCAAATTTTTTGTGAAATTCTCACCCCATATTGTATGATCATGAAATCTCATATGTGCATACTAGACATCTTGAGCTTTGCATTGGTGTTAATCTCATTCATTTCTCATCTGTTTTCAATTTGATATGAGTTTTTGAAGTTGACCCATGTTTGTTGACCTTCATTATGCATGCTTGAATTTGGTTTGACTTCTTGATTTTAATTGACTGCCTTCCTCTCATCCAAATGCAATGAAATTTGACATGCTTACCATTCTAGATGTTAGGATTGAGTGTGATTTATTTGATAATTTTTGAGAATGTTTGGGTTGACTTTTGAATGAAGTCTTGCTGTTGACCTATTTGTGCTCCTTCTTGCCATGCTTTGCATTCTTTTGTGTATGAAATGACATTGATGCATGATTTGATTGTGGATCCAATTGAGATTATTTCTTAAGTGTTTGAACATGAATTGGGTTGACTTTCCTTTGCTGTTTGACTTTTTTTTCTTTCATCCTTGACCCTAGGCTAGTCCTAGTGGTCTTCTAAGCTTACAATTGAGCTATTGTTTCAGGTTAAGCACCAGTGTTTCAAAGATCATTCAAATTTGATTGAGTTGAATTGTTTATCATGTGCTAACCCTTGTTTTGTAGGTGTGACTCATATAGTTGAGTCTTGTGCTTTGCACATTGGTCCCTCTGTGGTTGACTGTTGTTTATCCATTTCTTTTGGTTGGAACTGTTGACTTGTTTACTAATAAGTTTGACTTTTTCAGGTACACTTTAGTTGCTTTAGTTGCTTGCTTTGCTATTTAGCATTTGCTTTGAGGTATAATTACTTCTTCTTCATGTAGTCTGGAGACCCGGTCTGTTATTTGACCGGGCAAACTGTCTGAAGTCCTCCTTAAGAGGCAATGCCTGTGTTTGTTTAAAATTGTCCCAAGCAGGAAAAGTCCTTCAAGTAAGGCAATTGGTGGAAGGTAGGGATAAGCAACCTATCCCCCACTATTCAGTGTGTCCTCTCTTTGCTCCCATTACATGGTTGAAGCATCGAGACAAATACCCAAGATCTAATCGAGTCAATAATGTGGAGAGAGCTCCATCTTTCTGAACTCCCACACTTTCTTTAATGCTCTCCCTGATTAGGGATAGAAGCAATGAGGCACACCCCTCATTCTCCTTTTCATCTGCTTCACCTTAGCCTCTCAATGGCAAGGTTAAGAGCGACACTTACCTATTACAGTGGACTTTCATAGTCAAACCCTCTTGTGTGAGCCCCCTTGTTTTGGCTATAGAGTGTGCTGTTTGATATTCATTGATTGATTGATTGCTTCATGTGCACTTGTTTGCCTGTATGCTTTGTGCACTCATCATCATCAATTGCCATTAATGCATGATCATCTCATTTGTCTTTGTGATGCTATCATTGTTGTTTGCCCATTGAGGACAATTGTAAGTCCATTGCTTTGGCATTTGCTCCTATGATATGGAAGGATAGAGTGTAAGACCTCATTGGTCACTCATATCTTTTGTTTGCTCTGTTTGTATGTGAGGATACAGTTATAAGTCCCTGTAAGTTGGCATCTGTTATCCTGTGATCATAATATGATCTGTTTGATGTTGTATGTGAGGTTGCAGTTATAAGTCCCTGTAAGTTGGCATCTGCTTTCCTGTGATCATAGTTTGTTTTATCTGTTTGTATGAGAGGTTGCAATTATAAGTCCCTGTAAGTTGGCATTTGCATTCCTGTGATCATATTGTTGCTTTTGTTCTTGTATGTGAGGATCCATTGTAAGTCCCAGTAATGTGGCATTGGTTTTCCTATGAGCATCTGTGGAGTTAACCTAAGTCCAGATAGATTGGCAGTTAACTTCCATTTCTCATCTTTGTTTTTCTTTTGAGGAGATTAGTGTAAGTCCATTGAGTGGCATCTGATATCCTGTTCTGTTTTAGGAGATTGGTGTAAATCCATCTATTGGTATCCGGTATCCGCTTTTTATTTCTTTGCCTGTGGAGATTAGTGTAAGACCATTGAGTGGCCTCTGATATCCCGTTTTGTTTTAGGAGATTGGTATAAGACCAGTGATTGGCATCCGGTATCCACCTTTCTTTTGCTTTGTTTGTTTATTATTATCCATTGCTATTCCAAAGGACACACTTGAATCATCTGCTATATGATTTCAAGAAGTGAACCTTCTAAGAAGTTTTACTATCCATCTTCATTCATTCATCATTCATTATGTCCTAGACTTTTTCACACTTTATCTTTCAAACTTGACATAAGTGTTGTGCAAACATCTTCATGTTTTCAAATTAAAAACCTGGACCCCAAGTCCTTGACTTTTTTCAAGCTCCACTTTCATAATACTTATTTGAATTGATCTTAATTATACTTTGACTCCATTTTCATAATCATAATCAGTAACTTCACTCATTCACTTGTTTTGGCTTTGTCCATTAATCCTTTCATACATGAGCTATAGGTTTGATTTATCTTAGTGGTTGATGTTAATCTCACCTTCTGTCTGTAGTGATTGAATTGTAAGTCTTCCTTGCCTATTATAGGGTTAACCCCTCCCTGGCAAGTTGAAGCTTTTCTCACATGGTGGACGTTGTTGTTTGTATAAGGTTGAGTTTTCTCCCGTGGATAACGTAAGACCTAGGGTTTGTGTTTAAAATTGAACCCAACCCACTTTTGGAAATCTTTTAGCCGAACTACGGCGTTTTGATCCTTACCTTTGATGGAAGGTACGTAGGCAGCGGGTTCATCCGTTCAAACCCAATAAAACTTGTACATTCTTTTCTCATCATCCCAATCATGTTTGCACAATACATATGTCATAACAAATAACAATTTTTTACAACAAGTGTGAAAAGGGCTCCCTAGGAGTACCTAGGACGTAGTGGGTGCCTAACACCTTCCCATTGCGTAATTTACCCCTTACCCAGAATCTCTGATCTTTTTATTAGTTTTCTACGTGTAAAACTTCTTAGGCTTTTGTTCGCTTTTTAGCCAGTCCTTTGGATAAATAAAAGTGCGGTGGCGACTCGAAAATTCATTGTATCCCTTGCTTATGATTTAATCGATAAATCATATACCATATTGAACTCACTGTTTAACAACCTTGTTCAAGCCACATTTGAACCTTGATCTTTCTGCTTGTATCCACTTGCTTTCAAGCACATTTTTCCTGCTTTGAGTTGACTTCACCTGCTTTTGAATGCCTCCCTAAAATTCCATATTTTTTAGTTTTACAACCATTCAATCACATTTAAAGCATAACAATCTATATCAACATAAATATATCTTTGAGATGGTACAATCTTTCTCCTGACCTTAGCATGAGTTAAATGATAATCAAATGTTTCTGTAATTATTTCCTCACTACTACTAGTATCTATAGCAGGAACCTCCATCTCAAAATGAGTCTTCTCTGTCATAGTTTCTAAATATTTCATCTCCAAGTATTTATTGTTCCTCACGAGCAAGACTCAGTGAAAGGAATACATTTGTGAATGATGAACTTTGACCCTTCAAGTTATGCCTATTACATTTCATAACCGTTTAAACCTTCTAGATAGCCATTGAAGACATAATCTTCAAATTTACGATCAAGTTGAATAAGCTTGGTTTGATCAATAAGCAAAGTTTTGAAGAACTTCGAATAAGAATAGATTTTATATTTCCTACTACAAACCATCATAGGTATTTGGAAGTCTATCCATGTAAATGAACACCTACCGACTGAGTAAGTTATTCGGCCATCAACCTTACTCCAAAAACTCAATGACAACTCAACAGTCAAATACGTTTTTATCCCTTGTCTCTTGCAAAACTCGTTAAAAAGCACTGAAACAACCTCTAAGCATCCATCATTCCTTAACCTCAAATCTGATAGCTTGTTCTCGCCATGAAAGTCTCACTATCTGAAGACAAATGAACAATAATATTGGAACTTTATAAAATATATAATCCACATATTTTAGACTCTTTAACCATGATCACTCCACCATGTGAAATCTTTAACATCCCATATTCAACTCTATTGAAATAACTTAGATCATCAAACATGCTTATGGATAACAAATTTTTTCTGAGCTCTAAAACATACCTCATATTGTAAAAAGGAATCCATGTTCGTCGAACATTTTAAGTTTAACCGTACAAATACCATAAATCTTACAAGCCTTATTGTCACCGAGGAAAATTACTCCACCTTCCTTCAGCTTCAAAGTCTCAAAGTATTCTTTTCATGGGCACATGTGATAAGAGAACCCCGAGTCCATGGCCTAACTCTCTTCACTCTCCAAACTCAAAACCACTAGTGCACCTGCACTCTTATAAGTATCCTCATATAAGCCAACTATAATTTGAACAAAATCATCATTTCCCTTTCTCTCGACAAAATTCCTAATGAAGTGATTGGTTTTCTAACAATTGAAGCATTTTATCTTTGACTTGTCAAACCTTTTTTATTTCGACATCCCACTGTGCTCACTTCCTCCTCTTGAGACACTCAAGCCTTCACCATTATCGTCAATCTTTAAATCTTTCAACTTTTAAATTTCCTTGAATCTTACATCCATATATACTTCATCTAAAGTAATAGTACATTCCTTACCATAAAAAATTGCATCATTGAAGTGATCGAAGGATCTGGGTAATGAGCTTAACAAGAGTAGAATCTTGTTCTCATCATCAATTATCCCCTTAATATTCTTCATATCATCAATTATCTTGTGAAATTTTCTCAACTGCTTCACTATGGATTTAATCTCTAGCATTTGAAATGAGTATAATTTTTATTTCATCCACAATCTGCGAGTTAATGACTTGGGTATATACAATGATTCAAGTTTTTCACTCATTGAATCCTCAGTCTTCTCCCTAGCGATACCCTTATAACTTTATCCTCGAGACACAAGATAGTAGCATTCATGGCCTTATACATCATCCTGATATTCTCTACTTGGGTTAAGTGCAGACATCGATGCTTTAGCCTTAAATGTTTCAATACACTTTTCTTAAGTTAATATTCCTTTTACATTCACTTTCCACAACCCAGAATCGTTGTCTCTGAAAAATATCTTGATCTTACATTTAGAACTCATGGTGATCACTTATAAAAAAAAATCATTTTCCTTATGGTAGACGCCACTTATTGTGAGAAACTAATAGAATAATTAAAATTATTGATAGAATTATTTAGAGTTCAATTACACCAAGAAAGTTGATATGTGGGGACAAAGAACAATGACAATCAAAATAAATGGCCTGAAGAAATACAATAACCTATTAAGAGTAAAGACAAATATATGACAAGTCAGAAGAAAATAAAAGACAAGAAACATAATAACTTGCTTACCTAGATTGATCAAATGATTTACACTAGAGAAGAGGGCAAGTCGCATATTTATTATACTTCCAACAGTTGTTACAAGAGATTACAAAAGAGTTACAAGAAAATAGTCATCAAAGTTATCACGAACAAATCTTATTTTCTACCAAATTTTTTCCAAATCTCTCCAACTCTCTACATACGAATCTCACAAGACCAAGGTATTTAGAAGTGTTTATAAATCCTCTTAAATACCTAAATGGATTTCTCAAATTCCAAGAACACAATCATAGAAATTTCTAATGTTGTCTTTCTAAGTTTCATATAGGATTGCCACCTCCTTCCTTTATCTTTCAAGCTACATTATGAAGTTTTTAAAGACAAAAATGATAGACATACATATTTATAATTGTAGAAACCAACGTATCCTTAACATACTCAAAACACAACCCATTAATTATTTGAATAAAAAAAGATTATAAATATCTTATGAGATATCCTGTATATTAACTCAGAGTATCATATAGTATCTCTTATTATCTTAGAATATCTATAAGTATCTTAGACTATCTATAAATTAATATAAAAATATTTGTTATGTTATAACATTAACGAACAAATTTGCGAACCAAAAAGACCAAGCCTGATACCCGCTAACCGCTTGGACTGGACTCGTTGCATGTTAGACTCCCTTGATACATGTCAAAATACGCTACCATCACCGTCCAACATGGCAACTAGGATATCAAGTGAGTTTTGATAGATCCCGGCAGGTGACGTATTGTTCTGGGATGAAAGGGAACTAGTTGACCAAATCATTAAGAACATCGACTTGTTTTCTTGGGCTCCCTCAAACATGCCTAAAATAGACACTAAAGTGGTGAGTCATCGCCTCTTCACCCACCCTTCTGCTAGACCATTGGCGCAGAGGAAGCGGAAAGTTTGCGAGGAGAAGAGGGTCGAAATTGATGAAGGTGTAAGGAAACTATCCGATGTCGGGTTCATCATAGAAACGAAATACCACACCTAGATAGATAACATGGTCCTAGTACGAAAAACTAACAACAGATGGCGCATGTGTGTAAACTTCACCGATTTGAAAGTCGTCCATCCCTAAGATTCATATGTGCTCTAAGACATCGATCACCGTGTTAATGGGACATCAACCTACCACACGTTAAATTTCATGGATGCAACTCGGGATATAACCATATACGTATGGATCCCCGGGATGCTCCCAAAATAGTCTTTATATTGAATCATGGAACTATTACTACAATGTCATGTCCTCCGACCTCAAGAATGCTAGCACACCTACCAGCGGCTCATGGACGCTGCCTTCGCCCACCTGATAGGGCGAAACCTATAGGTTTACATCGATGATAAGATAGTTAAGACTATCAAAGGGAGCATCCATGTAGAACATTTGGAGGATGTCATGCAATCAGTCAGGAAGTATGATATGCTCCTAAACACCCCCAAGTTCTTTTCCGGGGTTCACGCTGTGAAATTCCTAGGTTTCACGTTGACAATGATGGGCATCGAGCCCAACCCGTATAAATTCTAAGCAGTCATCACCATGAGGAATCCCGCTAATGTAAATGAGGTACAATATCTTACAGGTCGCCTTGCCTCCTTATTCTGCTTCCTCTCCTCCGTATACGATAAAACCTTCCTCTTCTTCGTTGCCTTAAAGAAGAATAAGATATTTGAATGGACCGCAGAGTGCGATGAGGCTTTCACCAAGGTAAAAAAACTTCATTACATTGCCCATCGTACTCACTCACCTGAGGGAAGAGTCGTCACTACTCCTTTATCTTTTGGTCATAAATCAAGTGATGAGCTCAATCTTTGTCCAGGAGATAGACAGCATAGAGAAGCATGTGTATTTTATAAGCAAGGTGTTCAGAGGTGTCAATGCATGCTATCAAAAGAATGATAAGTAGGCTCTAGCCATCTTCGTTATGGCGAGAAAGTTGAGACAATACTTTCAGGGTCATAAGATCCTAGTAAAAACCAATTATCATTTATGTCAAGTCTTGAAGAAGTTCGACTTAATAGGTAGAATGGTATCTTTGGTAGTGGAACTCTCAGAATATGAAATCCAATATGCCCCAATAGGTAGCATCAAATTACAAGCTCTAGCAGATTTTATGGTAGAATTGAGATCTCTTATAGACAATAAGACGCCTTAGAGTGGGTGTTGTCTATATATGCCACCTCCAATGTGAAAGGAAGCTACATCGGGATAGTCCTGGAAGGACCTGATAAAATACTCATCGAGTAGGCACTAAAGTTCGAGTCCACCGCCAACATCAACTAGGCGAAGTATGAGGCTCTCAATGTTGGCCTGATTCTCACCTTAGATATGGGAACATTCATACTAAAGGCTAAAAGTGACTCCCAGTTGGTCGTCAACCATGTCTCTGGTAATTACCAAGCAAAGTAGCCACAAATGATAAAATATCTCCAAATGGTACGAAATTTATCCTCTTGTGTAACTTCTTTTGAAATATAACACATCCCCTACAAGCAGAACTTCAGAGCAAGCCTCTTTTCCAAGATCTTCATATCAAAGACAACAAGGTTTAACAAAACAATCATCCAGGAGACTCTCACCTCCTGTAGAATCAAGGTGGCTGAGGTGTACTCCCTGGAAGTTGTCCCCATGTCTAGATGGATGTCTCATATACTGTGTTATCTACAATCACACGAACTTCCACTAGACAAGGTGGAAGTAAGAAGAATTTGAAAGCAGGATACCAAGTACACCCTACTTTCCAAAAAACTTTACAAGATAGGGAGGGATTCTCCCATGTTGCGATATCTAAGCAATCATGAAATCTACTTGGTACTTGCAGAACTACACAAGGGAGCCTTCAGCAGTAACATTGGAGAAAAAACTCTCACACACAAACTGTTAAGGATGGGATATTATTGGCCTACTCTAATGAGGGATAACATCGCCTTTGTTAATAAGTATGATCAATGTCATAAACATGCTGACTTTCACCATGCCCCAACCGAACTTCTCCACTTTATGAATTCACCCTAGACTTTCTACTAGTGGGATGTGGGCATCTTGGGCATGTTCCCATTGGTGTTGGGTCAATTGAAGTTCTTGATAGTGAGATTCTATTATTTTACCAAATGGATATAAGCAAAAGTTGTTTCCAAAATCAGAACTGATTGAGTTTGTCGTTTCTACTGGCAGAAGATTATGTGCATATATGGACTTCCTGGAGCTATTTTCCCCGAAAATGGAATCTAGTTTGCCATTACTATGATCATTGCCTTCTGCAAAGACTTAGGAGTACATAAAAAGTTTGTGTCTATTATACACCCTTACGCCAACGGCCAAGCAGAGTCAATAAACAAAGTAATTCTGAAGGGACTCAAGAAGAAGCTTGATGATGCCAAGGGTTTATGGGTGGAAACAATCCATGAGATATTATGGTCATAACACACCACTCCATATTCCACCACCAAGGAAACTCTATTTGCTAAGGTCTATGGAGCGGAATCCATGCTACATGTGTATACCGAAATGCCTCATGGAGATGATCCTAGTTTAATAAAGAAGCTAATGAGGTATGTTTGAAGTGTGCGGCACATCTAATCGACAAATTGAGAGAAGTCTCCCGTGTATGTGAATTTTCGGCAAAACATAGGGCCGCGAGAAGATATAATTCCAAGGTCAAGACAAGATATATGCAAGAGGGAGACCTAGTCTTAAAAGAAGTGGTTCTACCCACAAAATAAGGCAAGCTATAACCTAACTGGGATGGGTCATATTGTATATTGCAAATGCACCCTTATGGGGAATACAAGATGTAGGAGTTAGAATGACCTCTCTTACGCACAATCTAGAATGCTCTCCACCTTAAATATTATTACAATTAAACTATTTGTAAGTTTCTAATAAACACCATGAATAGGTATATGTGAACAATTTTTTAGCACTTATTTCCAACATGGATGTTTTTGTTGAATATTTTTGTATAATGTACTTCATAAACGAAGATTCATTGGTGCCCTTTAAGGCAATACTGGTTGGACTTAATAAAATAAGATCTTTGCCTCCCTTTGGGGCATCACTTTCCTAAATTCATAAATAAAGATCCTTGCCACTCTTTGAGGAAATACTTGTTATACTTCATAAACGAATATCCTAGCCACTCTTCGGGGAAATACTTGTTGGACTTCATGAGCGAAGATCCTTGTCTTTCTTTGAGGCAATACTTGTTAGACTCCATAATGGAGATCCTTCCCTCCCTACAGAGCAATACAGATGAGCCATCCAACCCCTCACATAAGGGACTTATAGCCACATCAGTCGGGCTACATACAACTTCTCCTAAAGGACTTAGATTACCCATGCTAATTAAAACCTCGCCTAGGAAGATTAGTGTTTCCTCAGGCAAGATCAGACACGAAAATCATGCCTAAGAGGCGCAACCGAATTATGGCCTAAGAGATTTGATCACAAGTCTTGCCTGAGGGTTAGTTAGAAGTGTCGTCTAACAGGTCAAATGCCTCGCCTGTGGGACTTATAGTCTCATCAATCGGGCTAAATACAACTTTGCTTGAGGGACGTATATTCCCTAGGAAGATTAAAACCTCTCATTAGTAGCTTGGTGTTTCCTCGTGCAGGACCAGACACATAAATCACACCTAAGAGGCATGACCAAAGTCTGGCCTAAGAGACTTGATCAAAATTCTTTCTTGAGAGATTGATAGAAGTCCCGCCTGGGATGTTCAACGCCTCACCCGAGGGACTTATGATCTCATCATTTGGGCTACATACAACTTTGTTTGAGGGATTTAGATTCTCCAAGAAAACTAAAACTTCGATTAGGGAGTTTAGTGCTTTCTTGAGCGGGATTAGACACATAATCACACCTATGAGGCACGACCGAAGTCTGGTTTAAGAGACTTGATCACAAGTATTTCCTGAGGACTTGATAGAAGTCTTGTCTGAGAGGTTCAACACCTCTCCTAAAAGACTTATAGTCTCATCATCCGGGCTACATACAACTTCACCTGAGGGACTTAGATTTCCCAAGCTAATTAAAATCTTTCATGGGGAGCTTAGTGTTTCCTCGGGCGGTATCAGACACGAAAATCACACCTAAGATATGTGATCGAAGTTTGGACTAAGAGACTTGATCACAAGTCTTGCCTAAGGGCCTGATAGAAGTCTCGCCCGATAGGTCCAGTGCCTCGCCTAAGGGACTTATAATATCATCACTCGAGCTACATATAACTTCCCTTGAGGTACTTAGATTATCCAAGCTAATTAAAATCTCTCCTAGGGAGCTTATTGTTTCCTCGGGAAATATCAGACACGAAAATCATGCCTAATAGGCACGATTGAAGTCTATCCTAATAGACTTAATCATAAGTCTGACATGAGGGCTTGATAGAGGGCCCACTCGAGAGGTCCAACGCTCGCCTGCAGGACTTATAATCTTACTAGTTGGGCTACATACAACTTCTCCTGAGGGATTTTGATTCCACATGCTTATTAAAACTTCACATGGTGGGCTAAGTGTTTCCTCTAGAGGGATCAGACACATAAATCACGCCTAAGAGGAGCAACTTAATTCTGGGTTAAGAGTCTTGATCACAAGTATTTCCTAAGGGCTTGATAGATGTCTCGCCCGAGAGGTCAAATGCATCACCTGATGGACTTATAGTCTCATCAGTCAGGCTACACACAACTTTGCATGAGGGACTTAGATTCCCTTGGATGACTAACCTCTCGCCTGAGAGACTTAGATCTCTCAGGATATTTGAAGCCTTTCATAAGTAATATGTCATCAAGAATGCAGGACCTTGGGATACTCCCCTGAGTCTCTATTTAAGAAAAATTCATCCTCTACCAACAATCCTCGTTCTTGAGGGACTATATAATGTAATATTTGTAAAAATGACCTTCCTAGGGTGATGATGTAGGACACCCTAGGTGAGGAAAACATGGCATATCTCTGAATTGGAAGTATCGCCTCGCTCCAAGGTTTTCTTAACATTCCATCATGGAAAACATGGGATAAAATGTTTCTTAGTATATCCCTAATACTAGAACCTCTCACATCACGTGAGTAGGGTTTCTAAACGACAATAAAAACCACCATACATGGCTTCTCGCCGTCGTGGGCAAGTCTTAACCATCATGCAACATAATATACCTACTAAGACCTCTGAGCCCCCCTTCCATTATAGTAAGAACACACACTTGTACTTTTTAATTAGTACAATATTCTTCTTTATAACCAAACATGTATTGTTATTGTTTAATTTTTCTAATATCAAATATATTCCATCTTATTTTTCATTAGATGAGAAAAAAGAAATATATTCTCAAATCATGCAAGTTGTTCAATCTCGAGAATGAGGTATCTTTTTCCTATATGGTTATGGTGGAAGAGGTAAGACATTCATGTGGAACACCCTATATACTGCACTTCATTCCAAAAGAAAAATTGTTATAATTGTTGCATCAAGCGGAATTTAAAGTTTATTATTACTTGGAGAAAGAATAACTTTTCTAAAATCAAGACTTTATTCCCAACTATTGAAGCTTCCATTTGCAATATTGACAATGAATCTGAACTTGCCGAGTTATTGAGGTTAACAAATCTAGTAATCTGGGATGATGATCCAATGTCACATAAATTTTGCTTTGGAGCACTTGACAAAAGTTTGAAAGTTATTATGAGTGAAACCAAGAATTCCTCGGAAAAGATATTTGGAGGAAAGGTTTCAAACATATGGAGAATGTGTTTGGCAGTGATTTCAAACATATTCTCCATATTATATCAAGAGATGGTAGAGTTGATATTGTTCATGCAACAATAAATGATTTATACATTTGAGATCATTGCAAGGTCCTAGGGCTTACAAGTTACAAAGAACATGTGGCTACAAAGTAGTTGAACTTCATCATCAACCGAGGAAATCCAAAAGTTTTCATATTCAATACTAAATATTGGTGATGGAAATATATTCGAGTCAAATGATGAATACTCTAAAATTAAAATCCAAAAGAGTTTTTAATATCTCATTTTAATACTCAATTGGAGCCATTGTTACACGTACATGTTCCAATTTAATTAACAACTACAAATAATTTCACTATCTTCAAAGTAGAGCAATCTTGGCTTCCACGATTGAGGTTTTAGATTATATAAATGATCATGTCACAAAGCTTATATCACCTACTTTTTCGCAATCTCACTAACTAGTTTACTATCATTTCTATTATAATGGTAAATACAATTTTGTTTTTAATTTTCCAGGAGACAAAAATAAATATCTAAGTTGTGATTCAATTGAAAAATCTGAAGCTAATGACATTGATGTTTTTGAACATTTAACTCTTTTGTTCTTGAATTGTTTGAAAACTTATGTCTTGCCAAATCACTCAATCAATTTTAAAATTGACACAACTATCATGTTGGTGTGGAATTTAGATCAATTTGATGAATCATATAGCGGTACAAGACTGATAATTACTAGAATTGCTAATCATGTCATTGAAGTGAAAATAAATTCTAAAAAAAATATTGAAAATATCATTGATATTTCAAGGATGTTTATGTCTTCACAATTACCATGGCCCTTCAAGCTTGTAAGAAGAAAACTTCCAATTATTGTCTCTATGTCCATGACCATTAACATGTCTCAACAACAATCATTATACTATATTGGTTTCTACTACCAAAAAAGATTTTTTTTAGTCGTGATCATTTATATATTGTATTTTTATAAAAAAAATCAAAGAAAACACGAAAATCTTGATTCATGACAAACAGAAATAAAGTTTAGATACAACAACAAATATTGTATTCAAAAAATATTTTCACAATAGGTAAAAATATCTCGTACAAACCGTTTGAAAAGTAACTTCTATGCAAATTACCTTTTTTTCATTGTTATTATCTTTTATTTTTCTAATTTTTATTTATTTATTTTTCTAGGCTCATAATTTATTCACATTACATTATATATATATATATAATGTAATGTGGCGTTTGTTTAAATTTATATTCACTTGAATATAGATTCATAATTTTAATTAAAAAATTTTAAAAAAAAATTGCCTCCTTACTTATTGTTTTTAAAAATATAAATATGTGTTCTTGTGTAAGTATTTATCTAGCACGATAGCATTAGGGGCCAGTTTGATTTAGCTTTAAAAAAATGAATTTTACAAAAATATTTTTTAAAATATTATAAGTTTTTCTAAATTTATTTTTTATAAATTAAAAGATTGAATTGTTCATTGTATAACATAAATATACATTATTGAAGATCAAAACATAGTCAAAATCACAATTTAAAAAAAAATGTATCTCAAAAATGATTTTTAGAAAAAGCTATTTGAAATAGCTTCAAAATTAAGTGATTTTTTAAAATTTTGATATCCAATTTTGTTTTTCGATAAAATATCTAAAATAAAATTTTAAAAATAACTATTCAAACAAAATTTTTATTTGAAACTTTTATGAAAAGTTTCTTTGTAAATTTCTTTTACACTAAAATATATAACACTATAAAAACCATTTTTTAAAAAAATCAAAACAAACGAGTTATGGATCCAACCAAAGCATTCGTCAAGAAAATCGTATCTTATGGAAAAACTATGCAACTTTATTGTTTTCCAGCAAATCTTATTTTGTGTTTCAAAGAATAATAATATAATATTCGAGCCTTGTATTTTTGTTTTTATTAATTTATTTATGCAACTAGCATGCAATTATAAAAGCAGCTTCCACGTGCTAATCCTGCACCCACCTGCGTGTATTAAATCTTTATTCTCATCATTGTCGCTACAAAATTGCAAAATTTTCCCATTCCCTTAGCTTTGTTTATGTTAATTTTAAAACCCGGTGCGCTTCAATAGTACTTTAGTCAAACACTATTTTATTTTAGACTATCATCGTACATCTAGAATATTATGTTTCTCCCTCTCCATAGGAGAATGTTTTAGAGAAAGTATTTTAATTATAGAAATTAATTACTATATACGGTAAGTGTAAAAAGTTTTATACCGTCGACTCATCACCATCATCTGTTTGTATTATTTTATAAATTTTTAAAATAAAAATGAAATTTCTTTTAATATTTGATGTCTATGATTAACTGATAGTGTAAAATTCTTTTACATTGATATGATAATTAGTTATTGGAAAATTTTCAATTCTTACATTGATATAGCGAAATTCATTTTACAAAAATAATTTGTAATAATTTGTAAGACGACGGATTTTTCCAATACTCTTTCACTTTTCATATTTTTTTTACTTGTATGTGAATAATAATTTGTAAGATGATGGATTTTTCCAATACTCTTTCACTTTTCATATTTTTTTGGACTTGTATATGAATATAAATAATGAGTGGGTTATGATTTTTCGTAGATTCTAATATTATATTTAATTATACTTTAATATGATTAATTCTGACAAAATCGATTTATTAATGTTGAATCAAATAATATATTTATCAAAGTCTCACATTGGGTAGTAGAAAGAAAATATAATTTATATATTAATATAAATGGAGATAGTTAGTTTTAGTTTATTACACAACAACAAAATATAGTCTTTTGAATGTACGAGGTATTTGGTAGTTGTGTGTTTAGAGAGGATTTCATATTTTTCCGTTTAAAAATAGTTTGTTGAGAGAGTTACCTATTCTTCCGTTAAAAAATAGTTTTGTTGAGAGGGTTTGCAATATTTTCAATCAAAAATTACAATTGAGAAAAAATTTACAATTTTTCCGTTAAAAAATTGTAAGAATTTAATTGATATACACCGACAGTGTAAAAAAAATTTACTATCAGTTAATCACAACCATTGATTTATTTAAAATATTTGACTTTTATTTTAATCACTTGAAAAGTATTACAAACGGATGATTGTGATGTATTGACAGTGTAAAACATTTTACACTGACAGTGCATACCAATTAATCTCAAATTGTAATTGAGAGAGAGTTTACAATTTTTCCGTTCAAAAATTGTAATTGAGAAAAAACTTGCAATTTTTTCATTCAAAAATCGCAGTTCCTAGGGTGTATAATTTTCTCCTTAAAAATTATAATTTAATGATATAATTTGTAATTTTGTTTTGTAAAGATAGTTGAATAATGAGTTTTTGAGTTTTGTTTTTAAATTTTTTTTCTTTTTTTGTATGGGTATGATTCCACGTATGTATAATTTTTTTTGTTGTAATTTTCTCAACAAATGTTATCAAAATCTGGTTCTGATCAAGGGAGGAAGGAAAAGCAACACAAATTCTGATCAAGAGAAAAATGATGAGTAACAATCATTCTGATCAAAAGAGAAAAAAGACAAAGAATGAAGAGTAATAATTTTGTAAATGTGATTAATCATTATAATTATAATGATCATTTTAAAGATGAAATTGAAGAAAAAGTAAAAATATGTGAGACTGTGAATGATGAGAGGATTTGTTGGGTAAAATAGTATATTCTAGATACCAATTATGAATCGCCCGCCAAAGTCTTCCTACTTCTCAAATGTTCCAATCAGATCCGAAGATAAATCAATCAAAAGTCAGTGGACCTGAATTGAATCATGACTATATAAGCTATTCTGATATTAAGATTCGATATAGATGAAATCGTGGAAGCGGACTTTGATTTCCTTGGACCACGTATGAATTCGTCGTCCGATTGAATCTTCTTGTTCCTGAATGCTTCATAGGAATCCATCGCTATTCCTTTCTTCCACCGAGAAAGGTTCATTCCGAGTCACAAGAGCAATTTATCTCTTTTAAAGATGAAATTGAAGAAAAAGTGAAAATATGTGAGACTGTGAATGATGAGAGGATTTGTTGGGTAAAATAGTATATTCATCCAAACCTTACATCAGATAGTAGGAAGAAAATAGAATTTGAGTATTAATATAAATAAAGATAGGTAATTTTAGTTTTCTAGACAACAACAAAATATAGTCTTTTGGGGTGTTTTGTTTAGAGGATTTTCAATTTTTCCGTCTAAAAATTACAATTGAGAGGGAGTTTATAATTTTTTCGTTTAAAAATTGCAATTGATAGAGGGTTTGCAATTTTTCTATTCAAAAATTATAATTGAGAGAGAATTTGTAATTTTTCCGTAAAAAAATGCAGTTCGAACGGTTTGCAATTTTCTCCTTTAAAAATATAATTTAATAAGAGAGTTTGTAATTTTGTTTTGTAAAGATAGTTAAATAATGATTTTTTTTGTTTTGTTTGTCTTTTCTTTTTGTGGATACGCTTCCGCGTGCGTAGAAAATTTGTTTTCTGTTTGTTATTTTCTCAAAAGTCAAATGACGGGTGTAACTCAATATAAACTCATATATCTCTCTAACTAATGTGAGATTTGAGATTTTCTCAACATTAAAATTGTTTGTTTAACTAAGTATTACAAAACCGATTTGTAAGGTGAAAAATGTCACTTTATATAAACTCTTTAGAGGTTATATGTTTAACCAATGTGAGATTTTGAAAATTTTCAATACAACTCGTCAGCCACGTACTCTCTTGGGTTTGATTCGTGAATATAAACGGTGGGTGGCTCATGGTTTAATTGATAGGCTAGTGTCATACCCTAAATTTTACTCCGCCTAAAGGCATTTATTTACATTTCAAACATTTGTATTTATCAATTTGCATCCACTCATTGACATAAATTATTCCATTTTTTTAATTTCATTTTAATGACATTTATTTAATTTTCATTAGAATTTTTTTCTATTTACCAATTCATATAAAAAAACATGATCTTCATAAGCATTCATATTCATAAATTATTCCATTTTTTTTAATTTCATTTTAATGATATTTATTTAATTTTCATTAAATTTTTTCTATTTATCAATTCACATAAAAAAAATCATGACCTTCATTCATAAGCATTCATATTCATAAATTATTCTATTTTTTTTTTAAATTTCATTTTAATGATATTTATTTAATTTTTATTAGAATTTATTTTCTATTTAGAAATTCACATTAAAAAATAAGATCTTCATTTACCATGTCATTCATACATTTGTTTTTCCATAAAATTAGGTTTAGAGATTTTTATCATGAAAAATTTAGCTTTAATTCTTTAGAATTATATCTTTGCTTTCTCAAAAATTAGTTTCTTTTTGGTTTGCCTTGGTATTAATTTTAAATTTCTAGCAAGAAATTTTTTTATGTTATATTTAAATAAGTATTGACAAATTAATTTTGGTTTCACAAATTAAGATATGAATTTGAAAGAAAAAAATGATAATGATATCTTTTTTTCTACAATTTATTTTACATTTTGTTTTACAATTTGTTTCACAAATTTAACTTGATTTTACAATTTATTCATTTCATTTGAATTGATTTGAATATTTTGTAACATTTATAATTTAATTATTTTTATTTAATTTAATTTAATTTAAAAAAAATAGTTTTTATGTTACTTTTGTCTACATCATACGAAAAAAACAAAATAATTAAGAAAAAAAGTCTTTTAGTTACAAGTTCATTTTTCATGTTACAGTAACTAAAACCAACATAACAAAAAGGATTTCAAAAATATGATAAAGTTGTACATTTTTTTACAGTAATATTATACAAACCCCTTCAAGTTTGCAGGTTACTATTATTGACAATTTTGCTTGCTTGTATGCATAAAACCATAGCAGAATACTTTTGATTTTTAAGCATAGGTTTTGTCTTGTATATAGGATGATACAAAGTAAAGAGTCAAAAGCAAGAGTTTAAACATACCATTGTATCCATAAAAATTTCTATAGTAGAAAACAATTGTTTCACAAAAATAGGCAAGCTATTTTGTACCAAGTTAAAGCATTTTTTATTCCTTCCCTTTCCATCCATAGACATCTATTTGAAACCCTAACTTCCCCATATAAAAGGATGAAGAAAAAACAACACCAGAGAAGAAAAAGAAAAACGCTAACAAAAAAATCATACAGATAAAAAATCAGAACTAACCACATTCGAAAATCACCAAGAAATTTCAGTAGCCAGTATCATTCAGATCCACACAAAAGCACAATACACACACAAAGCACAATACACATATTAACAGAGCAAATACGCAAAGCAAATACATCCCATTCATAATAATCAGAACACAATACATAACATCAAAAGAAGAAGGGCACGAAAAAACAACGCATGAAGCGTACCTGAGGTAGAACTTCTAAATCGGTCGAAGCTTTGATGTTCATTTTTTTGTCTCTCTAAATTTTTCTTTTTGTAGCCATGCTATTATATTTGTATGTTGCCTTGAATTGATGCTAGTATTTCAAATAGAGAATAAGACTTTTTTTTGTATTCTTTTTCTTTTAGTATTTCGAACAAAGAAGGAGAGTTTTTTCAAACTCAGAGAGGGAAGTTTTCGAAACAGGGGGATTTTTGAATCGAGAGAGAGTTTTTTTTGTCATAATTTAAGTTTCATTTTTTAGTTTCATCTTTTAGAAACATTGAGGAGAGTTGGAAATGATGTGTTTCGGCCATTGAAGGAAGGAGGACTTGGATCGTTGTTTCAGAAAGGTTGGATTTTTTCGTTTTCGCTCTTCTAGGAAGAAGAAGCGACCGCTCTGCTTGATTTTTAGGTTTTCTTCCATTTGTGTTAGTAATACCAAAGTTGGGTTGGGTCCGACCCACCCTGGACGCAGCGCGCATTTGTTTTAAGTGGCCCATTCGGCCACCCATGAGCCTAGTTTTTTATTTTTTAAATTCTCAATTGAGTTTTGTTACTTGTATTAGTCAATGCATTTAATTTCCAGTTGGGCACGCATGACCTAGTGGTTGAGGCCTTTGTTGTCTCTCCATTAGGCCATGGGTTTAATCCTTGGTATTGGCAAATTTTAAGTTCACTTATTTTTATTTTTTTATAATTGTCATTCTATTGGTTTTCTTTTTATAACTTCTTGATTTATTTTAACCATCTTTGTACCCTTTTATTTAATCCAAATTTTTTAAATACTTGTTGACTTTATTTTTCCATTTTAAATTTTTAAGTGTGTTGTAAATAACCTTTATTTATTTATTTATTTGCTTTACTCGACTTATTTTGGGGTCTTTTTACATCGAGTTTTTTTTAAACATATCCACTTAATTTTCATTGATTTCAATTTTCCATACTTTGATCATTTTAATTTAATTTCAAACCTTTGCATTAACCTCTTTTAAATTTATTTTCTTAACTAAAATCAGAAGAAAAAGATTACATGGGTGAAAGGTTCAGTCGTAATCCCGAATGCTAGGCCTAAGTTGTAAGAGCTTGCAAGTCATAAGTGTTCGTCTTCCCTCTAAAATACTTGCAAATATTCAAAAAAAAAATCTCAATAAAATCGGAAGAAAAAGATTACCTGGATGAAATATCCAATCGTAATCCCGAATATTAGACCCAATTTGTAAGAGCTTGCAAGCCATACGTATTCGTCTTCTCTTTAAGACACTCTAGTATTCAAAATATTTTCATAAGTAAAATCTGAAGAAAAAGATTACCCTGGATGGAATATCCAGTCGTAATCCCGAATATTAGGCCCAAGTTGTAAGAGTTTGTAAGCCTTAAGTATCCGTCTTCCCTCTAAAACACTTGTAAATATCCAAACTTCTTTTTTTAATAAAATTGGAAGAAAAAGATTACCTGAGTGAAAGGTCCAGACATAGTCCCGAGTATTAGACCCGAGTTGTAAGAGCTTGCAAGTCATAAATACTCGTCTTTCAAGCCCAAAAATACATTCAACCAATCAAACTCTTTTTTTGTTGTCGTGCAATTGATCAGAAAAACCTTTTCATAAATGAAAGATATCTTGTCCTAGGATGATGTAAAGCAATGTTTCGTCCATAATTGTTGAGTTGAGATAAGTGACGTTTTTCTGAATGTTGATTTGTAAATTCATTTGATGTGATGTATACGTCCGCTCCTCATCTGTTTTGGGTAAAAACAACGTTTCTCGTTGATTAATACAAGATAGCTTTCGCTAAAATCGATCAACAAAGAAACATTTTCTACCCAGAACTACGTAAGCCTTGAGTTCTCTATTGAGATACGTAGGAGCAGGATTGCGAAATCTTGTCAGGCCCATTAATAAAAAAAACTTAGGTTTAGTCTCTTTCATTGCAAAAAATTCAAAACATGTTCTCTTTTCTTTTGATTCTATTATTCTTCCCCTTATAATAACTCGAGAAAGCCTAACATTTCTAAGCTAACACAAACGCGCACAACTAACCTAATGGTTCCCATTGAGTACAACGGACGTGAGGGGTGCTAATACCTTCCCCTTGCGTAATCGACTCCCGAACCCTGATATTGGTTGCGACGACCATAATCATTGTCGTTCTTTCTTGGGTTTTATCGATATTTCCCCTTTCCTTTTTAGGAATAAATAAAGTTCGGTGACGACTATGTTCAGTCCATCATTGCGAGCATGCGATTGCGCTTCGCTAAGCCGTGTTCTCATTTTTCGAGGTGCGACAACTAGGATATCAGATTAAAGTTTTTGAAAAAACTTATCCTTATAAAATCTGTTTATAAAGTGAGGAGTGTCATTTATATAAACTCTTTAGGGGTTCTATATATTATTTTCTCAAGTGTCACATTGATTAAACATAGAATCTTGAAACAATTTATATAGACAGACACTTTTCATCTTATAAGTCGATTTTATAAGAATAATTTAAATCAAACTTTAATATAGTATCATTGTCTATCGAGAATCATTGACCATCCACTATTTATATTCACATGCCAATATGAAAAAGAGCACTGAGTTTGAGAAAATATATTAGCAAATTTCAAATTTCATATTGATTAGAGATTGAGTTTATATAGAGGGATATTTTTCACCTTACAAATCAATTTTATAATAATGAGTTAGATGATAATAAATTCTAATAAGTCACATAAAACAAGTGCATGAAAAAATACCATAATTTTTTTTCCATGAATGATGTAACTGCCATGCCATATCACTTTCCAAGGTTTCTTTACTTTTGTGTTGTGCATTCATTGACATTTATCGCCAATGGTCCAGAAGATTGAAACTTTGCCTATTATTGGAGTGAAACAAAGAAACCCCAAGTTGTTTTATATTTGATATGTTTGCATTTGATTAAGTTATAAAGTCAAACTTTATGGGTGGAAATTTTACTTTTTGGCTCTCTCATGAAAATGGTTGAAATGTGTTATGATCTGGCAGTTGAGGGTCATCTTCACACGTTGTTTGCCTTTGGATTCTCACGACACAATGACTTATGACTTGTGCTATTTGAAATTATTTCCTCAAATTTGATAAACAATGAGACCAATTTTTGTGGATCCTTTTCATGGATAAAATAGAAAAGAAAAACGGCTAGTTATTAGAGTATTTATATTCATGATTGGTGATACTATCATCAAGTTTTCTTGTGTAGTTTATATAATTTTTTATACTTCATATATGAAAATTCATAGGTATAATTATAGGTAAAAAAAAAGTAAGATTCAAGGTTTAATTATAGAGTTCATCAATTTGGACAAAGCATTAAGAAGCCCCACATTGTTAGGCTCCACTATAAAGATTAAACTCAATTTAGTTTTTTTTTAAGTGTTATCAAAAAGACATGATGTATCGTCTCAAAATAAGTAATCATATAAAGAAACAATAGAAAATTTAGCCCTACAAGCTCTACTAGGAAAATATAGGGTCTTAACTAATTATTGATTCTCCAACTTTGGATTGGGGGATTCATTTACTATTGATTAATGAGTTTTACAAGCTGTTTTTTTTTGGCATGAAATGAATGGAAGGGACCAAGTGTCATATGCATTCATAGTCAAACTTTTAAAATACACATATGCATACTTATTTAAGAGTTTAATATTTATGTGTTTACCATGATTTTTAGTTTATATCAAATTACAAAACACATAAATATATCACTCACAGGTAATATTCAATGATTTATATGTTTTAATTAATGACAATTGGTATGTTTCAATGAAAATAAGACATTTTCTAAGTGAGTAAATGACCATTCAATGTATAGGAAATAATTTCATATTGAAAATTCAACTCACTTTAAGGTTTCTTAGATAGTACCGCATTCATTGATTTATCAAGGAAGTAAAAAGGAGAGAGTGTCACATGGTTGAGTGTGATGGTTGAGTGTGATGATCCTTAATCTTATGCCACTTGTCACCTTAACACTCTCCTTGCCTCAATGAAGAACGGTCAAAGTTCATTACAATGGGAACCGTGGAACTCAACTTCACTTCTGAAAAGAAAGTTACTCTTATCAATGTACTTCATGTTTCAGGCATGAATAGGAACCTTGATAGTGAGAATCTTTTGGATAAGAATCGGGCAAGTTAATATTGACCTGTAATAGTGTATTTGGGACCAGGGGTGTGGGCATGGGCTTGGTGTGGGCGTATAGATGCTAGTGGAGGCCTGCAATACTTGATGAAAGAGTTTGCTTTATCAATGGTTGCAACCTTTTGAAACAACAACATTCAGTCTGTAAATAGTCCGTGTCAGATTCAGAAAAGAACATACAATTGAATTTTTCTCTTCATCGTTTAAGAAAAAGTTTGGAGTATAACTCAATCAAATATCAAGAATAAGATATTGGTTGTTTTGGATTTAAGGAAATTATTCTTGGTGCTAAGGTATTCAATTACAATTCACACTTTGTATATCCTTAGTGTTGCTTCACGGTTTTGAAATTTAGCCACAGAAGAAATTATCGGATTGAGTCGCATACTAGGTCGCTCTCTTTGAGACATTTTGCGGCACTATCCAAAGTTATGCAAAGCAGCAGAAATACTGCGCCACCTCCAGGATAAAACATCCTAGTTCTATATTGTACGATTACTACTTGCATGGTAGATAATCGGTCTAAAAATACACCATTTGATGGTACAAAGACCATTCGAATATGGTATAAATACCACTCGTAGTATCTGGTATAACGACCAGTCGTAATAATCTCTCAAACCAAGAGAAGTTCCAATAATGATCATTTGACCATTCAAAATGATTTCTCAAACAAAGAGAAATTCGAATAATTCTCTAAAGTGAATTAAAAAATTATTATACTTGATAATTTTTTTAACTCAAACGATGAGAAATTAACATAATTCTCTAAAGAGAATTCAAGAAAATACTCGGAAAATTCAACGAGTAGAAAGAAATAGGGAGAGGTTGAAACTTTTATAATTCGAAAGACGCAGAGTTCTGAGAGTGAGGAAGGAAAAACTCAAAATTCCATAAAGAATCAGAAATCAAACCCGCATACAACCTTTTCTTAAGGTGTATTCTAATAGCCTGTGCTTTAATGGCCCTGCACGTGTATCCCGGTTTAGTGAAGGCTCTAGGAATTCTACCTCGTAATTCCATAAGAATCAGCCTAAGTTCCACAATCACATATGTGAGTCTATCAAGAGTACTCATGTAGCATAGATACTCCCTCATACAAAGTATATATGTCATTAAGAGTTTCTATTATCGCATCCTCTTATCACTTCAGGTTTCATGCTTCTCTTATTTACTCTAGCATGATCACCTCATATTACTTACAACTTGTTATTACCCATTGAACCTATTTTTTGGGATCTTCAATCATTTAGGTCGGGTTACCATCATGAGAAACTCATTTCTCTATAGGAATTAGTCCCATCTTCTTTGATGTATTCTAGACTTTCTCTCTAGTTAATCCTTTCATCAAAGGATCTGCTAAATATATATCAGTGCATACATGATCCACTCTTACATCTCCTTTAGAGATACAATATCTGAAAGCTTTGTGATTCCTTCTTATTTGACGTCTTTTACCATTATAATAATGATTCTCAATTTTTGCAATAGTCGTGGTACTATCGCAGTGGATCAACACAGCTAGCATAAGTTTTTCCCATTAAGGGATCTTAGCTAGCAAGCATCTTAACCAACTTGTTTTTTCACTAGCAGTCGTTAATGCTATCATCTTAGACTCCACCGTGGAATGAGTCAGGATAGTTTGTTTCTTTGATTTCCAAGATACAACTCCTCCATCTATATTGATACATAGCCACTAGTTACTTTGAAACCATCTGATAAGGTATTCCAATCTACATCATTGTATCTTTCAAGTACAATAGAAAATATCTTATAATGCAAACCAAGATTCACAATCTTTTTAAAATACCGCATGGCTCGCTCAATAGCTTGCTAATTCTCGTTACTCGGTCTACTAGTAAACCTGCGCAATAATCCTACGACATATGCAATGTCGGGTCTAGTACAATCAGTGGCATACCTAAGACTGCCAATGATGCTCACATATTATGTTTGTCTGGCACTTTCACCAGTGTTCTTAAATAGTTTAACACTTTGATCATATGATGTGCTCGCAGGTTTACAGTCAAAGTAATTATATTTCTTTAAGATCTTTTCCATGTAGTGTGATAGATCCAAAGATAATCCTTGCTCGAATATCGTGATCTTGATACAAAGAATCACGTTCGCCTCTCCGAGGTCTTTTATATCAAAATTATTGCACAACAATGATTTCACATCATTTATGGCCTGAATATTTAATCCAAATATGAGTAGATTGTCTACATAGAGACATATGATAGTGCAAATGTGATTCTCATATTTGTAATAAATGCATTTATCACTTTCATTCACTTTGTACCCATTCAATATCATTAAGTTATCAAACTTCTCATGTTATTACGCTGAACCTTGTTTTAGACCATACAAAAACTTATATAACTTACATACCTTGTTTTCTTACCCATGAATTACAAACCTTCCAGTTGTTCCATATATATATATATATATATATATATAATATATATATATATATATATATATATATATATATATAATATATATATATATATATATATATATAATATATATATATATATATATATCTTCTTCTAATTCACCGTTTAAAACCTTGTTTTCTTACCCATGAATTACAAACCTTCCAGTTGTTCCATATATATATATATATATATATATATATATATATATATATATATATATATCTTCTTCTAATTCACCGTTTAAAAAAGTTATTTTAACATACATTTTGTGTACTATTAAGTTATAAATAGCATCCATTGAAATAAATACCCTAATAGATGTAATTCAAGTGCCTGGAAAAAAAGTATCGAAGAAATCTATATTTTCTCTTTGCCTAAAACCTTTGGCTACAAGAAGAGCCTTGTACTTATCAATTATTCCATCAGGTTATATTTTCTTTTTCAAAACACATTTACAAACGATGGGCTTACAACCATGAGGCAAGTCTATTAAGTGCAAGGTCATGTTAGATTCCATAGAAGCTATCTTATCATAAATAACTTCTTGCCACAAATCTGCATCCAAAGATGATAAGGCTTCTTGAAGTTTTATTGGATCTTCTTCTACATTTTAAGCCTCATAATCGGCCGTATAGTCTTTAGCAACTCTTACTATTTTACTTTGTCGAAGTTCTATTTCTACTACATTGTTGCTTTCAGTGCTTCTTATCATAGGAATATCATTCGATTTAGTGCCCCCACTATTTATCAATTTAAAAGGAAATTTGTCTTAGAATTCAACATCATTCGATTCTATGATCACTTTAGCATTTAGGTCATAAAACCTATATGCTTTACTATTTGCTGCATACCCAATGAATAAACATTCATAGGCTATATTAACGAGTTTGAATTGCTTAGGATCTAGAATTCTTACATAAGCCAGGCACTCCCAAGTTCGTAAACAAGACAAGGTTGGTTATATTTTCTTTAATATCTCATAAGGAGAGATCTTACTTTTTGACTTGGGAACTCTATTCAGGATATAGAAAACAGTAAACAAAATTTCCTCCCACCAGTGAGATGCAACACCAGAATTCAACGTAATAGCAACAACTTGTTCAGTAAGAGTTCTATTCTTTCTATCTACTTTACCATTCATTTCACGAAAATATGATGCATTCTTTTCATGTACAATTCAATGTTGTTTATAAAATTCATTCAATAAACTGAAATAATATTTAATTCCCTTATCACTATGAATTCTCTTAATCTTTTTACTAAATTGAATTTCAATTTCATTCGCAAAAGTCTTAAACATAGCAGTTTCACAAAAATATCATTATTAGTGATTGTGTACAAACCTACCCTAATAGACTGACTAAACCATGCCTTATTCAGAAGAAAACCAGAAACAACATTCTTTATAATCTCTAAAGTATACATGACATTCTTCAAAAATACAGTTTTTTTAGAGGCGGACTCTGTTGCACTTCTCCAATATCAACAACATTAGTGGTGTAAGCAACTCCCAACAATACATTCTTATTCATGTATGTTCTGAACATTGCACGATCATAACAGACATGACGAGAGGAGCCAATGTCTAACCACCATCCATCAAAATCACTAATCACGTCGATTTCAGTGATCAAAGCAATAAATTATTCATTAGTCAAGTTAAAATATGCATTAGGGGCAACACGAGGTTTAACTTGATATTACGTTTTTTAATCATATGACCTAGTTTTCCATACTTTAGTTAAGAGAAAACATCAACATAATTAAGAGAAAACATCTCATTTTTAATTCAGTTCACAACATTGCGGTTCT
The DNA here is from genome assembly GCF_024323335.1 of Lathyrus oleraceus. Taxonomy (NCBI): domain Eukaryota; kingdom Viridiplantae; phylum Streptophyta; class Magnoliopsida; order Fabales; family Fabaceae; genus Lathyrus; species Lathyrus oleraceus. The sequence continues at coordinate 307,908,487 of NC_066580.1, forward strand.
GATTCTTGAATTGTTTGCCAAATGGCTTCAGAACTACACCGAATTTCTTTTTGTTGTTTGAAACTATTGAATTAGGAGAGACTAAGAGACATTTAGGTTAAACCGTGTGTTTTAAAAGCACTACGGAGACTTTATTATATATAGAGAGATTACAACTAATTACATGATATAATCGATGTGGGACTATTCTATATACAAATATTCTAACACTATGTATTTACAAATATCAACACTCCCCCTCAAGCTTGAGCATATAAGTCAAATGCACCAAGCTTGTTACATATATAATTAGTTCGGGGACTTCTCAGAGATTTTGTAAACACGTCTGCCAATTGATCATTAGAATTGACAAAGCTTGTGACGATGTCACCTGACTCGATCTTCTCTCTAACAAAGTGACAGTCTATCTCAATATGTTTGGTCCTCTCATGGAAGACTGGATTTGAAGCAATGTGCAATGCAGCTTGATTATCACAAATAAGTGTCATTGGCCTTGCTTCTTCAATTTGAAGTTCCTTGAGCAACTGCTTTAACCAAATAAGTTCACATGTTGCCATTGCCATGGCCCTATACTCTGCCTCGGCGCTTGATCTTGCAACTACGTTTTGTTTCTTACTTTTCCAGGATATAAGGTTTCCTCCAACAAGTACACAATACCCAGAGGTGGATCGTCTATCAATGGGTGGCCCTGCCCAATCAGCATCAGAGTATCCAATTATCTGAGTATGTCCTTTATCTTCATACACTAAACCTTTTCCTGGAGCATATTTGATGTATCTCAGAATCCGGATAACAGCATCCATGTGTTCTTGACAAGGGGAATTTAAGAACTGACTTACCACACTAACCGCAAAAGAAATGTCTGGACGTGTGACTGTGAGATAATTCAACTTTCCAACCAATCTCCTATACCTTCCCGAGTCAGATAGAGGCTCCCCCTGATTGGGTAGTAGTTTGACACTTGGATCCATAGGAGTATCAGCTGGTTTGGCATTCAACAAACCTGTTTCTTCCAAAATATCCATAGCATATTTCCGCTGAGAAATCACCAAACCATCTTTAGATTGGGCTACCTCAATACCCAAGAAATAGCGGAGTTTACCAAGGTCTTTTGTCTGAAATTGATTCGAGAGATGTTGTTTTAACTGGAGTATACCCTGTTGATCACTACCAGTTATGACAATATCATCTACGTACACAATAAGATAAATACACCCTTGGGCTGAGTGACGATAAAAAACAGAATGGTCAGCTTCACTACGGACCATACCAAACTGTTGTACTACAGCGCTGAATCTGCCAAACCAAGCTCTCGGAGATTGCTTAAGACCATAAAGAGACCTGTGTAACCTACACACCGCATCCCCCCAAAAACGGAGAGGAACATTACCATGGATTAGTAGGGTCCGAGTGGTTTCTACAAGATGCTGATTTTTGCGTTCGGCTACCCTGTTTTGTTGGGGTGTATGAGGGCAAGATGTTTGGTGCAGAATACCATTGGATGACATAAAAGTTTGAAACTGTTGGGATAAATATTCACGTGCATTGTCACTTCTTAAGGTACGAATAGACAAACCAAATTGGGTTCTTATTTCTCGATAAAATTGTTCAAAAATAGAAAACAATTCAGATCTGTTCTTCATTAAAAATAGCCATGTGCAACGTGAAAAATCATCAATAAAAGTTACAAAATATCTAGACTCAAAAGTCGACACGGTACGCGAGGGACCCCAAACATCGGAGTGAACTAAAGCAAAAGGGGACGCAGCCCGTTTATTGACTCAATCAGGAAAGTGACTACGAGTATGTTTCCCTAACTGACAAGACTCACAATGTAAAATGGACAATTTAGATAGACTAGGCACCAACTTTTGTAGCTTGGGAAGACCTGGATGACCTAATTGTGCATGTATAATGAGTGGAGAATCTGTGGTGGAGCATTTGGTAGATGACATAGAGAAGTAGTAGAGGCCTTGAGACTCACATCCGACGCCAATCGTCTGTCCCGAACTCCGATCCTGCAGAGTAACATTACTATTAGTAAAGGTGATAGAACAATTTAGAGAACGAGTTAAACGACTGACTGACAGTAAATTAAATGGACAATTAGGTACATATAGGACAGAAGTCACAGAGAGAGATGGTAAAATTTGAACAGTACCAATCCCTTGGGATCGGGTTTGAGAACCATTTGCGGAAGTTATACTCGGTAAGAAACCAGAGGTAGAGAGGGAAGAAAAAAGACCTTTATTACCGGTAACATGATCAGACGCACCAGAATCGAGGACCCAAGGACCAATAGGAGATGATTGAGAGAAGCAAACAGATGAATTACCGGTGTGTGCAACCGAAGCCGTGGAACCAGAGGTCTGATTATTCTGATACCACTTAAGAAAATCCTCGTAGCTTGGCGTAGGGCTCTGAAGGGAAGGTGAAGTTTGCATAGTATCTGGATTATCAATTTGAGCTGCATTTACCTGGCGTGGAGGTTTGCCATGTAACTTCCAGCAACGGTCGATAGTATGTCCAAGCCGGTTACAATGGTCACACTTGGGACGAGGTTTGGAGTTGGATGATCCTCCTCGAAGGCGATTCTGATTGTTGCCAAGAGATGCAAGGGCAGCAGTGTCACCTGGTGTCGGAGCAACAATAGATGGAGGGGAAACCGGACCAAATGCATGAGGTGTAGCCAAGCGCAACAATTGTTCACTAACTGCATCGTAGTTAGGAACAATAGTACATGATAAAATCTGATTACGAACGGACTCGAGTTCTGGTGGTAGTCCCTTAAGTGCCATGACCATGAAAAATTTGCTTTGTTGTTCGGAATGAGCTGTTGCATCTTTTGCATAAGGCATGGGAGTTTCAAAACTCGCTTTCAAGGCATCAAGCTTACTCAGATAGGCTTGCATATCCATATTTTGCAACTTCAGTGTGTCGAGTTTGAGGATGACGCTGTATAGACAATGAACGTCGTTGGAGAAGACTTTCTTAGCCTTTTCCCAAACCTCATTGCAAGTGGAGAAGGCTTGATACTGCGCTTGGAGGTTGGGTACGATGGAAAACCATAACACAGTACAGAGAGAGGCGTCCGTTTTCTTCCATTTAGCGAGTTTTGCGTCGGCAACATCAACCAATTTTGTGGTTAGGTGATCTTCATATCCCTGACCATGAAACCACATATCGACAGCACGAGCCCATACGTTGTAGTTGGCTGATCCGGTTAGTTTTTCACATGGGATAAGCGGAACTTTAGTAAACGAGATGGAATCAACATCTCCCATGGCTTAAAGAAACAAAATCGGGGCTGTGGAGACCAGATCTGTGAGCAATGGAGGGAGCCGAGTGGGACGGCTTGGAAAAACGGCCGGATCGGGCGGCAAGGTGGTTTTACCTGAGAATTTTGAGAAGTTAGAGGCAAACCGGAGAAGTTAGAGGCAAAACCGGAGAAGTTAGAGGCAAACCGGAGTGATGACACGATTTGAGGGGAAAAAAAATTATCACCGGAAGACAGTGGGTCAACCAGGTAAAGCACGACAAAAAGTTGTCTCTTAATAGACTCTAGATACCATATTGAATTAGGAGAGACTAAGAGACATTTAGGTTAAACCGTGTGTTTTAAAAGCACTACGGAGACTTTATTATATATAGAGAGATTACAACTAATTACATGATATAGTCGATGTGGGACTATTCTATATACAAATATTCTAACACTATGTATTTACAAATATCAACAGAAACAACCAAGACTTTTTCTTTTTAATCATGTTTCTAAGATTCTTCTCTAGGAAAATAATCATACTCTCAATTAAAAATTCTTTTATTTTGCAGCAAAACATAATTTTAAAAACTTTCAAACTATGGGGCAGTTTTTCAATAATAAAGGAAATTTAAAATGGTTCATCTAAACACATACCTTTCGGGGGTGATCCCATAAGCAATATTTTAAAGTTAGTGACATCGAGTCTCCACGGATCTTTCATCTATACCATCTGATACTTGACATAGAGACTACCTGCATACTCCTTTGCTCCAGCTTCTTCGTGTCACACTTGTTTTTCAGAGCATCCCAAACCTATTTTGCAGTATTGTAACTACTGTAATAATCACAAATCATCTAATAGTCCATTCAGAATATGATTTTGTAATCATTCTCTTCTCATAAGGTAATTTCTTTTTTTGAGTTGTAAATGTCCGCTTTAATATGTGCAGCATATTCAGTTTCAATCTATTAAGTGTTCCATCTAAATTCACTTTTTTTTAACGTTAATTTCTTCTGTAGCCATGGAAGTTCGGAACGTCTTAAAATTGTTATTTCAAGGTTTTGAAAATTATCCGCAAAATAAATTACAGGGTCGAGTCGCGTACTAGGTTTCTCTCTTTAAGACGTTTCGTGGCACTAGCCAATGTTATGCAAAGCAATCGAACTATCGCGCCGCTCCAGGATAAAATAGTCTTGTTCTATACCGTACGACTACTACTTGTACAGTAGATAATTGGTCTAGAAAACACCCTCTGATTGTATAAATACCATTAAAATGTGGTATAAATACCAACCATAGTATCTGGTATAACAACCAGTCGTAATAATCTCTCAAACCAAGAGAAGTTCCAATTATGGTCATTTGACCATTCAAAATGATTTCTCAAACAAAGACAAATTCAAATAATTCTCTAAAGAGAATTCAAAAGTTATTATACTTGATAATTTCTCAACTCAAACAAGGAGAACTTAACATAATTCTCTAAAGAGAATTCAAGAAAATACTCGGAAAACTCAACGAGTAGAAAGAAAGGAGGAGAGATGGGCGCTTCGACAATTCGAAAAAGGCAAAGTTATGAGAGTGAGGAAGGAAAAACTCAATAATTTTTTGGTGTGTTTTGGAATGAAACAAGGAATTTCCTTATATAATGAAGTGAGGAAGAAAATATATCTTACCTAAGTAACGTGAGACTAAGAAATTTTTTCAACTAACACACAATGTGAGACTTGACTTAAGGAACTTTTTCAAATTCATCTACATATATTTGAACATTGACATAATGTTCCAACACTTAGATGCTCAGAAAATTATTCATCTTTTCATCTCTAATGTTCCTAAGCACTCATGCATCAAAACCACTCAATTCAAGTCTTTTTAAAGCATATATTCAAAATTTATAGAGTGGTAATCGGTTACACAAATCACGTAATCGATTACAGGTTCATTCTATTTGAATTTTTTTAAATGTTCTGCACTTTTTAAGTCAGATAATCAGTTACCTGATTTAAGAAATGCTTACATGTTCGTTGGTGTTTGAAATTTGAAAATCATTCTTCACTTTTTAAATCAGGTAATCATTTACCTGATTTAAGAAACCGAGTACAAAATTCAGATATATGTCTTTTCATGAACCATTGTCATTCTAAACCTTGCAAACCTTCATGGAAATGTCTCAAACTTATGCATCTCATAGAGGTTTATGAGGATGTATTTAAGACAATATACATCATTTTTTTCAAATTTCCCCTTTCATTTAAATTTAAATATAATTCAAATTTGTTTTATGTGATTCACTCATACAAACCATGCAACTTTTTCTATATAAATGATCATATCTTTGCAAAATATTATGAGCAGTTAAGGTTATTATATTTTAATTTTACTTTCAAAGAAAAGATCAATTTTATGTACCGGAGTTGATTCAAGAATATTTCATATATTCAAAATATGTTAAAAGTTTGTTGTGATTTAATCATCAAGTTTATGGTGATAAGTTGCTTATTGTAAAAAGGTTATTTGATTCGGGAAGATTTAAAGTCCATCATAATATTTGGTGTTTATTGTAAAAGGTTCTTTGATTCCGGGAGATTCAAAGTTCACCAAGTGTTTGGTGTTTATGTTAGAAGATTGTAAGAGAGGTCTTGATGTGAGGCTTGTAGAAATATCTAACATAGTGGAAAATCCTTCAAGGTGTGAAGGGACTTGATGGGCCATTGTTGATAAGGGTAATTGTGATAATTCCTTGTATTCATTTATTTTCCAGAACTTTAATTCTCTGCACTTTATGTTGCTAAGAGCATATCATTTTCATATCAGACGAAAATTAAGAACATAGTGCAAAATAGAGAAAAAATAGGGAACCCTTAATTTAGTTCCCTCTTAGGTTGCATCTTATACTTACAATTGGCATCAGAGCAAGTTAAGGTAACTTACTCCTCAATTTAGGTAGATATGGCTTTCATAAAATCATTTTTAGCGGATGGTGGCAGCACCAACAAACCTCCATGTTTCATTGATGAATACTATGATTTATGGAAAATTCGTATGTAAATGTTCTTAGAAGCACCAGGGGATGAAGTATAGAGTGTTGTCAAGAATGGGCTATTTTTTTCCTACAACTCTCATAAATAATGTAGAATATCCAATTTTAGAAATTTATTGGAACAATGACGATAATAAGAAAGTGATGTTTGATAATAAGGAAAAAAATATAATTGCATCTACCTTAGGAATATACGAATTTTTCTGAATGTCAAATTGCAAAATAGCCAAGGAAATCTGGGATACATTGGAAGTAACACACGAAGGAGTCAAAGAAGTCAAAAGATCAAAATTTAACACTTTATCTCAAGAATATGAATTGTTTATAATGATACTCTATGAAAGTATTCTTGATATAAAAAAAAAGGTTCGCCGTCCTAACTAACCACTTGACTCTCTTGTTAAAGTCCTCACTAATGATGAACTAAACTTAAAATTCCTTAGTTCGTTGTCGAGAGTATGGCTACCAAAAGTGACAACAATATCCAAAAAGAATAGTCTTTATAAAATGTCATTGGTTGCACTATTTGCCAAATTACAAGAATAGGAAATGAAAATTGATTGGTTGGAAAGACATGAATTGAATCTTGAGAAATCAGAGAAGCGTGAAGGTTGTGAAGTTAAAGTTAGATCTCTTGCTTTGAAGTCTAAATATGAAAGTTCACAAGAAGAATAATTCAATCTGATAGTGACTGAGATGATGCACTAATCAAGAAATTTGAAAAATTATTAAAGAAAGAAAATACAAAGGAAATAAGTCAAAGAGAAGCATCAACTTCAAGAAAGAAAGTTACTTGTTTTGAATGAGGAAGAAGAGGTTGTCTCAAAAGTAAGTGCCCTACATTTCAAAAGAAGAACAAAGTCAATAATTAGAAGGAAAAAAGGCCAAAAAGAGAATATGTGGCATGACAAGACAATGAGATAAGTCCATCTTCTAATGAAGAACAAGCACACATGGTAGTAATAGCTTCACACCAATTTGATGATGAAGAAAATGAGGTTAGTGATCTTGAACCATCTAATGATGAATTGCATAATGTTTTCCTTGAATTGTATGCATAATATTTGGCTCTTTCTAAAACATGTTCAAAACAAAACAAAATAATCTTATCTCTAGAAAGTAAGGCTAATGACATGAAATTGGTATTAGACAAAGTCAAAAATTCAGTATGTAATAAATGTGAAGCACTTGAATAAAAAATTGTTGAATTGAACCAAGTATTAAAGAAATGTGAGAAAGGACAAATTCGTCTAGAAAATTTTGAAATTTTGATAAAGGCCTTGTCTAAAGAAGAGGGAATAATGAAAGGTGATGAAACAGGTGAAGAAGATGCAAATGAGGAAGGTTATGATGCAAGTGATGATGAAGACACTACCAGTAGTGATGGGGACTGAAGCTTTCTTTTTCTTTTGTGTGTTGTTTGTTCTTCTGTTCTTTTGTGGGTTTTGTCCTGAATAATTTTTTCTTTTTAAAGTTCTCTTTGTTGTGTTTGGTTTGTAATCTATCTTTTGACTAATCTACTAACTCGAATGTTTGTTTATGATTGTCAACCTTTTGGCTAAAAAGGGGGAGTATATAGTTGTGTGATTGTGGTTATTATGATTGATTAATTCTTTGTATTCGTTAGCCTTCCCTGACTCCTGCCCACTGAGGGGGAGCATGTATCGAGGGGGAGTAACTCTTGGGTTAACTCTTGCCCCTGGATCTGCTACTTAGGGGAGCATTGTTTTTTGTGTGTGCTATCAACAATGGGTTAATTGATGTCAATAATGTTAGGAACAATGTCCTGACATCCTGACTAAAAAAGAACTTATTTTTCTCTTATCCAGGTTCTTCGTGTGGGAGTTTATCTCTCTAGTATGAGGCAATGGTTTTTTTCACTACGCCTGCCGCTGGTGTTCTTGGGGGAAAAAGGTTTTTGGTTTTTGCATGATGGTGTTTTACTATGATCCTTACCCTCATTCCTGTTGGTCTATGCAAAGGTTGTTTTAACCAAAATTTTCCAAAGGGGGAGATTTTTACGTCTGATCTGTAGTGATTGGTTGCATTTTGGAAAAACAAGTATTATTTTTAGATGTTAAATAAGATGTCATGACATGTTGGTTCAACATTGGAGTGTGACCTATTTTAGCATCTTGCGAGATTTGTTTCCTTGTATGGTATATCTGAAGATACTCTGAAGATTTAGTTCACGATATATGTAGAGCATTTTCTAAAAAGAAAAAGACTATTTTGCCTTGACTTGTTTACGAAGTAAAGATGTCAAAACATTTTAGGAAACATCTGATCTGATTGAAATCAAATATGCAGAAGATTGTGCAGAGTTCTTGGATCTGCTGTGAATCAAGCCCGAAGCCCATGTCTTTCCACTGTTATCCATAGATTGTTTCTAAACCTAAAAAGGTATCGAAGCAGCGCTGAATATTGTCTTAGTTAGGGTTCGTGTCTTTGTATTGTGTGAGGCATTTGAGTATCTCCTTGATTTGGGCATGGTTCACTGAGTTGTAACTGTCAATCCTTAAGAAGCTTTTAAGCAAGAGTGGATTTTGTTTGTCTATTACAAGTGTTGTATGGTTGAAGGGAAGTGAGAAGGGTCCCATATCTAGGAGAGTCTTAGATAGAAACATCCACGGTAGAGATTAGGTGAGAATTTTGTAAAACCTGAGGTTGCTCAGAACTTCAAACTAATTATGTGATAATGGATTTCCTTCCTGGCTTGGTAGCCCCTAGATGTAGGTGATGTTGCACCGAACTGGGTTAACAACTCATTGTGTTATTTTATATCGTACTATTATTTAAATCCTAACATTATTTATGGTGTGATAATGTATTGACCCTGGTGTCATGACATCGTGTACGACATTCAGGATCTGCATACCAGAATTTCACTAGAGGATCCTATGACAAAATAAATTTGGATTGTAAATTGAAAAAGATTAAAGATTTATCTTGGTGGTGTGTCTGATCGGGGGACAACTACAAATTCTCTTGGTGATCCGTAAATTCACCACCGAATTCTCGAGCTAATTTACGTTAAACAAACGCTTTTTGGGAGGCACCCCATCATTGTAAGTTTTTTTTTCTATTTTTTTGTTGACATTATAGCTAGGTTTGGATTTAATCAGGCCAGGACCCATTTTGGTGGCCAAAGTTGAGAAACAATAATTCTCTGCCACTGCTTAGCGCGGTCAAGGTGGTAAGCGCGTGCTGCCACTTGTGGTGAAAAAAATTTACTTTGATAAGATGGGCCAATTTGACCCAGGCCCATTAGATTAGGCTAAAGCGCGACTTGACAGTAGTTTTCAGCCATAAAGCCTTAGTTTTTTTTTTCTTTCACTCTTCTCCCTTTGAGAACCCTAGAGCTCCATTTCTTCAAACTTGTCTTCACTCTTGCTCACCCACACACCTTGTGCATCTCTTCTCTATAATGTTCCTTCAATCAAGCCAAAGTATGTTCAATTTGCATTTCAATTTTGTGTTGTCATTAGGTTGTTATTTTAAACATTATTTTTTGCATGTTAGATTTGGTTAAGAATGCTTCTCAAACCCTAGGTTAGAAACATGTAATTTCTGTGAAATTGACTGTGGTAAGAAAAGTAGATGGTAAATATGGGTTACAATATTGTTTGGGCTGTGTGTAGTGGTTTTGGGTGTAGCAAGATGTCATACCCTAATTTTTAACCCTAAGATCCCACATCTCATTTACATCTTTGGCATACAAACAAGGTCACATTTTGGCCCTTCCCCTATCCATCTTTGGGTTTGCTTCTTGTAGGGATCACCAAGCACCTCTTTGTTTTACCTTTGTGGTTATTTGATCCATTGCTTATCTAACCACTAATCAAAATACAAAGGTATGTCTTGTTTACCTTAAGTTTATTGTGCAAGGTAGGGTTCCTCAAGTCAAGAGCACCTCAAAGTTTGGTGGCTTACTTCTCAAGAAAAGTCAAAGGTTTATGTGTTTATTTCCATGCCTTCTCCAACAAGGAACTTCAAGCTTTGATAAATTTAATCAAGAGACCATAAAGGAAACCTTATATTGAGTTCATATGATCACCCATATGCTTTGAAGTGCAAGAAATGTCTAAGTACACAAGCTTGTTCCAAGCGGTTTACCCAAAAAGTCAACATTTGGAAGTCAAAGTTCCAAGGATCACAACTCCTTCAATTATCAACATTTTTTAATGTCTCTTTTTTAATATGACTCTTACAACTTTTCTTTACATGACAATATCCAATTATGCTTAGAGGATCATCAAAAGTTTGGAGATATTATAGGTCATTTGTGGACTTAGTGAAATTTGACCTATTTTTAAGTGACTTTTTGTCAACTATCAAGGATCGTAACTTCTTCAATTTTCAACATATGAAGCTGATTCATTTTGCACAATGCCATTGATGATATCCTCTACAAGTTTGCTTCAAGTACCAAGGTCAGAATATGTTTGGAAGGCCATGGAATTCATTGGGACATTATAGCTCATTTTCAGCCATGAAACGCTCAAATTTTTCTAAGTTATGGAACCATTTTTTCATGCCAACTTCAACATGCCATGACTCTGTGCTCAAACATCCAAATGCAACCTTTCTTTGTTCATTATAATCTTAGCCATGATGTTAACACATTCCAAATATAATTGGATAAAAAAGCCTCTTGAGTATGATGCCCCAATGAATTGAACATGGTGACTTGAAACTAAAGAAATCACCATTTCCGGAAATTTGATCATGACTAATCTCAATTCCAAGCCAAATTAACAAGTGTTTTGGGCCTGAACATGTTTTCATAAGTCTCCAAAAGTTAATTGGCACTTAACATGCATAATTTGGCTGAGTTTTGATGAGTTTCAAGTCACACTTTTCACACACTTGGATCAAATTCATTTTGCACGAATTCAGCTTCATTCCACACATATTTGGATCCAAACATGTTTCCTATAAATAGAGGAAGTTATCACCTTTATTTGGAAGCTTTGGAGAGCCAAGAAACCCCTGCTGCAACTTGAAATTTTTTTCCAGAAAATTCAACTATCATGTTTTGAGTAGAATTCTAATTGATTTTAGAATTTATTATAGATTCTAAACAATTAGGTTAAAATAAAATTTAAAATTTGACCAAATGTTAGGTTCTAGTTAAAGTTTAATTAGAGTTTTAATTTTGTTCCTAATGACCATTTTACCTCTTAGGGGTTTATCTTGATATTTTTAGCCACATAATAAATGCATGGTTCCATAGGAATTTTGACTTAGAATTTTTAATCAAGTTCAAACAATGCATGCTCCTTTAGGAATAGCCTTTGAATATAATTCTAACCATTAGATTAGGATTAGACATATATTTCAAATTGATTCAAACCCTCTGATTCGAGTTGATCAAAAGCAATTTTGATCAATTAAATCATTTGATCATGTATAACCCCACAATTCATTCAAGTGATCAAAAGCCACTTGATCACTTGATAGGATTAATTTCTAATGTCGTGGATCTCCAAGCTTCAAGACCAGTCTTTCACGCAAGATATCTAAATCACATCGAGCAGCGGATTATACAAGATAAATCAAAGGGCAACACTTGGTGAAAACGATTCAAATTGTACGACACGAGCCTTAAGTGATAAGGAATGATGAGACGGAGTTTCTCCTATCCTTGTCTAGAGTGACTCTGCGTACGGGGCGTATGCCCTATCTATTCAGAGCATTCGCCCTTATTCATAGACTTTAGTGCAATACGAATCGAGTAAATTACCAAGTCTTCTTCACTCCAAACAACATCAACAAAAGGAGTAGCAATGAGGTTTCTTCTCCAACAACTTGTCAGTTATGAGAAGTATCATACGCCATGAGTGTAGCGGGAAATTCATGATCATCAAGCTATTGACAAGCTAGAGATCAAATAACAAGAGTTGTCACCGCGCTTTTATTCTTTCCAAGGGAAAAGGGAAAAAGTACGAACAAAACCCAAAAAGTAAGAAGTTTTCAAATCAAAACTAATAAAAAGTCAGAGATCACAGGTAAGGGGGTTGGTTACACAGAGGGAAGGTGTTAGCACCCAAAGTGTCCTAGGTACTCCTAGGGAGCCCTTTTTGTGTGCATATGTATTTTGTACAAAGTGATGTTTACAAACAAATATAATGGGGGGATGAGAAAAGAATTCATTAATTATATTTTTGTGTTTGACAAGACCTTCGGTCTTGTTCCTACGTACCAACATAAAAATGAGGGATCAAAACCTCGTAGTTTGTGATACAAATTTCAAAGTGGATGCATTGATTTTAACAAAATTTAAGTTTGAAAGGCAAAAAGGCCTGAAAATGATTTGAATGAGTTAGTTCTTTTTGGATTTTTTGAAAGTTTAAGTCAAGTATAGTTAAGTTTATTTACAAGTTTGATTTAAGAAAAGAAGTTTGAAAATGCAATGGCATAAGGCCAAAGTTTCTATCTTTTTTTGAAAAAGTGGTCAAAGTTTAGAACAAAAGTAGTTCACACAAAGAAGATTTTCAAAAGTGGAGGGAGAGATTTTGAAATTAAAGAAATGGTGAGAAGATGAAGAGACTATCCTATGTACAAAAATTAAAAGTTTAGAGTTGAAAAGATCTAACCAAATGGGTAGCAATCCAATAGACAAGTATGTCAATAGAAACCCAGAATTCCCGTGGACTTTTAGAATCAAACAACACACAAATGCACAATTATATTATCTTGAAGAGCAAGGCATCAAATAAAGATGGCCACATCCAAGCTTATCCTTTCCATGATCTTCTTCAAAATAGCCCATGTAACAGATGAATTCCACAAGTCACAGGTTCAAAATAACAGCTTCACCATGATCATGTTGCAGATGAATCTTAGAGAGATCTTCAAAGATGTATCAGATGAATTTCAAATTCCAAGCACTTGGTTCTTCAACAAATTGGCATTGGCCAAGTCCATTAGCAAAGGATGTTGCCTAAATTCTAAATCCATTTATCCAAGATCAAGCCAACAGTCCACTCAAAAGTTTGTTAAGGTTTTTATTATTATTATGTGCATTAATGGTCAAAGACAAAACAAGCAAGCAAAGTATACACAAACAAAATATATCACACAATATGGTCCAAATGGACAAAGTGAAAATTGCATTAACATAAACAATTAGAATGATATGAACAATGGAAAATGAAATAGAGTGCTAAAAGTAAATTGCATTAAAGTAAAAGCTTGAAATTAAAAGTTAATAGTTAGTAAGTTAGAAGTTAGTATTGTTTTGCTTTTTATTTCAAAACATTCTTTGGAGAACACTCGACCTACTTATCACAAGCATGGATCCTTGAACCAAAACATCTTCCAAAGGAAGGAAAGAAGGCCAAGTTTCCACACAATACCATGAAAGTAGGGAGACTTACAATCTCACTAACTAGAATGCTTATGCCTTTTATGTCACAAATTTAGCGCTATGTTAAGAAATCGTAATTGGACTTATGTAGAAGTCACAACTATTTGACGTTGGGCAATAGAATTTTGGTGTTAATGCATGTTAGAGACATAGTATTATGAACTATGCTCATGAAACATACCACACACAAAAAATATGCAAAAGGTGTGGCCTAATTTCATCCATACTCATGTCAATTTTTCAATAAACTAGCATTAGGACTTTGAGATGTCATATGCCAAACGGAAATGAATGAATGAAGAAGAGGAATGAGACGAAGTGGGAAGGGGATGAGTGGAATCACAAATTGGTCAAAGGAGGACTTTTACCAAATTAATATCATTCATTCATTTTGGGAGATGGAATGTACATTCCATCAATCCCCTAAATCCAATGATATTAACTTGACAAAGTCAAATCAACCTTGACCAAGGCCCAACAACAATAAGCAAACTCAAACAAGTCAATACAAATGGTCAACAAAATTTAATTGGCATTTTATTCAATTAAAAATAATAAAATAGTGCATTTAAATCAAATATGTTTTGTCCAATTTCTAAAATCTCATCAAAACACCAAAGAAATGGCCATGAGATTTATCATAGGTCAAACAAGGTCAAAGGACCTTGGAGAAAAATTCATAATTTTTGGACATTTAAAAATATTTTTAAACAATTAAAAACAAATGCAAAATCAATTAATTCATGAAAAATATTAATAATGATCCAAAAAATAATTTTAATTCAGAAAATGAAAGACAAAAATATTTGAAATTTTTTGGTTAAAGTCCCATATTTTTTGGATCAATATTGGATTTAATATGAATTATTGAAGAAAATGCAATTAAAACAAAAATTCAGAAATTCTAAATCACGTGGACCATCAGATCTCCGCCATTAATTATGGTGGCAGATCTAATGGTCCCTAGCGCGCATTTCACATGTACTTAAGTCAACAGCGCTTCAACTTGGGTAATCAACACCAACGATCAAGATTAAAACGTGAGGGACGGATCATGTGGTTCAGATGCTAGCCAACTCATCACCGAAGCCAGAGCTCCAGTCATCTTCTCCGGTGGACCTCACCGGACTGGTCCATCATGAACCATCAACAAAAATAAAAGCAAGGACATGATCTTAAAGAAAAAATGTCATTGAGCTCGAATCTGACCTCCATTCACTCCAATTCCAAATATATTGAGAGATATGTGAAATTGAAATTTGAGGTACATGAACTGAGTTGCTTCGATTTGGCCTCGAAGCAACTCAATTTTCTTGCCTACATTGGTAGGACTTCAGACAACCAGAGAATCAATGGAATTGAGCAAGAATTTAAGAGAATCGAAGAGTTCAAAATTTCTGGAAAATACCTTCAATGAAGGTCTGGATTCGATGGATCTTCATCTTGCTTGTGCTTGGTCTCACTCCACTTGCTTGCGGGAGAAGGATTGAATGGTCAAAAAGCTATGGACTCCTGAGAATTGAATTCCAAAACAGTGGAGATTCAAGCTCAAATTCAAAAGAATTTTTCAGGCTTATCCTTTGAGAAGTGAGGGTTCGCAATGGGGGATCAAAGCTGGCGCCAATGTGTATCAAATTCTGAGCAATTGAAGCTCTATTTATAGCTGAAATGTTTGATAATTGCACACTCACTTTCACTTTTCAATTTTGGAAAATGGTGATCTAACGGTGCATGGGCGCGCATAGGCCCATGAAATGATTGTTTGAGGTCCATAGTTGAATATCAGATGGTTTGAAGTAAGCTTGTATTGCAAGGCAAATGCACATTGATGTTTGAAGCTTGATCCTTGCCAAGTGATGTCACTCTGTTTAAGCCATGTGCAGCATATGCATTTCATGTCCAAAATGAATGAATTTGAGCTCTTTGGAAAGGTGAGATCACAAGGAACAACTTTCATGTTCAACACTTTTTCATTTGGAGCTTGGAACTTGGAGAAATTTGAGGTGGAAGTTTGGAAATTTTTGACATATCAAAATTTTTCTAAGTGTCAAGCCATATGTCTTAATATTCCACCTTGCTTAACGTTTAATATGAGCTTCAAATTGTTAGACGGTGTGGCTAGTGATCGAGATGGGGGGTGAATAGATCACCTCTTTGAAATTTAACGGATTTAAAGTTTTATCAGAGTTTTTAAAGTTGGCGGAAAATATCAGTCCCGAATCGACTTCCGTCTATTCTGAACCGCTACTAGAAAACCGGACACACGAGTTTAATGCTGGATTTGAATAAGAATGACAAAAGCAATCAACACCAGAATTTAAGCTAATTGAATGCACTTATCATTAAAGTCTATTTCCAATGAACAAAACCTAGCTAACAATTTTGTCAAACAGTTGGTGTGTATGTGATCAATGATGAACAGCAGTAGAGTTTAATTAAAAAAGTTTTCTTGCCCCTGCTGTCTTGCAAAAGGAACAATCACAACACACTAACTGAAATTGCGAAAACTATTTTAAACGTAAAGAGGAGTAAGGTAAGAATACGATACGCAGAGATTTGGTAAGGAAGTTCCCCACGTCGTCCTCGCGTGTGGGTACGTCTCCCTCTCAATTTCAAATGAAATTGAGAACTTTGATTATCAATTATTGCCGAATTCGTTGATACAAGGTTATGATACAAAGACAAAATTCTAACTTCCAAGAACTTCTTCTTGTATGAACCTTCACTTGATCTGAGCACGATCAAGAATTTCCTGCACGAAAATGCAAACAATTCACCGGTTCCACGACCTGCTTGCGAAATCCCCCGATCTCCAAACGCAACGCTGCGGCTGAATCTGTTCTGCAAACGTGACTCACAAACCCTCAAGAACACTCCAGTTCTTGAAGGATAAACCAGTAGGTTTTTCTCCGAAACCCCCTTCAATCTTCAACTCAGCTAGATCCTTGATCGTTCCACTGAAAACCACAGCTAGATCCTTGATCGTACCACTGAACGTTATCTCGATAATCCTTTAATCCAGAGAACAAGAATGGTTATGTGTTGATGTTCTTGAAGAAAAGTGATTGAGAAGATGAAGAAGATGAAGTCTCTTTCAGGTTTCTATGTGCTCTCAAACAATTGCTGCTACACTGCTTTTGATCTTGTGTTCAATTGTTTTTCCCTCTAAGATTTCGTGTTCTTGCACTGCTGTCATAACATGTCTTATATATGCTGAAAAACAGAAACTGTTAGAGCACAAAACAGCTTTATGCATTGATACATGAGAGTATGCATCGATGCATACTGTAAGATAAGTGAGTTTTTGGTGAAATGAATTAATCATGTATCGATGCATAATTCGTATGTATTGATGCATATGACCTTTCCACTAACATGTATCGATGCCTAATGCGTATGCATTGATACACAGGCTGTTTCAACTGATCATGTATCGATGCAAGGATTGTATGGATCGATCCATAGAGCCTTTTGCCTTTCATATGTTGATGCATACTCGTATGCATCGATGCATACTGAACAAAGAGAGTTTTGTGATATACCACATGCTGTATGTATCGATGCATAGGCTTATGTGTTGATGCGTACTGACACAAAATGGATTTTATGTGTTATTTTAAGAGATGTGTCAATGTAGGTCTTTATGTACAGTTATGCAACAATAGAATGGGATAAAAACACAATAAAAACACAAATGTATCATGTAATGTAATGCACAGCCAACATTTGGATGATGATCACACAATTTGCTATCATTCAAAATTAATTCAAAGTAAAGAATTTTCTCACAAACTCCCCCTTTTTGATGATGGCAAATTTTTGGCAAGATGTGTGATACTCCTCTTGAGTTTGTGCATATCTGCATTTTCTCCCCCTTTGTCAACATCAAAAAGAGGAAGAAACAGGTTTATCAAGGTAGCATGTTGTAGCAGGGCATGGCAAAAATATTGATAAAAAGACTATCATTCATAAAGTAATGAATCATTCACAAAGAATGACGAATAAGGGCAATAACCGTAGAGATAAATAGAGATTGAAAAGCATTAAAGGATTCGAACGAGTTTAAGAATTACATAAGCTAAACCATATATTGTGCAACAAAAATAAAACTTGAGCAATATGAGATGAAATGCAGTGAGATGAAATGATGGTGGGTTAATTGGGATTGTGTCCACCACAAGACTCTTCATCATCTCTGGCAGGATCTCTGTAGCTTGGTGGAGGCGGAGGAGGAGGCATTGTGTCTGGATTTCCGCCCATGAAGGAGTATTGCCTAAATCGGTTCTGAACTTCAATGCTTCTAAAGCTGTCCATAATACCAGGATTTTCGCGGCAGTCGTCCATAAAGCCAGACATTTCGTTGTAGAAAACTTGGTGCCATTTAACCAAGTCTTGGTGCCAAGCGTGTTGATTCTGATACATCCGTGTATGCTCATCATGCCAGTCACGATGCTCCTTGTGCCACTCAGAGTGTTGTACATTCCAATACCGTGCTTCTTCATGGCGTTCTTTGTTGGCAATTTCCATCTGTTGAAGCATATGAGTGATGTCCGCAGTAGGTATTGAGGATGAAGTACCACCTGAGAATGGAGGGGCTGTAGGTTCAGGTACGTAGTTGGTAGGAGACCACCTTCGTGGCACCCAATCACCCCAACCAGCAGTGGCCTCAGCTTGAGGCACATCTGTTTCAGGCGCATCCTGCATTTCTTCATCAGGCTGATCTTCAGCAACATGGATTCGTTCCGAAGGCACGTCAAAGTTGTAGATTCTGGTTTTGGATTTTCTTTCAAAGAAGTAGAAACATTTGCGGTCCTTGTCCCACCGATATCCCATATGCGATAGAGTGGAAGAGTCAAACTCTTGAGCAGCAGATGGAGATAGGAGAGGAACAATAGGTATTTCAACTTTCCAAAACTTAAGAATTTTCATTATTTGAGAAGCATAACCTAGAGCCACATTCTTGGAGCTGTCTCGCACGAAAAATAGACGTTTTACAAAGTAGTTTGCCCAATTTAAGAGAACCTTATTTTCCAGAATGTAGAGAAGATGTATGCTTGGCCTATCCAACCGAGAATGTCCACTGTTTGTTGGACGCAAAATGTGTGTGATAATCCAGTGAAGAATACGCGGAGTTTGCTTGATCATACCAGACGTGACGTGTTCATCCTCACTCAGCGGTCTATCTATCTTTAGGATAGATGGAGTAAAGTCCTTCATGTCAAATTCAGTATCAAAATGCAGGTCATGCCAGGACTTGACATTCATTGACGGATGCGGAATTTGAAACACCGTTTCCCAATCAGAGGCTTCAAAGGTATATGTTCTGACACCGATAGAACACCGGAACATATAGCCTCTACCAGTTTGTAAGCCAGCATAAAAGGCCCGGATGAAATCCTCATGGTAGTCATCCTTTATAGACAGAAATGACCCGAGTCTTTGTGCATGTAGGATTTCAACCACCTCATTTAGGTGCAGGTGAATAACATCTGTTTTATCAAAGACATGGGGTTTCATGACTAACCTTGTCTTGAAGGATTCCTCAAATTCAGCAGCAATAGCAGGATGAAGTAAGTCTAAGGCATTTGAAGGAACATCTGGTGGTTGCTGAGAAGTACCGGCTGTTTCCTTTCCTTTTCCTTTTCCTTTTGCTCTGGCTGGAATAGTGTGTGGAGGCATGGTGATGTGAGATTTAGGGTTTTAGAGAGAGTGAAGATGAGGAAGATTAGGGTTAGCCACTGGTTTTGGGGTTTTGAGGACAGATGATATGAAGTCTTGAGATAGGAAGTGATAGGGTTGGCTGATGTGTCGATGCATGAGAGAGAAAAAGTGTATTTAAAGCAAATAGCATCAGTATCTGTCGATGCAAATGGCCATGGATCGATGCCTATCATTCACATTTGTTTATAACAGGCCTGTGTATCGATACATGCGATGGATGCATCGATGCATCCTGAACCAGTTCGTTAAAAGAAATTGAAATCCAGAATATAGGGATCGATGCATTCATGTTTTGTGTCGATGCATACTGATGCTAAACCAGATTTTAATGAATTTTGATGCAGTATGGATATGCATTATGCACTATGTCATGATGGTTATGCCCAAGAAAGATTCATAAGTCAGAATTTTAATGTGCAAGCAATATAGGCAAACAATATATGCAATCAAATTTATATCAACAAGAGTAAGAACATCTGTTCTAACATACACAACCACTTAGCAGTAAGAGAATTGTAGAAAGGATTGATATTACCTCTGTTGGCGTAATCTTGTGATGGATAAGTGTCATCTAAAATGAATCTTATTAACCAAGGTGAGGCATAATATAATTAAGAGGCAACATGCTTAAGACATCAAATGAGAAAGATCTAAGATCCCTAATTCACGACGAATGTTGAAGAAAGGTTCCGTTGCCAAAGGTTTAGTGAAAATATTAGCAAGCTGATTTTTGGAGTCAACGTGCTCAAATACAACGTCTTCTTTTTCAACATGGTCGCGAAGAAAGTGATGTCTAATCTCTATGTGTTTAGTGCGTGAGTGTAAAACAGGGTTTTTAGTAAGGTTTATGGCACTAGTGTTGTCACATTTTATAGGACTACATTTGAGTTGAATGTTGAAGTCTTGTAGTTGCTGCTTCAGCCATAAAATCTGAGCGCAACAACTACCGGCTGCAACGTATTCTGCCTCTGCAGTTGACAAAGCCACAGAAACCTGCTTTTTGCTATGCCAACTTACCAAGGAATTTGAAAACAGGTGACATGTACCACTTGTGCTTTTCCTATCTGATTTGCAGCCAGCAAAATCAGAATCGGAGTACCCTACTAAACTACAATCACTTCCTTTGGAATACCAAAGCCCATATTTAGGTGTTCCGTGAAGATATCTAAATATGCGCTTCACCGTTTTTAGGTGCGATTCCTTAGGATTTGATTGATAGCGTGCACACATACAAACACTAAACATGATGTCAGGTCTAGAAGCAGAAAGATACAAGAGAGATCCAATCATACCTCTGAACTTTTTGACATCTACACACTTACCATGCTCATCCTTATCTAGATTTCCGTTAGTAGGCATTGGGGTGTCAATTGATTTTGAGTCATTCATTCCAAAACGCTTGAGTAGTTCTCTGCAGTATTTTGTTTGACATACTGCTGTACCCTCATCAAGTTGCTTTATTTGCAGTCCTAGGAAGTAGTTCAGCTCCCCCATTAGACTCATCTCAAATTCACCCTGCATAACCTTAGAAAATTCTTCGACCAAGTGTATGTTAGTTGAACCAAATATTATATCGTCGACATAAACTTGAACTAAAAGAATGTGCTTCCCTTTGTGTTTAATAAAGAGAGTATTGTCCACCTTACCTCTTGAATATCCATGATCAATTAGGAATTTGCTAAGCCTTTCATACCAAACCCGAGGGGCTTGTTTAAGACCATACAAAGCTCGTTTTAATTTGTAAACATGATCTGGATTTTCAGCATTTTCAAAACCAGGAGGTTGTGAAACATATACTTCTTCATTTATGACACCATTAAGAAAAGCACTCTTTACGTCCATTTGGTAAAGCTTAAAATCCTTAGAACACGCATAGGCAAGCAAAAGACGTATAGCTTCAAGGCGAGCAACTGGAGCATAAGTTTCCTCATAGTCTATGCCCTCCTCTTGGTTATACCCATGTGCTACTAAACGTGCCTTGTTCCTAGTAATCACTCCGTTTTCATCAAGCTTATTCCTAAAAACCCACTTAGTGCCTATGATATGATGATCTCGCGGACGAGGGACAAGTTCCCAAACGTCATTTCTTTTAAATTGATTAAGCTCTTCTTGCATGGCCATTAGCCAAAATTCATCAATCAAGGCCTCTTTGGCATTTTTAGGTTCTACTTGTGAAACAAACGCGAAGTGAGAACAAAAATTACTTATCTTAGAACGGGTCATTACTCCCTTTGAAATGTCTCCCAAGATGTTGTCAATGGGATGATCTTTTGAGGATTTCCAAGCTGTTGGAAGATCCTTCACTTCAGCTGTCTTTTCTTCCTCATTTTCTTCATGACTAGTATCTTCCTCCTTCTCATGGGCAGCTGTTTTGGACTGATCAGTTTCCTCAACAGCTTCCTTGAGTATGTCTTCTGTAGATACACCTGCGTCATCAAAAGAAATACCTTTTCCGACATTTTTCGGATAAGACTCATCAAAAGAAACATGAACAGATTCTTCAACAGTAAGTAAACGCTTATTATACACTCTATATGCTTTACTTGACAGTGAGTAACCAAGAAAGATACCTTCATCCGCTTTTGCATCAAACTTCCCAATATTTTCCTTACCGTTATTCAAAACAAAACACTTACAACCGAATACGTGAAGATGTGACAAGTTTGGTTTTCTTCCTTTCAAAAGTTCATAAGGAGTTTTATTTAAAATAGGGCGAATTAAAATTCTGTTTAAAACATAACAGGCCGTGCTGACAGCATCAGCCCAAAAGTATTTTGGTAATCCACCCTCATTAAGCATTGTTCTTGCCAACTCCTCTAAAACACGATTTTTACGCTCCACAACGCCATTTTGTTGTGGAGTTCGAGGAGCTGAAAAATTATGCTCAATACCATACTTGTCACAGAACTTCTCAAAGTGATAATTTTGAAACTCACCACCATGATCGCTACGAATTGTAACTATTTTGGAATTCATTTTGTTTTGGGACAGATTTGCAAAATTCTTAAACGCAGAAAAAGTTTCATCTTTGCTATGAAGGAATATAGTCCAAGTAAATCTAGAGTAGTCATCAACTATTACAAAGCCATAGTAATTTCCACCTAGGCTCTTTGTCCTAAAAGGTCCAAAGAGACCCATATGGAGAAGCTCAAGGGGTCGTGGAGTTGAAATTACGTTTTTAGATTTAAAAGAGACCCTCGTTTGCTTTCCCATTTGGCACGCGTCACATAGGTGGTCTTTTGAAAAATTTATTTTTGGTAGACCGACTACTAGATCCTTAGATACAACCTTATTAAGCAAATCGAAATTAACATGCGCTAAACGTCTATGCCAAAGCCAAGAATCATCATTCAAGGTGACTAGACATTTAGTACTTGTCAAAGGTACATCAAACAGGTCAAGCATATAGATATTGTTTACTCTTACACCCTTAAACACAATGTTCTGTTCAGCATGTTCAATTATGCAACAAGTTTTTGTGAATGAAACTTTATAGCCCATGTCGCATAGTTGACTTATGCTTAACAAATTGTGTTTAAGTCCCTCTACTAGATGGACATTTGAAATAGTAGTGGTGGAGGGATTACCTACACTACCTTTGCCGAGTATAGCTCCTTTGTTATTGTCTCCATAAGTAACATATCCCTTCTTCTTTGCCTTGAAGTCTATAAAAAGCGATATGTCACCGGTCATGTGCCTCGAGCAGCCGCTGTCAAGAAACCACCTTCTATCTGCGGAGGCAAGGCACTCATCCTACAATATCAAAAGAGAGAAGTTGGTACCCAATTTTCATTGGGTCCAAGTGGGTAAGTGCTAACATGGTTGCCTTTTGGCTTCCATTGATAAATACCTTTAGGGACAAGAAATCTCCTAAACTTGCATTTCTCAATGGTATGGCCAGCATGACAACAATAATGACATAAACCATGATGATGTGTTTGTTGTTTCTTGTTCATTGAATCCTTTAGAATAAAAGAGTATTTTGCATATGGAGGATTTAATGACTTCTTAAACAACCTAGAGTCAACGGCATAAGTAACTTTAGGTTGTAGCGCCTTCTTTAATTTGACCTTAAGAGTGTTTACCTCTTTTTGCCAAATATAACAAGCGTCACAATACCTAACTCTACTACATCCATCAATGTCAATATTTTTTGAATTTTCTGCAATACTAGCTTTCAACGCTTCTAAATTAATTTCAGCTTTGTTTACTTTAGCTTCCAAAAATGAAAAAATATGTTTGTCGGAAGATAGTCTTTTAAAAGCATCTACAGCTTCGTTATGCAGTTTTTCAAAAGCTATTTTTAGTTCCGAAAACGACATGGAAGAGAAATTATTGTAATAGGCTTGTTTTACCTTTTTGTCATTGTTTTTCTTCTTGTGGTAGGACAGATTTTTTGTGTGAGCCATAAGGCACAGATTTGCGGCTTCATCACCATCACTTGAGCTTTGTGTGCTTGATGAATCACTATCACTTTCCCATGCAATGTACGCTCTTCTTTGTTTGCTGTACCCTTTTGGTGAATCTTTTCTTTGATCCTTATACTTCATAGGGCAGTCCGTTTTATAATGTCCAGATTTACCACAATTAAAACAGGATCCTCTTCCTCTACTCTTCTTGTTCTCTTCTTGTTTCGAATTTGTAGATTGTCTTCGAAACTTCATGAGATTTTTGTCAGAATGCTTGACTCCATTCTTTCGAATGAATCTATTATATCTCCTTACAAACAGTCCCATTTCCTCATCATCCGAGTCTTTGTCACTACTTGAATCATTGTCGCTTTGCTCTTTTCGTGAGGACTTAGAGCTAGAGGCCACAAGAGCTATTGGCTTCTTCTCTCCCTCTTTGTCTCTTTTCTTCTCCTTTTCCTTCTTACTTTTGTTCTCATATTTTTCAAGACTTTCCAATGCTTGCTGATGTTCTTCCAGCTTTCCAAACAGAGTTGTAATCGTAAGTCTTGTTAGATCGTTGGCTTCCTTAATTGCTGTTACTTTAGGTTGCCACTCCCTGCTAAGACACCTGAGAATTTTATTAGTAGCAATTTCATTGGAAATAGGTTTTCCAAGCGCATTCAATCGGTTAGTTAGATGAGTGAATCTCTTTTGCATGTCGGAGATAGATTCTCCTTGTTTCATGCGAAAGAGCTCAAACTCTTGATTGAGTGTGTTAATGCGGGACTGTTTTACTTCAGTAGTACCCTCATGGGCAACTTCTAAAGCATCCCACATTTCTTTAGCTGTCGTGCAATGGGATACTCGATAATACTCATCAACACCAAGTGCTGAAATTAGCATGTTTCGAGCTTTCCAATCACACGACCACTTTTTCTCATCTTTCTCATTCCAATCATCTTCTGGTTTAGGTACTATGGCGCCAGCCGCATTTGTCATAGTAATTTGAAACGGACCATTTTCAATGGCAGCCCATACTAGCCTATCCACAGAATTTATATGAACTCGCATGCAGTCTTTCCAGTAGCCGTAATTTTCACCGTTGAAAATAGGCGCTCTATTATACGCCCCCTTTGGTTCAGAATCCATACTGTTACAGGCAGCCACAGAGCACCAGCGAACCGACGCTCTGATACCACTTGTTAGACGGTGTGGCTAGTGATCGAGAGGGGGGGGGGTGAATAGATCACCTCTTTGAAATTTAACGGATTTAAAGTTTTATCAGAGTTTTTAAAGTTGGCGGAAAATATCAGTCCCGAATCGACTTCCGTCTATTCTGAACCGCTACTAGAAAACCGGACACACGAGTTTAATGCTGGATTTGAATAAGAATGACAGAAGCAATCAACACCAGAATTTAAGCTAATTGAATGCACTTATCATTAAAGTCTATTTCCAATGAATAAAACCTAGCTAACAATTTTGTCAAACAGTTGGTGTGTATGTGATCAATGATGAACAGCAGTAGAGTTTAATTAAAAAAGTTTTCTTGCCCCTGCTGTCTTGCAAAAGAAACAATCACAACACACTAACTGAAATTGCGAAAACTGTTTTAAACGTAAAGAGGAGTAAGGTAAGAATACGATACGCAGAGATTTGGTAAGGAAGTTCCCCACGTCGTCCTCGCGTGTGGGTACGTCTCCCTCTCAATTTCAAATGAAATTGAAAACTTTGATTATCAATTATTGCCGAATTCGTTGATACAAGGTTATGATACAAATACAGAATTCTAACTTCCAAGAACTTCTTCTTGTATGAACCTTCACTTGATCTGAGCACGATCAAGAATTTCCTGCACGAAAATGCAAACAATTCACCGGTTCCACGACCTGCTTGCGAAATCCCCCGATCTCCAAACGCAACGCTGCGGCTGAATCTGTTCTGCAAACGTGACTCACAAACCCTCAAGAACACTCCAGTTCTTGAAGGATAAACCAGTAGGTTTTTCTCCGAAACCCCCTTCAATCTTCAACTCAGCTAGATCCTTGATCGTTCCACTGAAAACCACAGCTAGATCCTTGATCGTACCACTGAACGTTATCTCGATAATCCTTTAATCCAGAGAACAAGAATGGTTATGTGTTGATGTTCTTGAAGAAAAGTGATTGAGAAGATGAAGAAGATGAAGTCTCTTTCAGGTTTCTATGTGCTCTCAAACAATTGCTGCTACACTGCTTTTGATCTTGTGTTCAATTGTTTTTCCCTCTAAGATTTCGTGTTCTTGCACTGCTGTCATAACATGTCTTATATATGCTGAAAAACAGAAACTGTTAGAGCACAAAACAGCTTTATGCATTGATACATGAGAGTATGCATCGATGCATACTGTAAGATAAGTGAGTTTTTGGTGAAATGAATTAATCATGTATCGATGCATAATTCGTATGTATTGATGCATATGACCTTTCCACTAACATGTATCGATGCCTAATGCGTATGTATTGATACACAGGCTGTTTCAACTGATCATGTATCGATGCAAGGATCGTATGGATCGATCCATAGAGCCTTTTGCCTTTCATGTGTTGATGCATGACTCGTATGCATCGATGCATACTGAATAAAGAGAGTTTTGTGATATACCACATGCTGTATGTATCGATGCATAGGCTTATGTGTTGATGCGTACTGACACAAAATGGATTTTATGTGTTATTTTAAGAGATGTGTCAATGTAGGTCTTTATGTACAGTTATGCAACAATAGAATGGGATAAAAACACAATAAAAACACAAATGTATCATGTAATGTAATGCACAGCCAACATTTGGATGATGATCACACAATTTGCTATCATTCAAAATTAATTCAAAGTAAAGAATTTTCTCACACAAATGAGAAACGTGTCTTCATAAAAGTTGTATATCTCTCAAATACCTTCAAAATGGTCACCAATTTTATGTCATTTGGATTTGAAATGATAGAGTTATGAATTTTTCAAGTTTGGAAAAATCACTTGATCAATGGTATAGGTCAAAAGTGACCTATAATGTAGCCTCATATCACATGCTCAAACAAGTTGAATTTAGCTCCCACTCCAAACATAAAAGTTGAAGTAGACACATTGAATTTGATTTTACAACTTGGAAATATTTCATCTCATAAAAATTGAGCAAGTTATGGCCTTGGGAAGTTGACTTTCAAATTAGGGTTTAGACAAAATGACCTTTAATGTTTCAACATAGAAAATGATTTTCCAAGCAAAACTAGATCTAGGTCTCAACATGAAAGTTGTTTGGAATGTCATTTAGAGTAAGTTTTCGCTTGGATTAATTTTCATATGGTGAAAATTGTAGGAGATAGGGTCTAGGGAGACCCGGTTTTGATCAGATGAATCCATCTGGCCAACCACCATCAACCAACTTGATAACTTCCAATCCTCTTGAATTTATTGGCTCATGGTAGATCATATATGCATAAGATGATGAACTTTGAAGTTTCCCTTGAGTAATTTGATCAATTGGTGAGATAGCTTGTTGGAGAAGTTACTCAAGATACCTAGTCAAACCAGGGTTTCCAAGGCAAATCACCCTCAAACTCTTGAAAAGAACTTGATCAATATAACATGTAGAGAATATTGGGACTCATATATGATGCTCATAACCATTATTGAATCAGTTCTTGGTTGTGCTCTTTGTTCATGAGGGTCTCAAACCCTAGATGTGATCTTGATGAATCAATGAGATCATGCCCTACCTACAAAAGAGTTAGGCAAATGCAAAGACATATTTTTGGTATTTTGGTTAGTAAAATGATAAAATACCAGTATGATATAATCACAAAGTGCTTGGTGATCTCTCCCAAAACAATCCCAATGAAAAAGGGTAAGGAGGATGCCAAGGTATGATCCCAATGCTAATGCTTATGATGAAATTGCATGAGGGATCTTAGGGTCAAAATTGGGGTCTTACAATGAGCCTTAAGTAATAAGGAATGATGAGATGGAGTTTCTCCTACCCTTGTCTAGAGTGACTTTGTGTACGGAGCGTAGGCCCTAGTTATTCAAAGAATTCGCCCTTATTCATAGACTTTAGTGTGATTCTTATCAATCAACTATCAAGTCTCTTAATATTCCATATTTAATCAATCACTTCTTTTGCCTCAATCATCTTGCTTTCAACCCTAGTGGGCTGAACTACGAAAGCTCTGATTTCCTTATTGTACTATAAGGATACGTAGGTAGGAGAACCCAAATTCTTCGCGAGCTATCTTATTTATTAACGCTTCATTCTTCATTCATTCAATCAATACCATATTTTTGAGATAAAATACACTTCTCCTTGGACTCCTTGTACATCCTTTTAGGACGATATAGAGGTAGTCCACCTCATGAATCAAGAGTTGTTTGGATTGTCCCCAAACATTTAATTTATTCTTTTTGGCTAAGATGCCAGTTTGCTCTTCGATTAAGAGAATATCTTTTTAATGGATCCAAGATATCATTCATTGTGATATCGAACTATTTGTTCCCCAACCAGTGATATACTGTTATTCCTTGTACACAATAATATTTTCTTTTGGATCCCACACATACCCTTTTAGGACGATATAGAGGCAGTCCACCATGAGAATCAAGAGTTGTTTGAATCGTACCTATACATTTAATATTTTTTTTAGCTAAGACACCAGTTTAATCTTCGGTTCCAATTTCCTTCTCTCTTGTGGGTTCCCATGATACCATTATGTTGGTGCAAGCTATACTTTTCATCACTATCAATCTCTCTCTTTGTTCTCGTGGTTCCACGAACTTTAATTGCTCTGACTTTCTCATTGCAAAATGAGAATACGTAGGCACGAGGATGCGAATACTTGGAGAGCATAATCCTAATTATTCCTCATTCCTCCTTAGGGAACCATTCATATCTTTCATGATCCATTATCTACCTTCGTTCATTGAACCAGTCACCCAGGTGACATATTATTTCTTTGAATCAGAAATACTTTCTTTGGATATCCATATACACCCTTTTATGACGATATAGAGGCAGTCCGCATTTGTACCTAGAGTTGTTTGGCTCGTACTCATACATTTAATTCCTTCTTCTTTGGCTAAGACATCGCTTCCCTCTATGGTACAAATCCAATTTCTCTTATGGATTCCAATACACCTTCACCTTTGGTTTCAAAGTACATTTTCAGTCACTTGCTACCAAACCCTTTAATTCTGTGACTTTGGTCATTCATTCCATTCATCTCCATGATGTATTCATATTCTACCTTCATTCACTTCATGTGATATACCCTATTCTTTAAGCCAAATACACTATCCTTTTGTGCTCCTTACGTTACCTTATGAACCAAGAGTTGTTTGGCTCGTATCCAAACACTTAATTCTCCTTGTTTTGGGTTATACCATATATTGGCAGCCCGACTAGTCCACATATCGGTCAATGCCAGTTTTACTCTTGGGTTCATATTTCACCCTTTTTGGGAGTTCAAATCACATTATCCTTTGGTTTAGACCATACTTTGATCACAATTTTTTTCATCTCCTACCACTATTTCTTTGAACTACGGAGCTCTGAATTCCTCATTGGACTATGAGGATACATAGGCATGAGGGCCATAATCCTCACCGAGTTCTTAATCTATTTCTTTTCCTTTTCCCTCATTCTTTTGCGAGTAACATTTAGATATAACACCATTCGAGCAAGAACAATCAAAACGGTTTCCATGCAGTACCATGGATGTTAGGGATGCTAATACCTTCCACCTGCATAACTGACTTCCTTACCTAACATATCTCTTTCCCCCAGATTTATCGACGATTTCCCTTTCCTTCGGGAATAAATAAAGTTCGATGGCGACTATGTTGTATATTCGAGCGTGCGATACGTTCGTGTATATTTTCGCTAGCTTTAGGGATGAGAAGAGGATCACAATGGTGGTGGTCTCGTGTCTTGAAATTACCAAACGATAAAACTATGACGAGAGCTCACCGAAGAAGATGACCGGAGTATTCCTCAACTGATCTGAGTTTGGATCAGACACGTTGGCACTTTGAAATGTTTTGATTGGTTAAGTTCAAACAAGATCTTGTGCTTTGCTTGCAGCGCATTCCTTCGTGTTTCTCAACATTTGGAGTGTTGGATCTTCCACTTCAATTAATGAGGCATGATCCAACGCTTTTGGTTTTTTCTGATTTATTTATTTTAATATTTTTATTTTTAAATTTTTATTTTAAATTCATAGTAATTTCATTTTTTATCCAAAAAATCCCAAAATAATTTCTAAACTTCTCTTCCATCTTTCTTCATCTGATTTTTATTTTTTCATATTTTATTTCATTAATTTTCTATTTTTTATGAATTTTCTATTTTCTCTTTTGTTTTAATTGGTTTAAAAATACTTTTCTGCATTTTTAAATTCTGAAAATGTTATTGTATGTTTCTAATTTTATTTCCAACCTTCCATAATTTTCTTGGCCATTTATTTGGTGTTTTGAAGGACTTTGTGGATTTTCCATTTTATTTCGATTTAAAAAATCATAAAAAATACACTTTTTTTCTCATCTCTCAAATCTTTTAACAAACCACACCTTTTGCAAACTAAAATGTACACATTTTCAAAGAGATTCTCATGGAGTACCATGGATGTTTAGGGTGCTAATACCTTCTATTTGCATAACTAACCCCCGGACCCTTGTTTTATTTTTATTAGTTTTGTTTTAAAACTTCTTTGGGTTTTGTTCGTACTTTTTCCCTTTTTCTTTGGAAATAAT
Organism: Lathyrus oleraceus; assembly: GCF_024323335.1. Lineage (NCBI taxonomy): Eukaryota > Viridiplantae > Streptophyta > Magnoliopsida > Fabales > Fabaceae > Lathyrus > Lathyrus oleraceus. The sequence continues at coordinate 307,939,061 of NC_066580.1, forward strand.
AAAGCTCGAAATTTTTACCGCTACAGAAAAGCGGCGGCTCTGCCGGGGAGTAGTCTTTAGTGGGTTAAGCCCATATTTGTTTTTGTGTATATATTATGTTTGCTATGGTTTGTTATTGCTTGTTTTTTCTGGTGCTTGGTGATCTCTGTGTGGTGAGATAAGTCTTATACCCGAACTTGAGAGCTCTTATCATAGGAGGATGGCATAGTCATGTTTGTCTTATGTGGAGTTAATCCTTAATAAGTTGACTTGAGATCCCTCGCTCAGTGGAAGCCCCTTTGGGATTACTGATGTCACACGAGTAATCATAATTGACATTACTTCGTCCGACATGGGAGCCCGAGAAGCTAAGGACCTTAGAACCCTTAACCCATCTTGTCCTTTTTAGGACGTACTACGGTGGCTATTCAGGTGTAGACTTGAATTAGTTGTTAAGCGATACTACCCTCAGACGAGTTTTTCTTGAGAATATTATTGGTTGACAAGTAGTCGTATAAACCGATAATATCCAAAAGATGGAATTACGACTTTGGGAAAATTTTAGAACCTTATTCTACACGTAATTATACCCTTAGGACATACATTATGAGTTGGTTCTTACCCTTGGCTCCATGCTCGTGACTCTGAACCTTGTTTGTGTGACCTTATTTATGATTCTTGCATCATGAACCCATGGCATTCATAAGAATTTCACTTAATTTTTAAGGATCTTAGAGACTCTTGTTGCCAATATCACATATATTTTGATCATAGATATTGGAAAAAGGAATACTCGGAAATACAGTTTCAGATGTCCCGATCTCATGGAAGTAAGGAAGCTAACATATTTTGTGGGTGATCCTAAGAGTTTTAGAGATCGTTTTGGAAGACTTTTATCTGTGCTATCTACTGACGTTGAGGATGGTCTTCTCTATACTTTGGTTCAGTTCTATGATCCTGCCTACCGGTGTTTCAGTTTCCCTGATTATAAGTTGTTGCCTACCGTGGAGGAGTATGTTTATCTTTTAGGTATACCAGTTTATGATATAGTTCCTTTTAGTAGGGTGGAAAGAATTCTTGAATCTCGGGTTATTTCCGAAGCCATTCATCTGAGGAAGTCTGACATAGATGCCAATCTCACTGTCAAAGGAGGTATCAGAGAGTTGACTTCGAAACTTATATTGGAAAAAGCCTTTTCTTTTGCCAATGCTAATAACATAATGGCCTATGAAATTATTCTTGCCTTACTCATATATGGTTTAGTCTTGTTTCCTAACATTGACAATTCTGTTGATGTTAATGTTATGAGGATCTTCTTGATTAGGAATCTGGTTCCAACTCTGCTCGGTGATACTTATTTCTCCATTCATCATAGGATTTCTAAAGGGGGTGGAACTATTGTCTGTTGCGCGCCTTTATTGTATAAGTGGTTTATTTCTCACTTGTCGTAGTCTTCTATCTTCCAAGAAAAAGGGTTGTTTAAGGTGGTATCAAAGACTTATGTCTCTCACCAATGACGATAGTACTTGGTACTCTTCTGTTTACAACAATGTTGAGATTATTGATAGTTGTGGGGAGTTCTCTAATGTGCCTCTTCTTGGTACACAAGGAGGAATCAACTATAATCCGACTTTGGCAAAATGTCAACTTGGGTTCTCTATGAAAGATAAACCTAATAACATATTGTTAGAAGCTTTATTTTTCCAAGAAAGGAAGGACACTCAAGGGTTGAAAGCTAGGATGGTGCATGCTTGGCACAATATTCATAGGAAAGGAAAAGGCGAGCTTGGATTGAGGAATTGTGTTGCTTTGGAGCCTTACACTAGTTGGGTGAAGAAGAGAGCAAAGGAATTCAAGATGCCATACACTTATGAAAGACCTATGTATTTAGTAATGGTCAAATCTCCCACTATTAAAAACATAGAGGAGTTGCAAGAGGCTTTGGATAGGGTGAAGCAATAGAGGAATGATTGGGAAAACAAATTTCACACCTCACACCTTGAGATAGAATTACTCGAGCAACATGTAGTGAAGAGATCCAGAGGCCAAGAGGATTTATTTTTCTCTAACAGTTCGTCATCTACCCATCTTCCTACTTCCAGCATTTGGAAAGGCATTGTAGATCAGCTAATGATAGAGAAGGATGATATGAAAATCAGCTATGAAAGAGAGATCAAAAGGCTTCACAAGAAGTGTCATCTTGGAGTTGGGTCGTTATCAAACATGATTCCACAAATCTAGTTTCTTTTCGCTTATGATCATTGAAATTGTATTTCCGATTGTAATCATTTATATTATTAATAAAATGAGATTTTAGTATATTGGAATGTGTTATTATTATGTTTTTAACTTATGTCTTAAAGTTCATTGGAAAATAAACAATAATAACATTTGCATTTACATATCATGCATCATGTTGCATTTTGGTCTTGCCTTGAGCAAGTTTGCCAGGGGTCTTATTTCTTTCTTAGTCTTTATTCAAACAAGTTGTATCACAGGTAGAATACTCGACCTAATCAGTTGAAAAAGATGGACCTCCTAGAGCAAGAGAATCGTGAACTCCGTGAAGAGGTGGAAACTTTGAGGGACGGTTACGAAAGACTTACTGCTATGATGGAAGCTTTGGTGGCTGCTCAAAATCAACCTCCACCTCCTTCTTTGACTCCACTTATTAGGACAGTGATTACTGAGATTGTCTCTGGTCCCGTCTCAGTGGCTCCTATCAGTGCTCTAAAGCACCACATGCCTTATGGTTTCCCTTAGGGCATGCCTCCCAACTTTGTTCCTGATGGGTACAACCCTGAAGTTTCAGTGGCTCAACCTGTGATGTCAGTACCGCCTTTTATGGTTCATGTTGTTCCTTATGTTTAAGAACATGTTTTCCACGCAGACCAAAGCAAGACTGTTGGTGTCTATGAGAGAATGGATGAGTTCCAAGATCAGTTTCAGGCTATGCAGAAAGAGATTCAAGCTTTGAGGGGGGAAAGATATGTTTGGGAAGAATGGTCATGATTTGTGTTTGGTTCCTAATGTGAATATTCCACAAAAGTTCAAAGTTCCGGATTTTGAAAAATACAAAGGAAACTCATGTCCTCTGAGTCATCTGGTGATGTACGCCCGTAAGATACCGACTCAGACCGAGAGTCATCAATTGTTAATCCACTACTTTCAAGATAGTTTGATTGGGGCTGCTCTGAAATGGTATATGGGGCTAGATAAAATTCAGATTCGAACGTTCAATGACCTAGGTGAAGCTTTTGTTCTCCAATACAAATATAATGTCGACATGGCACTAGACGGGGATCAACTTCGTGTTATATCCTATAAGGAAAAAGAAACCTTCAAGGAATACGCACAGAGGTGGCGCGAGATTGTTGCACGGGTTATTCCTCCGTTGGAGGAGAAAGAAATGACAAAGTTGTTTTTGAAGACGTTGAGTCCATTCTATTACGATCGGATGGTTGCAAGTGCGCCAAGTGACTTTACTGAAATGGTGAATATGGGTTTGAGGTTAGAAGAAGGTGTCCGTGAAGGACGGTTAAAAAAAGGTGGTTCATTTGATGGTTCTAGAAAATATGATAATGGTTTACCCAGGAAGAAGGAACATGTTGCAAACGCTATCTCGCAAGAGAGACGTAGAAGGTTTCGGAGGATCAGTCAACGTCATCAGCATGTGGCGTCTGTAACTCCGGTTATTAATTTTGCTCCAGTTGCTCAAGCAGCAACGAGTTATCAACCACGTTTCCAACAATGCGTAAATCAACAGAATCAATAAAATCATACTCTGAGGCATGTACAATTTGACCAAATTCCCATGACTTATATAGAGTTGTTTTCGGCTTTAATTCAGAAGAATTTGGTGCAAACAAGGACTCCACCGATTGTTTCGAAAGAGCTTCTGTGTGGTATAAAGTTGACCAACATTGTGCATTCCACCAAGGAGCACCATTCCATGATATTTAGAATTGTTCCGCCTTGAAGGCAGAGGTAAGAAGATTAATGCAAAGTGGTATCTTGTCATTTGAAGATTCTAATCCTAATGTATAAGCTAACTCGTTGCCCAAACATGGCAATACAACTATGAATATGGTAGAAGGATGTCCAGGAAAATACCGATTTTTGAAGTCAATCTGATCAGAAGATCTTTGGTTGAAATGCATGCTACTTTATCTGATTGAGCTATTATGAGCATGATCATGCTTCTTGTCAAGTTTGTTCTAGAGATCCCCGAGGGTGTTTTTTTGTGAAAAGAGACTTACAAGAAATGTTGGATTAAAACCTTATTCGGGTTAAGAGGGATAGAAATGAAGATGAGCATGAGGTGAATTTGATAGTTCTCTGTTTTAATCTCCCATAACCAGTTGTGATTGCATATGATGGTCAGAAGACTGTTGTTTCTCCGTTGGTTATTCGTTTGGCGGGCCCTACGTTGTACGAGTCTGATAAAGCTATGCCTTACAAGTATAATGCTACTATGATAAAAGACGACAAAGAAGTGCATATTCCTGTTTTTCCATCCATTATGAACATTGCCGATGTAAGTGGTGTGACCCGAAATGGTCGGATATTTGTTGTTGCTTCTCCTAAGAGAACTGAAGACGTGGTGATAGAGAGATCGAGTTCAGAGAAAACTCCTATTATACAAGCCGGCCAATCCAGTATTGTGAATCAGAATGTTGATCAAGATGAGGTGCTGAAATTGATCAAGAAGAGTGATTTCAATGTGGTAGACCAGTTGTTTCACACTCCGTCCAAGATATATGTATTATCTCTACTGATGAGTTCAGAAGCTCACCGAGAAGCTTTGCAGAAGGTCCTAGAGCAAGCTTATGTGGACCATGACGTGACAATTGATCAATTTGATGGCATTGTGGCCAATATTATCATGTAACAATTTGAGCTTCAAGGATGAAGAGCTGCCAGAGCAAGTGAGAAATTACAATTTTCCCCTACATATCTCTATGAACTCTCAAGAAGATGCCATATCTAATTTGATGGTGGATACTGAATCCTTCTTGAATGTTATTACCAAGTCCATGCTATCTAAACTTGCTTAACAAGGTGCTCCGATGAGATTCAGTGGAATTGTTGTGAAGGCCTTCGATGGCTCGAGGAAGACTGTAATTGGGGTGGTTTATCTCCCGATAAAGATATGTCTGTACTTATTTTAGATCACTTTTCAAATGATGGATATTCATCCCGTATACAGTTGTCTCTTAAGACGTCCGTGGATTCATGAGGCTGGGGCAGTTACATCAACTCTACACCAGAAGCTGAAGTTTATGAAGAACGAGAAATTAGTGATTGTTGGTGGTGAGCAGACCATGTTAGTGAGTCATCTCTCCTTATTTTCTTACATTGATGCTGACGAAGCTGGAGGAATGTTATTTCAAGCCCTTTCTGTTAATAATATTTCTATTAAGAAGAGCGTTAAATCCATGCCATCTTTGAAAGATGCCGGTTTATGGTAGAGAATGGTCAATCTACTAAGTGGGAACAAATTGTTGAGCTTGTTGAAAACAAGAATAGAGCTGGTTTGGATTTTCACCTGGTGCAACCCAAAGAGATCTACAGCGAATTCAGGAAGTGTTTCATGGTGATGGATTTATTCATTATGAAGATCAGTCTGCTGCCACCATCTTAGAAGACGATGAAGAGTAACAAGTGCCAGACTTTGTGACACATGGATCGACATAACGGAATTGGATTTTTGTTGATGTTCCTTCTGTTGTTCACTTGTCAAAGTAATATGTTTGGTTTTTATTATTTTCAAAATCCTTTCACTATGCCAAGGGTGAAAGCGAATCTATGCGGGCTTTGTTTCAAATTTCATTATCATTAATAAAATGTTATCTCGTTTATCCATATTATATTTTTCCTTTTTGCTTGTTCTGGAAAATGGTAATATATATAAAAAAAATAATAATCACTTTTATATCTGCATCACATTGTGTGTTTATTTGTTCATATTCTAAAATCAAGGATAAAATCATTGTGCAGATTAATTGTTAAACCCATTGCAAACAATGACCCTATGCCCTCTCCCAACTTTGAATTTCCTGTGTTTGAAATGGAATAAGAGGATGATGAATATATTCTTGATGAGATTTCTTGGTTGCTTGAGCACGAAGAGAAGACCATTCAACCTCATAAAGAGCCATTGGAAGTGATTAATCTGGGTTCCGAAGATAACAAGAAAGAAGACAAGATTGGGGCACTACTTTGTCCAGATGTTAAAAAGAGGATGGTAGAGCTTCTTAGAGAATATGTGGATGTGTTTGCTTAGTCTTATCAATATATGCCAGGTCTTGATACCGATATTGTGAAGCATTGGTTGCCGTTAAAGCCAGAATGTCCACCAGTCAAGCATAAGTTAAGAAGAACTCACTCGGATATGGCTGCCAAGATTAAAGAAGAAGTTCAAAAGAAGATTCACATTGGGTTCCTTGTTATTGCTGAGTATCTTCTATGGGTGGCTAACATTTTACCTGTTCTAAAGAAAGATGGTAAAGTGTGAATGTGTGTTGATTACAGGGACTTGCACAAATCATAAAAAATATACTTCTTTTCTCATCTCTCCAATCTTTTAACAAATAACACCTTTTGCAAACCAAAATGTACACATTTTCAAAGAGGTTCCCATGGAGTACCATAGATGTTTAGGGTGCTACTACCTTCCCTTTGCATAACTAACCTCGGGACCCTTGTTTTCTTTTTATTAGTTTTGTTTTAAAACTTCTTTGAGTTTTGTTCGTACTTTTTACCTTTTCCTTTGGAAATAATAAAAGCGCAATGGAAACTCTTGCTTTGCGAGTTAAGTTAATCAATAGCTTAATCTCAAAAAAATTATCGCTACACAAGAGCCATTGCAAAGCTGGAATTTTTCTATGTGTTCATGAGCGTGCTTAGCGTGTTTCCATGGTGCTTAGCGCGCCCAGTAATGTGCAGAATTTTTTGTCTGTCATTTTTTGTTATGTGGTGCGTGTTGTGAGGTTTAGAGAGGGTGCAAAGAGTTAATTTAAATTGGTATGCTAATGTTTGTTTTTTGTATGCTGGTTTTTCTGGTTGTTTTGTAGACGGGTCCAAAAGATCTTTCTTCAAAGAGGGCAAGAACTAATGTTGGCTCCTCATCTCAACAGAGCCCTCCTGCATTCAATCGGGAAACATTTATAGGAGGTGAGCAGGAAGTGCGGTATGTTGAGTTGGATGCTATAAACATATGGACAAAAAGGACTTTCAACATCAACCCTCAAGGGAATTACCGAGGATGCCTTGCTTTTATAGAAGGAAAAAATAGACACAAGCTGTTAACCCCTCCCATAGATTTGAACTATGAGATTGTGAGGGAATTCTATTCTAATGCGCTTTCTGTTGAAGGTTTGAGGTATCCCTTCACCACCTTTGTAAGGGGAAAAGAAGTTTCATTCACAAGAGATGAGATTAATGACTATCTGGACAATCCTCTTACTTTAGAGGAGGGTGAAGAGTGTGCTTACTATAAGAGGGTGCGTCATGCTGATTAGAACATAGAGTTTGTCAAAAAGGCTTTGGTTTTTCTTGGAAGGTCTTATGTTGTGAATGCTTTGGGGACTCTCATTAAGTTTCTTAGGAAGGATATGAATGTTAATGCTCAGGTACTCATGACCCTGCTCCTTTATAACATAAGGCTTGGAAGTTATACCTCTTCCATCCTATATACACTGCTTGTTTTCTGTACTACATTATTGATAAGATGCAGGTGGATATCGCTCAGATTATTTCTAATGAGATCAGAATGATTTCCTCGAGTGTTCATAGTTTGGGTACCAAAACTCTGACCACCTTATCTTTTCCATGACTTATTATGGGTTTATGCAGGCAGGCTGGTGTTGCAATTCCTTCAGTGGTTCATGGAACCATTGAGGAAGTTGTGAATGATCGCTACTTTCATAGGCATTATACGCCTAGAGGACAAGGTCCTGCAGATGCACCAACACCACCACCTTCTCCTCCCGTGCAACAGCAGTATGATGAGAGAGTCACATGCATGTACACTTGAGATATGCTTCGGGTACACCAGAGAGATTTTTCTTACATGCATGATTCCATGTGCAGGTTACAGTTACATCTCCGCGAGCTTCATGTTGACCACCCTTTACCTACCATAGATGAATTTTCTTCTTATGTTGATTGGCATGGGGACATGCCATTTCATTTTGTATGGGAAGCTAGAGGTGGTGATGATGAACATGTTGGCGATGTTGAGGATGAGTCTAGTGGAGAGACTATTGGTCTAGAGGAGGAGAGTGAAGTGATATGATTGAGTGGTTTGATCATGGTTTTTCGTAATTGTTGTTTATTTTGAGTAATATTTTTATGTTGTTGTAGAAGTTTAACTTTTATTTTATTTTATGTTTAATGAATTTGTGTTGTACCATCCTTTTAAGGATGAGGATTTGTGAACACCTTAGGGGCACTACCTGTCGCTTTGAATTTTGGATACACCATGTTTTAGTGGTTTATGACTATATTAAGTTGTTAATATAAGTTTTATAGTCTATTTGGTGTAGTTTAATTTACAGTCTAGTTTCAATTAAGTTGAATCTTTTGTGTTTGTTCCTAAGTTTTAATAACTTGAAGGAACCAAGTGATCATTTCAAGATTGAGTGGATCAACATGAAATTGAGTGGTAATGATAATTCTTAAAAGAAGTAACAAGTATAAGATACATGTTTATTTGCTTTCTAAAATTAGCATGAACTTGAAACTTGTGATTTGTGCAAGCATCATACCATGAATTATTTTGCAATGCATGTTCATAGATGAATCACTTTAGATCCCAAACAAGTGTGAAGAAGCTATCCATTACGCACTAAATGTAGGAGACCAATATTCCTTGTTTTGACTCGATCCTATTATGTTTAATCATGAATTTATGTTGATTTGTTTAAAAGTATGAAAGTGATCAAGGAATTTTTTTTAATTAAGCATAACCATTTGGCCTAGAAAAAGCATCAACCTACCTTATGAGTGAGTGAGAATTTGGTTAACCCCTTTGAACTTTTGTTCAAGATGCATATTGATTATTGAATTGTGAAAATTGTACATGAAAAATAAGTTCATCTTTGACTTGTGAAATGGATCTTGATTTTTTGTTGGAAAACACTTGAACCTTCAACCATAAATTATGGTTGCATTTTTCCTTGCCTTAGAAAGTAGGGGGGCATTCTTGGGTTTTATTCAAAGTTAGGGAGAAAGAGGTTGGTTGATAAGATTGAAAAAGAAAGTGGTTGATAAAGAAGAAGAAATATTGTGACTAGAAAAGAAGCAATGAAAAGAAGAGCTTTGAAAAAGAAAGAAAAAAGGAAAGAATTCTATTCCAACAAGTGAGCTCATGGTTGTAACAATGAATTTTAAAAAGGGTAAATATAATGTAATTGTTTAAGAATGTGGGGTGTGAATGCTCTCATAAGATTAGGGAACTTTGTTTCAATAACTTGAGAAATGACCATATATTGTTACCCAAGCCAAGTTACAACCCTTGAAAGTCCTTAGTGATTCATGCTTTTGTGCTTTCGATATAATTTGTTGATGAATGCATAATTTGATCAGGATGTTAGCAGGTTTGTTGGATGAGACTAAAAGTCCATCATGTTTGTTTCTCATCCACTGATGAATATGTATTTGAGTTTGATTCATGTTTGAATTTGTATTGTGTTAAAGAATTTGGTATGAAGTGTGCACTTATCATTTGTTTCATATGCATGGTTTGTTTTAGAATAGTGGTAAGCTTACTTTGTTTGTGCTTTTAAATTTGAACCATGAAATTGTTTTCGTTCTTAAAAATTTGTTGTTCTCTTTTTCTTGGAGGTTGCTTTTGGTTCTTTTGGGTTTGAAAGACTTTTGTTTGGGGACAAACAAAGTTCTAAGTTGGGGAGAGTTGTTAAGGGCTAATTTGTGTAAATAATCCATAGTATTTTGTGGCCCTTTCCACTTTATCTCAATGGAATTTCTTGTTAACACCTTAGTTTTAAGTGTAAATATGTAGTTTTAACATTATCATGTAAATAGATTTTGTTTGATCATTTTGGTGCAAATTTTTAGGTTTCAAAGCCTATGGGAGGCATGAGAAACCTAAAGGCACCAAGCAAGACCCAAAGTAACATTTTTGAAGATTCCAAGTTTTCTAGAGCGGGCTAAGCACGGTCCTAGCGCGGTTATAGAAATAGAGGCAGGGGAATTGGGAAATTTGCACTAGGAGTGTGGTAGGAGCATGCTTAGTGTGAATCAAGGCGATTTAAGTTTATTTTTGCTGATCAAGCTAAACGGGCTCTGATGGGGCTTAGTGCGATTTCACTTTTTTGCACATGCTATATATATTTTTGGCTAGATATTTTGGATCATGATTCACTCAAACTTTATTCCAAAGGCATTTTTAGATCAAAAATCATCAAGAACTCAAAATCAAGATTTCGAAGCATCAACCTTCGATTTTTTCGATGTTGATGCTTGTGAATCTCTTCTTGTTACTCGTTGAAGAAACTACCATGGTTATAGGTAGCTAAACCCTTTTGTATCAAGATTAGATGTAATCAATCTTAACTTGTATGTATATCTTTTGATATTTTGTATCTGCACAACTTAATAATAAATATAGATGATAACCTTTTCTTTTATTGAATATTTATAGTTTAAATAATTGTTGAGAAAGATCTTTTAAGTCTTAACCTAAGATTATCATCTATGAAAGACCAAGTCTAGACATGTAATTCGAATTTGATATTCACTTTGTATCGGATCATTAATTTTATTTATATTGTTTAATAGGTTGAGACAGTGTCGATTAAACAATATGGTAAAAATAGCAATATCGTCTAATACATGAGCGGTATAAATGAGAAATATGTGGTTAATGTTGATTATAAATGAATTTCACATGCTTGATTAATCGAATACATACAAAATAGGTTGATGAAATCTTGTCTTGATATGTCTTTTAAAACGTTAATCTTTCTAAACTTTTATCATTGCTACAAACTCTTATGAATGTTACTTTCACCAAACCAAAACTAATCGAAACCATCACTTAAGACATCGTAAACTGTAGAACGGTGGTAATATCGCACCAATCCCTGTGGAGACGATAAAACAAATACCCATTGAAAACACTTTCAACACCCTTAACCTAATTTCTCTACTTCAAAAGGAAGATTATCGCCTTAGCTTTCCAAAGCTACTGATGGTATCTCAATCCGACTCCCGAAACTCAAGATATGTCTAAAATAAGGCGGTCAATCCCCTTCTAAGTCTAGACTAGGTTTTTCTGTGTTTTTTCTGCATTTTTCTGTTTTTTCGTTTTTCATGAAAAAGTCCAACTTTTGAAAAAATTAGGTTTCTGAAATTTGAGATTTTTTTTGAAAAATAGATCGTAAGGTTTTTTGGAAATTTTCGGAAAACTCGATCGATTAGGTTTGCTAAAAAAAACTACACATACTCCAGCAAAATTCTATTACAGCACAATTGTTACAACTAAACTTATATTCATATCAAACAAATATGTCCATGGATGAACAAAACTATTTACGGTGACAATTGGGGATTTATCCCAAATCTCAATTGGTTACCTACAATAATACAACAAAACATTGAGTTATTCATCGATCATTGCCAATAAGGTTTTGCCCAAACCCTATTTGGCCAAACATGTTATAGGAATATAGAAAATCATATTGTTTTATAAATAACACATCATATTACAGTGACCATAAGAGATTTATCCCAAATCCTATTTGCTCACCACAGTAACACAAACAAGAAAAATATTTGTTTATCAGTGTCAATAGGGTTTTGCCGAAACCCTATTTAGCCAAACATAGTAACACACAAACAATAATTTCATTCAATGGATGCCAATTGGGTTTTTCCCAAATCCCATTTCTCCAAACATATAACAGAATCACATGAAATTGAAGAAAGTACTAAAATTACCCATGATGTTGATGGGAGGGTAAGAAACTCTCACTATTCTGCATGCCTAAATTATCCTTAAGAAGACAATCTACCCTACCTTAGATTTGCAACAAGGTTGGTGATTTGAACAACTTTTTGGATTCTTGCTCTCAGACATTGCTCCTCTTCCCAAAATCCCTCAGTTCCTTCGGTCTCCTTTTCACGTATGCCAAAAAATTCTAAAACCTAACTTCTCTCCACACTTTAGAATTTATATGGTCTTATTTCTCAAAATTACTCTTTTTGTCCAATTTTATCTAAATCTCTCTCCTCTCACCTCATACTCTTCTCTATTCACGAAAACTGCCCATTCCTCCTTTTATTCAATTAAATTATTAATTAAATTAAATAAATATTTAAATTAATTAAATATTCAACTTAAATAATTATTTAATCAGAGTTATATAACTTCTATTATTTTATCTTAATATCAAATAATTAATATGCCTAATTATATGCAATAATCCAAATAATATTATTTTAATTATCTGCTCTCAAATCTTATAATCCTAGTAATTAGTAAATTACAAAAATACCCTTATACTCTGAAAAAAACATAAAAATCAGATATAATGAACAATTCACACCAACAATTAAATAATATACTCTATTTAAAAGTTGAGGTGTTACATCTCCCCCCCACGTAAAATAAGTTTTGCCCTCGAAAATTATCAGGCGAAAACAAATTCGGATAAGATTCTTCCATCCCACTCTCCAGCTCCTAAGTCAGACTCCCTTCAATAGGTCCTCCCCAGACCACCTTGACTAAAGCAATCTCCTTCTCCTGAGTTGCTTCACTTCTCAATCCTCGACCCTTATGGACAATGCTTCCTAGTCAGATTCTCTCTCACTTGCACATCGTCCATCTGGATAATATGCAATGGATCGAGAATATACTTATGAAGCTGAGACAAATGGAACATATCATGCATATTGAAAAGCGATAGTGTCAAGGCCACCGTATAAGCAACACCTCAAATCATATGAGAAATCTGACAAGGACCAATAAAACTAGGAGTAAGCTCCTTAGACTTTAAAATCCTCCCTACACCAATCACATGTGTGACTCTCAAAAACACATGGTCGCCCTCTCAAAATTCAAGAGTCTCCCTCCGCTTATCGTGATAGATTTTTGTCCACTTTGAGATGCCTTCATCTTTTCTTGGATCATCTTCACTTTCTCTATAGTTTGCTGAACAATCTCTAGCCCAATAACAACACTCTCTTCAGACTCATACCAACAAAAAGGAGTTCTACACCTCCTCCAATATAATGCTTCAAATGGTGTCATCCCAATACTCGAATGATAGTTGTGATTATAAGTAAACTCAATCAGTGGTAGATAATCGTCCCAAGCATCTCCTTACTCTAAGACACAAGCCCTCAAAATATCTTTCAAAGATTGAATAGTTCTTTCAGTATGACCATCAGTCTGTGGATGGTAAGCAGAACTTAACTTCAACTTAGTACCAAGAGCTTCCTGCAAGTTCTCCCAAAACTTTGAAGTGAATCTCGGATCTCTATCTGACACAATACTGCATGGAATACCATGAAGCTTCACAATCATTGCAATATAAATCTCTGCCAGCCTCTGCAAAGGAAAACTTATCTTAATCGAAATAAAATGTCCTGATTTAGTCATCCTATCTACAATCACCCAAATCAAATCAAACCCCATCAGATTATTTGGTAATCCAGTCACAAAATCCATTGATATATTATCCCACTTCCATTCAGGAATGTCCAATGGTTGCATTAGTCAAAATGGCTTCTAGTGCTTAATATTTGGCTTCTGACAAGTCAAACACGAATATACAAATTGTGCAACATTCCTTTTCAAAAAATTCTCTTGAGATCTTGGTACATTTTGGTAGCCCCATAATGAATACTCAAACCACTTTGATGACTCTCCTCCAAAATAGTCTTCTTAAGTTTCGGCATATCAGGTAGGAAAATTATATCCTGAAACTTAAGGATCTTGTAATACCCTAATTTTGACCCTAAGATCCCTCATGGCATCATATCATTGCTCATTGCATTTTGCCTCAAGGATCATATCATCTTGGCTCCTTACCCTAGGGTTGGTACTTGTGTGAGTGGTTTGAGACCACCAAGCATGTTTGAATTGTATATTATTATTTTTCTTATTTTGTTTACTAACCAAAAGCACAAAAATATGCCACTAACATCTTTTGTTTTGAAGCTCAAGCAATCATGAGATCCAAGGCTCCTAGGAGGCCCCTATGCTCAATAAAATGGCTAGATGAAGATGAAAGCAAGCATGACAATGGTCCCCAAAGCTCTCAATCATCATATATGTCTCCCAATAATCTCAATTTTCCAATTTGATCAAGATAAACCAAAAGGCTTGGGGATTGTTTCCCAAGGAAACCTTAATTCATCTGTGCATTGACTGTGCCTTGCTCATGAAGCAACCTCAACCTATGATCAAATTCAATCAAGATAAGTTCTTTAATTCATTATTTTATACATATATGAGCCTATGTGAGGCCCATCAATCATTTATTCATCAGGATTTGAAGTTTGGACTTGAGAACTTAACCAGTCAAGTCATCTAACTAAATTGAAATCCACTGAGACCTAACTTTTTATAGGTTTGTCAAATGAAGATGACGCAAATAGAAAAAATGTTCTTAAGAACCATATGAACAACTTTCATGTTTATAAACAATCCGTTTGAAACTTGGAAGATCATCATTCATTTCAAAACATTATAGGTCATTTTGATTGAAACCCTAATTTTGGGTCAACTTCCCAAGGACCTAACTGTAAGAACAAAAATTGTTCTACAACAGATTCCAAGATTTTGATGATAACAAAGGACGAAACCAAAAATGGCACTCTAACAAAAAGTTTCTAAGTGTGCAGGAATCTAAACAAAAAGAAAGGAATCTGATTGCGTCATCAGATACAGAATCATATCAGATACAAATTATCAGAAGCATCTGAAGTAGTAACGCGCTCAAGATGTTCTAACTCTGAGCAAAACAGCAAAACATCAGAGGCATCTGAACAAGGAGTACGCTCTAGAAGTTCTGACTCTGAACAAAGGCATATCCAAATTCCAGAAGCTCTCAGCGTCATCTGAAGACATCATCAGAACCCTAAGAGATCAAAACATCAGAAGCTCCGAAGCCACATAGCAAGATCTCAGATTAACAGAGTTACGTAGACTCTGATAATGGATTTCCTAATTCAGAAAGAATAATGTCAACTTTGAATTTAAATGGAAAGGAACTATTTTTGGAAAGAAGTTATTCAGGGAGACAAAGTTGTTTTGGCAAGAAACAACAGAAGTTATGGCATTGATTCCTAATCAAGACAAAATCATCTGCCATCAATTTCAACAGTCCTTTCACCTCTATATAAAGGACAACAAACAGCATTGAGAGACACACCTGAACACATTGAAATATTCTCTCTCTCTCTCTCAAAGTTTCACGAGCTTTTGCTCAGGACGTGAAATATTATATTTGCTCTTACTTCTGTAATACTTGCTTTATCCTAGAAGCACTCTAGATTACAAACTCTGTTTTTATCTAAGTTGTTTTTATATTCCTCAAGTGACTATGCGCAGTCTGTATACTTGAGAGGACTAAGAGATCTTTCTCTTAGACGTTGGTTGTAATAATCTTTCAAGATTAATGGATTAAGTCCTTGTTGAAGGCGAAATCACCTTGGCCGGGTGGACTGGAGTAGCTTTGTGTTATAAGCGAACCAGTATAAAATCCTGTGTGATTTTATTTTCCAAAAGCGCTTATTTTCCAAAACAATTCAAACCCCCCTTTCTTGTTTTTCTCACCTTCAATTGGTATCAGAGCTTCGGCTCTGTTATTGATTTTCTAATCAAACACATAACAGTGTAGAGAGATCCAGAACGAGAAAAACCATGGCCCACACAAATGAAAGAGACAGTTACAATGCTAAGCCTCCTGTCTTTGATGGAGAAATATTCGACTACTGGAAAGATAGGATTGAGAGCTTCTTTCTAGGCTATGATGCTGATCTCTGGGACATTGTCACAGAGGATGGAGTTGAAGTTCCCAGAAGTAAGATGTCACATGATCAGAAGCGAGTTTTCAAAAATCATCACAAGGCCAGAACCATACTTCTCAAGGCTATATCTTACAACGAGTATGAAAAGCTCACCAACAGAGAAACAGCCAAAGACATACTTGACTCTCTGAGGATGACTCATGAAGGAAACTCTCAGGTCAAAGAGACAAAAGCTCTGGCGCTTATCCAGAAATATGAAGCCTTCAAAATGGAGGATGACGAAGCCATAGAGGTAATGTTCTCTAGATTCCAAACTCTTATTGCAGGTCTCAAAGTTCTAGACAAAGGGTACACAACTGCAGACCACGTCAAAAAGATAGTCAGAAGCTTGCCAAAGAAGTGGAGACCCATGGTCACTGCTCTGAAGCTGTCTAAGGATCTGAACAATATCAGTCTTGAAGAACTTGTCAGTTCCCTCAGAAGCCATGAGATAGAACTAGAGGAAGATGAGCCTCAGAAGAAGAACAAGTCTGTAGCATTAAAGTCCAGATCTGAAAGACGCAAATCTGACAGAACCAAAGCATTCCAGGCCGAGACAGAAGATGCAGATGACTCTGAACAAGAAGATTCTGATGAGGAAGAAGAATTGTCCCTCCTGACCAGGAGAGTTAAACAACTCTGGAAAAAGAGGAACAACAACTTCAGAAGACCAAGACCCAGAGGGGATCGATCAGAATCAACGTCTAAAGGTAAAACTAACAAAGATGTTACTTGTTATGAATGTAAAGAAACAGGTCACTACAGGTAAGAATGCCCAAAGTTAAAGAAAGACAGTTCCAAAAAAGAGAGCTTTAAGAAAAATTCCCTCAGAACCAAAAAGGGGTTAATGGCTACCTGGGATGATAGCGAGTCTGACTCATCAGAACCTGACTCTGATGAACAGGCCAATGTAGCATTCATGGCTACCACATCCAATGACAGTTCAGATGAAGAATCTGAAGAGGTATTTTCTGAACTCTCTCGATCTGATCTAGAATCATGTTTGTCTGAAACTCTTAGCTCATATCAGAAACTAAAACAAAAGTTTAAAGCAATAAAAGGCTGTCTTGAAGAAAAATTTGAAGAATGTGGCAAACTTGAGATGACAATTCTAGAATTAAAAGATGAAAACAGATCTTTAACATTACAAAGAGATGCTGCAAAGAAAAATTGTTTAAAACTGGAAGAAGCGTTATCTCAAGCTCCACAAACTTCAAATACAATAATTTATAAATACGAAAAAGCCTTTCAAAAGTTTCTGGAAAAATGGGATAGGAAGGAGTGTAATGGCATCCATGATTTATGTAGTCAATCAGAACAATAGAAAAGGAATTGGGTATGATCCTAAGAAAGATAAAACTTCTACTAGTGATCAACTTAAATCTCCATTTTCATATCACTATACACACACACAAGAACAAAAATTTGAAAATGCTAGAAAACCCAAAGTTATAAGAAATTCTGGGAAAACTAATCAAAAAGGACCCAAGAGACTCTAGGTACCAAAAGATAAGATTGTTTATGTTGCAGATATCTTATGCAGCAAAGTTCAAACACCAGTCATGGTACCTGGACTCTGGATGCTCGCGACACATGACGGGAAGAAAGTCTATGTTCCAAAGCCTGGAACTTAAAGACGCTGGATTCGTAGGTTTCGGAGGAGATCATAAAGGAAGGATCAGAGGCTCCGGAACTATTGGTAATGGTACTCTTCCCTCTATATCCGATGTCCTTTACGTAGAAGGATTAATGCATAATTTGTTATCCATAAGTCAATTAAGTGATAACGGTTATGACGTGATCTTTAATCAAAAAACATGTAAAGCCATAAATCAAAACAATGGTTCTGTCCTATTCACAGGCAAGAGGAAAAACAATATTTATAAAATTAATCTTTCTGATTTAAAAGAACAAAATGTAAAATGTCTGATGTCTGTTCACGAAGAGCAATGGGTATGGCATAGACGCTTGGGCCATATTAGCATGAGAAAACTATCTCAGCTAAATAAACTCGAGTTAGTCAGAGGCCTACCTAAACTGAAGTTTTCTTCAAATGCTCTATGTGAAGCATGTCAGAAAGGAAAATTTTCAAAAACATCTTTCAAAAAGAAAACTATTATTACTACCTCTAAGCCTCTGGAACTTCTTCACATTGATTTATTTGGTCCTGTGAAAACAGCATCAGTCAATGGAAAGAAGTATGGACTAGTCATTGTTGATGATTTCAGTCGTTGGACATGGGTGAAATTCCTAAAACACAAGAGTGAGTCACACTCTGTATTCACTAGTTTCTGCTCCAAAGTGCAAAAAGAATTTGACTCTAAAATTATTAGAGTCAGAAGTGATCATGGTGGGGAATTTGAAAACAAAATTTTTGAGGAATTATTTGACTCTAATGAAATATCCCATGATTTCTCCTGCCCTAGAACTCCACAAGAAAATGGAGTTGTAGAGAGGAAGAATAGGACACTCCAAGAGATGGCCAGAACCATGATCAATGAAACGAATGTGGCTAAGCACTTTTGGGCCGAAGCTGTAAATACAGCGTGTTATATTCAGAATAGAATCTCCATAAGACCTATTCTGGAAAAGACTCCCTATGAACTGTGTAAAGGAAGGAAACCAAACATTTCATATTTCCATCCTTTTGGATGTTCTTGCGTTATTTTAAACACTAAAGAACATCTGAACAAGTTTGATTCCAAAGCACAGAAAGGTATTATGTTAGGATACTCAGAACGCTCTAAAGGCTACAGAGTATACAATACAGAAACCAAAATTATGGAAGAATCAATCCATGTCAGATTTGACGATAAGCTTGACCTTGAAAAGTCAAAGCTAGCTGAAAATTTTGCAGATTTAGAAATCACTCTTGCAGGATCTGATAAAACTCCAGAAGCAACTTCCACTCAGAACTCTGAGGAAATTAATTCCCCAGTAATCCCAAAGAAAGCTAAAAGTCGCATCAACGTATCTGAAGATTTGATTCTGGGCAACAAAGACGAACCTGTCAGAACCAGATCTACCTTCAGGACCTCTGAAGAGACGCCTCTGGGACTAGTGTCTCTGATCGAGCCTACATCCTGTGATGAAGCACTTCAAGATAACGAATGGGTTTCAGCTATGCAAGAAGAGTTAGATCAATTCACAAAGAATGATGTCTGGGATCTTGTTCCCAAGCCCAGAAGCACTCACGTTATTGGAACCAGATGGGTATTCAGAAACAAGCTGAATGAGAAAGGAGAAGTCGTCAGAAACAAAGCTCGACTGGTAGCTCAAGGTTACAGTCAACAAGAAGGTATTGACTACAATGAAACCTTTGCTTCAGTCGCAAGGTTAGAATCTATTCGTCTTCTTGTATCTTTTGCTATTAACCATTCTATTAAATTATATCAAATGGATGTCAAGAGCGCATTCCTTAATGGTTATATATCAGAAGAAGTGTATGTCAACCAACCTCCAGGTTTTGAAAATCCAAATTTTCCAGAACATGTTTTTAAACTTAAAAAATCCTTATATGGACTTAAACAAGCTCCCAGAGCTTGGTATAAACGCTTAAGTAACTTTCTTCTGGAACACAATTTTATCAGAAGGAAAGTTGACTCCACACTCTTCTGTAAGAACCTTAACAATGATCTCATGATATGTCAGATATATGTTGATGATATTATTTTTGGTTCTGCTAACGCCTCTGTTTGTCAAGAATTCTCTGAGTTAATGCAGGCAGAATTTGAAATGAGCTTAATGCAAGAACTAAAGTTCTTTCTAGGAATTCAAATTAACCAAACTTCAGAAGTCACGTACGTTCATCAAAGCAAATACATAAAAGATGTTCTGAAGAAATTTGACATGGCTGAATGCAACTCTGCAAAGACTCCCATGCATCCAACATGCATTCTTCAAAAGGAAGAAGTTAGTAAAAAGGTGTGTCAGAAGCTCTATCGTGGTATGATAGGCTCCCTTCTCTATCTGACTGCTACTCGACCTGATATTCTCTTTAGTGTCTGTCTATGTGCCAGATTCCAATCAGATCCTAGAGAAACTCACTTAACAGCAGTTAAGAGAATTTTCAAATATCTGAAAGGAACCCCTAACCTGGGCCTGATGTATGAGAAAACATCAGAGTATAGACTTTCGGGTTATTGTGATGCAGATTATGCAGGAGATAGATTGGAACGAAAAAGCACATATGGAAATTGTCAGCTCCTAGGAAATAATCTAATATCTTGGGCCAGCAAAAGACAGTCAACTATCGCTCTATCAACTGCAGAAGCAGAATACATCTCAACATCACTGTGCACAACTCAGATGCTCTGGATGAAGAATCAGTTAGAAGATCTGCAAATCTTCGAGAGTAACATTCCTATCTTCTGTGATAATACTGTTGCCATTTGTTTAAGTAAGAATCCCATTTTACACTCCAGAGCTAAGCACATTGAAATAAAACATCATTTTATCAGAGACTATGTTCAGAAAGGGATAGTAACATTGAAGTTCATTGATACAGATCATCAATGGGCAGATATCTTTACTAAGCCTTTAGCTGAAGATAGATTTCTTTTTATCTTAGAAAATCTGAACATTCAAAATTGCCCTGAATAAATTGTGCCTCTGAAAATGTAAAATGAGACTCTGACAAAAACAAATAAGCTTCTGCCTCTGACTCTGATACTCCTACCAAGTTAAGAAGATATCTGAGTTAGAAATCTCCAGGAACCAATCCTTTGGTATTCCTGAAGATCAGATACATCAACACGTGGAGTGAATTGCGTCTAACCTTGGAACTTCTAGACAACTGTCCAGAAAAAATTCAAAGGACAGACGTTTGAGATCTCCTCGAGCAGTGTGCATACTGTTGGGATTAGACATTCATTAATGAGCCATAATCATTTCTCCCTCTAAGCGTGCTAACTTGGTTTTTGTGCTAAACTCTGATTGTTGTGTCGTTTTGCATATAGTTCGTTTTAGTATATAAACACTTCTCTCACATTGTGCACACACTTCACTCTCACTCACTTTCTCAAACCAGCTCTCTCAGGCATTTCTGCAAGCAGTTCATCTTCATCTTGTTCTTCATCATCAATGGATTCTCAACAACAATCAGTATTCAACTACTCTCAACAAATGGACTCCAGCAACGCAGCTCAAAGCACAAACACTCCTACTCCAACAGTTACAGGCGTAACCATAACACCAGTTTGCAAGGAGCCTCATATTCTTGACCGTGAAGCTCACATCAATCTTGCAACTCCTTTTGAAAAACTGGAAGTTTTGTGTGAATCTCTTGTGGATTTCAATAACATGAAGAGGAATGGAGTAGACCTAACTGAAGAACTTCGTCAACAAGGTTGGGAAAACTACTTTCAACGGCTCTATGGCCCTGTTTACCCAAACCTCATCAAGGAATTCTGGAGGTTTGCTGACGCTGACGACCATTTCATCGTCTCCTACGTTTTAGGGTAAAAATCGTGATTACTGAAAAGTCAATAGCCTCTTTGCTAAACATGGAGAAAGCTGGAGGAAGAAGGATTTACGACATCAATCCTAGGTCAAAGTACATTGCTCATGAAATCAACCCCACTATCTTCAAACACAACACAGAAGGCAACCCATCAAAGAACAAAGAACTACATCAGAATCTCCGAGTGTGGCTCAAGATCATTTTGGGAACTATTCATCATCGCCCAGCATCCAACTCATCAGATTACATCAATACAGATCAGAAGTGTATTCTGTACTGTATTCATAAGGGTCTGAAGCTTTGCCTCCCAGCCCTCCTCTTCAAATATCTCAGAGACTCCGTACGGGAGACCAGGAACAACATGAAACCCAGAACCTACATCCCTCTGGGAAGACTTCTCTCTGATGTTCTGATAGAAAATGGGCTCGTAGATCATCTGGAGAAAAAAAACTCATGGAAGATTTGGCAATAGATACTGGAAGGCCTCTGATCTCCAGAAATCTGAAGAGTATGGGAATTCTGAAGAAGATTCAAGTCAAACCTACGCTGGACACCTCTTGGGAAGCTTTAAAAGATCAGAGGAATATGCCAAATGGTCTCGCAAGGTTCTACAAGAATGAACCCAAAGAGGCAATCCTCCACTATCTCCAACGTCTGAAGGATGAAGGAGTGGACATCTCAGACTTCAGATTAGACGATCTGCTAGATTCAGAACCAGACTTCGTGAAGTTCAAAAGAGGTCAATCTGAGAAGTCTTCAAAAGCGAAGAGAGCAAAGCTAGGAGAATCTTCTGAATCAAGACCTCCAGCACCTCTGCAAGAATCTTCTGGTAAGTCTGCCTCTACTGTTCCCTCTGCACAGCCATTGGCTTCTTCTACTCCTCTACCTACACCCATCTACACCACCTCTGAAACCCCTCCTTCCACCACCAGAACTTCTCAACCCTTACCCAAATTCAACCTTGACAATACCTCCTTACCCCTATCCGAAGATGAACAATTAAATCAAACTACTTCCTCATCTTCAGCCCCAGAATCACCTCCCTATTTTATCAAACCAACTTCTCCAACCCTAGCCCAACTTCAGGCTCAAAACTTTGCCTCTCAACAACTAACACAACCTCCACCTGAAGTAACTTCACCACCCACAGAACAACCAACCATCACTCCTTCTGAAGTTCAACCCTCTGACCTTCATACCTCTGACACTATCCCTCCAAACCCTTCCGCTGAACCTGAACCTGAACCTGAACCTCAAACACTAAACCTAAGCCCTCCAACCTCTCCACCTCAAACATCTGAACCTGAACATTCCTTGCCTACCCTAGAGGAAGCCATTATGTTGTTCGTAGGGGATTCAGTATAAAAGGTCAAGTCTCTGACCATAAACTCTGGCATCAGTGATGATCCTGACTCTATAAGGACACACTGGAACAGAGTCAAGCTGAAGCACATCTCTGAGCAAGTCAGAAACGACTTCATCAGAGATGCTGAGGCAAGACTACAGGAGCGTCTGGCCAGAGAAGCTGAAGAAGAAGCTAGAAGGCAAGAAGAAGAAAAAGCCAGACAAGCAGAAATCCAAAGGGCCAAGGAAGTTGAGGCCAAAGCTCTAGCTGACGCTGCTGCTGCTGCTGCTGAAGCTGAAGCAAAGGCAGCTGTAGAAGCTGAAGCCAGAGCTGCTGAAGAACAGAGTGCTCTGACTCAGGGGGAGTCCTCTACTGTCATTCTTATGGTTCTCAAGACGCTTGAAGAACTTCAGAAAGACCAGAAGGAACTCAAAGCCAGAATGGACAAACAGGACACCGTCAACGACAATATCCAGAACCTGCTGACTCAACTGCTTCAGAGAATGCCTCCTCCTCCCAACCCTTAGGCACTTAGGATCTTTTGCTTGTTGCCTTGCTTATCTTTGTTTCTGATGTTTGTTTTTCTTGCCCTTATCTCTGATGTCTGTCATCTGAATATATACAATGTTTTGTTGATTATTTTGTTTAAGTCTTTTTGATTCTGACAAAAAGGGGGAGAAATCAAATATAGCTCTGATGAAAAATTGCCTAATACCTTAAGCACTCTGCAAACATACTATTCCTTAAAAATAAATCCTTCTAACACTGGACTTAAGAAATTGCAGAAGGTATCAAGAAACTTCATTGCTTGAAAGCTCTGGTAAGAACTTCTGAACTCCCTAGCCTATCTCAGAGGGAGCTCACTTCTATCTGATCTGATTTTTTTTTGTTTCATCTGCTAATTGAGTTTGTTTTGTCATCATCAAAAAGGGGGAGATTGTAAGAACAAAAATTATTCTATAACAGATTCCAAGATTTTGATGATAACAAAGGACGAAACCAAAAATGGCACTCTAACAAAAAGTTTCTAAGTGTGCAGGAATTTAAACAAAAAGAAAGGAATCTGATTGCGTCATCAGATACAGAATCATATCAGATACAAATTATCAGAAGCATCTGAAGTAGTAACGCGCTCAAGATGTTCTAACTTTGAGCAAAACAGCAAAACATCAGAGGCATCTGAACAAGGAGTACGCTCTAGAAGTTCTGACTCTGAACAAAGGCATATCCAAATTCCAAAAGCTCTCAGCGTCATCTGAAGACATCATCAGAACCCTAAGAGATCAAAACATCAGAAGCTCCGAAACCACATAGCAAGATCTCAGATTAACAGAGTTACGTAGACTCTGATAATGGATTTCCTAATTCAGAAAGAATAACGTTAACTTTGAATTTAAATGGAAAGGAACTATTTTTGGAAAGAAGTTATTCAGGGAGGCAAAGTTATTTTGGCAAGAAACAACAGAAGTTATGGCATTGATTCCTAATCAAGACAAAATCATCTTCCATCAATTTCAACGGTCCTTTCACCTCTATATAAAGGACAGCAAACAGCATTGAGAGACACACCTGAACACATTGAAATATTCTCTCTCTCTCTCTCAAAGTTTCACGAGCTTTTGCTCAGGACGTGAAATATTCTATTTGCTCTTACTGCTGTAATACTTGCTTTATCCTAGAAGCACTCTAGATTACAAACTCTGTTTTTATCTAAGTTGTTTTTATATTCCTCAAGTGACTATGCGCAGTCTGTATACTTGAGAGGACTAAGAGATCTTTCTCTTAGACGTTGGTTGTAATAATATTTCAAGATTAGTGGATTAAGTCCTTGTTGAAGGCGAAATCACCTTGGCCGGGTGGACTGGAGTAGCTTTGTGTTATAAGCGAACCAGTATAAAATCCTGTGTGATTTTATTTTCCAAAAGCGCTTATTTTCCAAAACAATTCAAACCCCCCTTTCTTGTTTTTCTCACCTTCACTAACTCCTTCATTTTTTATGATTTAGAGGTGATACTAATTGAATTGGAAAGTTTGAGATGTCTAATTCATTTTTTATGTTGGACAAAACTTCATACTCCTAAAAGAAACACATGTGATAATACAAAACATTATAGGTCACTTTGGACCAAAGCCATTGAATCTTGAAAAAGTCCAACTTCAAGTGCCCATAACTTTCTCATTAAAAATCCAAATTATGCACAATATAAGTCCAAGTTTATTGTCTTGAAAAGATCTACAACTTTTTTGGAGGTCTTTCCATTTGATGCTTGAATCGTAGAAATATAAGCGCTTGAAGTTGGTCACTTTTGGCAAATGTTTCAAAGACATGTTTTGTACATCAAACTTCATGGCCAGTTTTCCAAATTTTCCAAACACCAAATGGTTTTTTGTCCAACATAGCTTTTGTCCCTTATGTCAAGACCTTTCTAACCATTACTCACATGCCTATGTTTGGATTTTCCACATGGGACTTTCAAAGAGAGGAATATTTATGACCATTTATGCATTTCACATGAAATCTTCTTGCACAAGCAATTGCCATTCAATCTGCACAGCTAAACCTTCTCCAAATCACTTCATATTTCAATTCTAATTGGTTTTAGGCCTCACATGCGCCTGTACAGGCCCATGCATGGAGGACCCAATGATCATGCACACGAGTTCCATTCACTCTCCTTGCAGCTTCAACTATAAATAGATGCATTGCTTCATTCAATTCTCAACCTGAAGGCGCCTAAAACTCTGCTGGAATTGAATCCCAACCCCACACCAAAGGAATTTTGCATTTTCATTTCACTTTTCAAGTTTGATTTTCAACAACATCAGTTGATCTTCAATACTAATTCCTAAGCCTTGCACTCATACCATACCTCAAGATCAAGCTGCAAGCAAGAGATTGGTTGGATCGTGCTCATCAAAGCTGCACTTCAAAGGTTTACATCTCAACTGTTTTGCTTCGAATCTCATCATATATTGTGCTTTACTTGAGTTTGCTTGGTTTTCTGAAGTCCTCGTGTGAGAGGCAAGCCAATGGTGGCTTTAATTTCATGAATTGATGAACTGCAGATTGAACACCTGGATTTTCCATCTCAGATTTCTCCTTCCATAGAGATCTTGAGAGAAATCCTAGGTTACAGGGGAGATGTACATCACCCCAGCTTTAATTTGATATAAGGCACGTGTGGTTTGGTTGAGGTTGCAAAACCTGCAACTGGTGGCCGGTTTCTGTTGGCTCACCGGAGAAGATGGTGGTTTCCACCACCGTCCCTATGTGGCATCTCTTTGGCCCTTGCCATGATCTAATCTGAGCCTTTGCCTTGTTTGACCTTTTTTTAAATGTTTTGCAACGCGTTTGCCTAATGTACATGGTGAGCGCGCGTATCTGAGCCACATGATGGTCCACGTCAATTAATGAGGTTGGATCATGCGCTTCAGATTTTTTCTCTTTTTATAATTTCAGTTTTATTTTCTTTAAATCCATTTATTTTCAAAAATTCATAACTCCTTTATTTGGAATCACAAAAATATGGGACCAATTGCAAAAAAATTCTTTTAAAATCCAGTTTCATAATCTGATTTTTAATTATTTTTGTGATTCCATTTAATATTTTTTTGAATTATTTCATTTTTTATTGTTTTTAATTCATTTTAAATACTTTTTGATATTCAAAAATGCCAAAAATATTTTCTTAATACATGTGGATTATGATAAATCTATGAAAAATATTCTCATCAATTTCTTAATTGATTTGAGATTTATTTGAGATTTTAGTCCATTTGTGTTTTTTTCTTATTTTTTAATTGTTTAAAAATAGTTTCTGTTTTTAAAAAATGTTGAGAAAATTTGTCAAACCTTGTTTGACCATGTTAGACTTATGATGATCCAATTGGACTTATCCAAGTTGATTTGAATTGGATTTGAAGTTTGACCTTACTTTGTTCATTTTATTTTATATATTATTTTAATTCCAAAAAATACCAAAAATATGTTTGACCTTTCTTGACTTCTAATCTTCATTTCACTTCTGTTTACCATTGATTGATGTTGATCCCATTCACATTTGATCATTGTGTTTTGGTTATGTCTTCTGAATTTTCATTTTGTACATTCCATCTTCATCTTTCATCTTCTTCTTTTTATTTTGACCAATGAGTTAATGATTTGTGGTTAGCCTTGACATATGAGGGGCTTAACCTTCTTTGATCCAAATCAAATTCAACTTGATCAAAGATCAAGTGAATTGCTTTGTGTCCAAGATAGGTTGCTTCTTGGTCAAGCAAAGAACCTGAAATCCATACAGGATCATTCTTCTTTTCTTTTTGCATGACAAGTTGTAGGAACTTGGCTTGCTAGTCATGGTCTCTAACTTGTGTTTATTTGCCTGTAGTTTTATCGACCGACCTCAGATAGGTGTGACTACTACATTAGTCCACTTACGATTACTTAACATAGTGCTAAATTGCCTTATGGCACACTAACACTAACTACTAATTACTAACTTTTAATTCAAGCATTTAATTCTTGCAATTTACTTTAATGCAATTTAATTTCTTGCTCACTTATTCATATTGTCTTTTCCTTTTGCTCATTTGAGCTCATGTTTATGTTTATGTTATATGCCTTTTGCTCACTTGAGCACATTATTGTGTAAATATACTATTGCCTTGTGCTTGTTTTGTCTTTGTTTGTGTGAACCCAATGCAAAAAGGAGAAAGGAATTAGAATTTGGACCTCACATATGCTTAATGGAGTTCAAGAGCAACTAGGTCTCATGCCTTTAGAATGCTAAAATTGTTGAAGAGAAACTAGGCCTCATGCCTTTAGAATGCTTACATCTTGATGTTGACTTGAAAGGACCCCTAATCTAAACCCTCTCTTTGTCCATTTCTATTATTGCATTATGAACTTTTTGATTGTTTGTTCTTGTGTGATAGGGATTTCAAAATTGAGATAGTTAGAAGGACCATTGTCATGAGCATCCAAGATAAGAGGCAAGCCAAATGAATATCCTAGGAGCTTGATTGAATACTTATTTGATTGCTTGAGTTAATTGTTAAGTCCAAAGGAAAGGAGCATCTTGGATCATTTTTATGATCTCAAGAAAGGAACTCCGAGGGTTTGATTCTCTTCTCTCATCTTTGCATGTTTAGGACTAGTCCTTCTCTTCTTCTCTCCACTCTAACCCAAGTCAAACTCATTTTGTGCAAACATTGACATTGTCTTCAAATTAGAAACCTAGGCCATATGCCTCTGATTTTTCAAACTCTTTTCATTAATAATTATTTTGAATTGAATCTTAAGTCAACTTTGACTTCATTTTATGAATACTTCCAACTTGTAAATACAACTCACTTCAAGTGATTTTTGTGGTTCCAATGACCAACTTTTGTTAAAACCTTTTTCATAAACATTAGCCATAGGTTTGAGTTATCATAGTGGTTGATGTAAACCTCACCTTATCCTTAGTGATTGGACTATAAGTCTTTCATACTTATTATAGGGTGGATCCCTCACTAGTATGTTGAAGCTCTCCTCACATCGTGGATTGTTGGTTTAGGTTGAGTTTTCTACCTTTGATAACAAAAGACCTTAAGGCTTTTGACAAATCAATTCACCAACTTCTTTTGAGATTTTTACCCTGAACTACGAGGTTTTAATCCTACCTTTGTGATTGTACGTAAGCAATGGGTTCATTCATTCAAACAATAAAATTATAAATAATTTGTATATTCTTTTCTCATCTCCCCAATCATATTTGCACAAATATTTTCACAAATACCAACCTACCATGCAACTTTGCAAAAAGGGCTCCCTTAGAGTTCTAAGGATGTTTTGGGTGCTTAAAACCTTCCCATTGCATAACCAACCCCTTACCCAGATCTCTGACATTTTTTTAGTTTTTGATTTGATAAAACTTCTAGGTTTTTGTTCGCTTTCTAACCTTTCCTTTTGATAAATAGAAGTGCGGTGGCGACTCGAATTGTATGATTTACTTTTGATTTAGTCAATAAATCTAAAGGTAACGAATACCCTGCTACATATCTCATTTTCATCGACTCTAGAATCTTCGTATTCATTAGTTGATGACAAACGATCAACCAAGGCTACATCCAACTTCTGACTCTCTCTAATCTCATCAAGAAAACCACTGTGAACTGGTCTATATAGGGGTGGAAGATCCTATTGATCTACTCCATAAATTCACCAGGAGTATTAGATACACCAAATGGCATCACCGAGTACTCATAGTAACTGTATTGTTCCCTGAACGCAGACTTCAGAATATCTTCATCCTTCACTCAAATTTGATGATCACCGACCTCAAGTCGATCTTACTGAAAACACAAGCTCTCCATAACAGATCCATAAGGTCGTCGATCCTAGGAAGAGGATACTTATTCTTGATTGTGACCTTATTCTGCTGACAATAGTCAACACACAGCCTCATACTGCTGTCTTTCTTCTTCACTAATAACATTGGAGCTCCCCAAGGTGACACACTTGGTCTGGCGAATTTCTTATTAAGCAGATCTTCCAATTCACTCTTCATCTCACTCAATTCAGATGGAGACATTATGTAGGGTGTCATTGACACGGGTCTCGTACCAGGTACTAAATCTATGGAGAACTTAATTTCTCGCTCCGACGACAAGTCGCAATATCCTTAGGAAACACATCAGAAATCCCACACATCACCGACATAAGACTTAGCCACCACATCGTATTCCACTCTCAATGAAGCAAACATCACGTGCACCTGATCGTTCTCCCTTGACGACATCTCGACTTGACCTGTGAAATGAAACTCAAATTCGTACTCTTTTCAGGTTCAAGAACCAATATAGCCTCAACAACACTTGCTCTCTTGCAATCAACGGTCCGTTAAACCAATCCTCCACACCATAAGAATCTAAAAGAAGCAGAAGTTTCTCTCCCACTTGTTTCAATCCCGCTTCTACTGGGAAGCGGTGAGAAAAATAAACGAGCACCGACAATGTTTCATACACATGTCGCATAATAGTAAATAGATAAAATCACAAAACCTTGTCGGACGGACGACCTTCTCTAATACCACAATGTAACACTCTAAACCCTGACTCTTAATATAAAAGAGAAAATAGTACATGTTTAGGAATGTTACTTTACACAAATAATTTATTTCATGAAAATAGTTTCAAACTCGCAGCGGAAAACAAATAATCCTCGTAGCATCAATAATATAATTAATAATATTTAATAATATTTTATGTTCTATCTATAACAACGGTTTATATAAATAATCCTGATTAAATACTTTATTTTTAAAAAATAAATAGTTTTTCATATATTAGAGAACTGTATTTGTTTTACTTGTATATTATACAATCATCTCTTTTAAAAATTTATCTCTTTTAAAAATTTAACATTTTTATTATTTTTAATCGATACAATATTTAATCACTCACACCTATAATTCAACCATTTAACCTCTTACTTCTATAAAGATAATTAGTATCAAATAGTATTAACAAACGGACAAAATAGTAAGCACATATACTTTCAAATGAGAATGAGAAAATTCAGAAAAAGAAGAAAAAAAAACTGAAAGCACATCTATAGTGAGAAGCTAATTATTCTCTATCTTCAAAATTCGTTTAGACGACCCACTTGTTTAAAAAGGTAACCATGCGTTCTAAACTAATGTCAAGATTTTAATTAATCTATCACTGAACGATTCTTCAAAGATGATTTATTATAGACATTCAAATATTCAACATAAATCAATAAAAGTTCTTTGAAGATGATTCATTATAGAAGTCACATAAATCAACATATCTCAAACTAATCACAACATATAATTGCATGATTTTTGTTGGATCCCACTCCAATCTCCACGGATCAAGTTGAAGTGAACGAAAGAAAAGAAAACAAGGTCCCACGCTGTCGGGTTGAAGCATCATAGGGTAACATAGAAAAAGACAGATAAACAGCAACATATGTGGTTCTCCTTTCTCATCTCCACACATATCTTTATTCAACATTTTCCTTTTTCTTAAATATGTGGTAACTCTTCTTTTCCTACGAACACTGATGAAGCCAACACGAGGTAAAGTATAGGTATCTATCAGACATTGATTGTTCCAATACATTACTAGTATGTCGCTTTGTAGTGTTCTGTGACCACTTGTGTTATTGTGCTATACATACAACTGGTGAGAAAGTACTGGAGTTTATGCACTAACTCTTTTCTTATAATAAATCCAAGTGCATACCATCGTTTTGTCCTTAATTTTTTGTTCTATCTTTTTATTCTGTCAGATGGGTTTATTTTTTTCTTTTTTAGTTCCTTGCCTTACCGGTAACGGTATCATAACCGAAGTTGTCCTTTTTATTGCAAACATTTGTAAAACAACATTCTTCCAATTTAAAATGGATGTAGTTTAAAAAATTTATATATGGATTACAAAATAAGGTTAATAAAAAACATTAAAAAAAACTATAAAATTAAGATTGTTAGCTATTGGAGTGATTTTCAACATCTTAAATACAAAAATTAAATAATGTTTTATGAATAGTATATATAGGAATTTTTTACCTAAATAAAAAATTCTCAAAATAGCCCACATTTAAAATTAATTCTCAAACTATCGCACTTTTCAAATAAAAAAACATCAAAGTACAGGTGACAAACCAATTGACGTCTACTCTCTAATTTAAAGAGGTGACGCCAATTTGATTGGCTTCTGCACCTAGTGTTGTCAATCCAATTGACGCCTATGTGTTATTTTTAAATGCAGTCATCAATTAGATTGACACCAATCTGTATTGTGTAATTTTTAGTATAAATAGAGGTGCAGTGAGATTCATTTTTCCACATCTCTTTCTCATTATCTTGTAATCTTGCAAACATGGTTCGTCTTCGTCGCAAGGGAAAGTGATTTATTCGAGAGAGAAGCCTCCGATGGAGATGCTTTTCTAGAACATCTGTAGTTTCGAGCAACTATAGAGGGAGTTGATTCGTTATTTAGCCAGAGACATACTTGAAGTCGAAAAAATTAGAAGTATTGAGAGACATGATGCACTGCGTGGGTGGGTGCGAGTTAAAAATGGAAGCACCGAAATGACCATGTCTTAATTGACATTGTGATGCCAACCGAAGAAAAATCAACTCATAATTATATGACTTAGTACAGACCGGTTGGATTTGAATTTCTCCTTGAGGATATGAACTTGTATGATCCACGCCAAGTCACTTACACCCAAGAAGCTTCAACATCTAAACCCCCACAAAATTACCAGACCGGTTACTCATAATCCCTACCCAATAAGATTATCGACCCACAAACAGACATATTTACGACTTTAACATGTCAAACACCCAACCACAATACCAATATCATACCCCGTACCACCGCTAACAAGAAGATCATTATCAAGACACCCAACATCGATATGCCCCCAAGACATCACCCTATCATAGTCACCATAACCAAAACACTCAGTGATCATTTAACACCAACCGTCCCTCCTACTATAGCCAAGAAGCCAAAATATCACAAAACTAAAACATGCAACAATGCCTATCAAACAACACTACCCCCCATTTCAACATTTCCCCAAACGAATCATTCACACTAATTTCACCCTTTAATTGATTCGGTCGCACCCCAATTACACAAACACAACCCAACTACTCTAGCATGGGTCACGAACTCAGTTATGGCACTAGCCCTTCATTGCATACATAGGACTATGTGGAATTGTTTGAACTTCCTAGGGAATCTGTTGCAGGTGGTGGTGTTATTCCTGGATCCTCAAATCCTCAATCACCTGAGATGAATCAACAACATGGGCTAGGGTCACGCGTTAGGGTAGTTAGGGGATGTGGAACCGAATGTCGGTTGGGTCATCTAGGTCAACGACAGTAGTATTTTTGGTTTTCGCATGTAAACACAATCTAATATTAATATTACTATTTGTGATTTTGACTTTTGTATAACATATCAATTCTTAACCAAAATATTACACAATACACACTAGTGCCAATCCAATTGGCGACTGCATTTAAAAATAACACATAGGCGCCAATTGGATTGGCAACACTAGGTGCAGAAGCCAATCCAATTGGCTCCACCTCTTTATGTTAGAGAGTGTCATACCCCAAAATTTGCCCATTAATATTTCAAGACATTTTTCAAAGGCATTCCGAATCATTTTTATGACACTGATCTCAAAGGAACGAAGGCCCAGCTCACGAATGGCCCAATCCAGAAAATGGCCCAAACTGGCCTGTTCGCTACGCGTTCGCTACCAGCTCGCCTAGCGAACGTTCGCTACCAGCTCGCCTAGCGAACGTTCGCTACCAGCTCGCCTAGCGAAGCAAACGTTCGCTACCAGCTCGCCTAGCGAGGCTGACAGACAACAAAAAATTTCGGGCTTCGTTCTGAGCCCATTAGGTCATGAAAAATGGCATTATAAATACCAGCACTTCAGTAACGAAAAGGGGGACCAAAAACAGAGGAAGACGGACGGAAACCCTGGCACGGAAACCCTGGAGGCTACTTTAGAGAGTTCCGAGTGAAGAAACCCTGAAGGCCGCTTCCCCTCCCCGGAGCTACCGCCGCCCAACTCAATCCGGCCCGCCAATTCAAGGTTGCAATTCGATTGCAAACAGGTTTGCATTACTATTATCGTGTTATTTTCTTAATTTTGCATGTGATACCGCTTTATGTTCTTAACTTGCATGTGATAATATAATTGAATTCATAAACATATTTGAGGTTTTGCATGTGAATTTAAGTGTGCCTGGATATTGTGAATGCTGAACCATATAATTATGTGTTGGATGCCATAAGCCATGCCGCAGGTTGAAGTCATACTGTTCTGAAATTCAAAACCCGCAGCCGCTCGCTAGCACATCGCTAAGCGAGCACGCAGCGAGTGTTCGCTAGACCTTCGCTAGGCGAAGCAGAGGCGAACAAGGGCAGCCGCCAATATTTTGTTTGTTATGTCTTATGCGTATCTGGTCGATTCTATGTTAATTATACACTGTTTTCTTGCTGCTGTTTTTCTTTTACGGTGTAATCCTCGATTGCACCCGGATTTGGTATGCTAACCCGTTTGTTGAATTTTGCAAAGGTTCATATGTCCCAGAAAAAAGATCGCCGTTTAGGTCTTCCACTTTATTTGTGGGATACCCTTGGGGAGACTCACCCTAAATTGCTTAATTAATTTTAATGTGTTAATTTTAATGTATTAATTTTAATGTACTAATTTTAATGTGTTAATTTTAATGTATTGATTTTAGTATGGACTTAATTATTTAATTGACTTTAAAATGTGGCCTTTAAATAAGTGATCTTGGACCTCTCTTTGCTGCCCTACGGTATTACGGTATAACGGTCATGTCCCGCGAATGTAGGGATACACTTAGCAAAGACCCTTCGGTTAAATCATCATAGTCCCTCGGATGTTGCCTTCGAAAATACGATTTTGTCCCTCGATGACCCTTCGGTGTAGCCTACGATTAAATGATGATCGTCCCTTCGAATGCTAAGGTATCCTCACTACTGTTGCCTTCAATGACCTATCAATGACCCTACGATGACCCTTCTACATCCCAAGGATAAAACTACTTACTTCTCAATAGTCAGGACAGTTTTACCCTCATAAGGATAGGAAATGCCCGGAAAAACCTCGGACAGGTATAACCTTAATTGCTCATTCATAACAAAAAAATACTTTTCACACCTCACACCTTTCAAACATCTTTTGGAAAATCATCACTTAGCATACATCCGTACTAGGATCATTGCCGAGTTATATTTTTCTAAACTACTTTCAAAAACTATACGAGATAACCACTTTGTATACATTCATGCAAGAATCATTACAAAGTTAAATTCTCATTTTCAAAACATTTTTCACACATTTCTCAACCACCTTTTTCAAACTAGAAAACATAAATGATTGAGCAATTAAGAGCCCATGGATAACCATGGATACAAAGGGTGCTAATACCTTCCCTTTGTACAAAGTACCTCCCGAACCTAAGAATTTAAAATTAAGGTCTTTCCTGTTCTTTTCCACCTTTCCTTATGGGATAAAAGAAAAGTCGGTGGCGACTCTTGCTAACCGCGACATTGCGATTAAAAATCCAATAAAGTCCAGTTCACCGTATGACAGAACTGGCGACTCTGCTGGGGACGATTAAAGAGAGGTCCATCTTAAAAAAAAAAATCATTTATGTTTTAAATTGTTCCTTCGTTTAAGGGATTGTTTGAGTGAAAGATCCTACACCCGGATCTAGTGTACCTTAGGTAAGTAGCAATAGATCATCGCGACTATCCGGCGTATACTGGAATGGTTAAAATGATGGCTACGGTTAATGTGACACTTTGGTTGTCCTGATGTTCCTCATGTTACTTGAGGAAAAATTTGGCTTCCGCGTGGTGTCATCAAAGCATTAACCAGACCTTTAGAACCCTAATTGACTCATCCTAGCCATTAGAAAGTAGTGAGATAACTGGCTTCGGTTCCGACTGAGGTTGGTTGATACTCGATACTACACTCTTTGAGATTGGACTTTAGGGAAGCTTCGGTCAACCACTTGGCGTTGCACTGAAGTGGACTTAAAGAAAGGTCGATGATCTGAGATCCTTCTAGAACCCGGTTACTATTCTAGGACAGGTTGAACCAACCAAACTTCAGTGGGGAGGGTACTTACCTATGGAACTCATGCAAGCCTTAAAACCTAGGAATAATTGTTGTGTGACATGCTTGTGCTTGCATAACATCATGACATCATAACATTGTACTAACCATTTCAAGGACTTAGGGATTTAACTTTGCTCTGTTTTGTATAAAAAAAAAAACAAAAAAAACAAAAAAAAAAGTTTCCTTTTTTTGGTAGTTTATGCAAAGTTAAAGTCCAAAAGTCCTTGAAAACATTTCATGCATTGCATAGCATAACATAGCATAACAGGTACTCTAAAGGGATCAGTGTTCTCACGGTTTTCCTCCACACAGAAAAATGGACCTCGAACAAATTGTCAAAGACCTCCAGGCTCAGAATGCTCAACTCCAGAAGATAATCTTGAACTTATCCAGGGGGCAGAAGGAACTGAAGGCTCTTTTGCTCGAGAAGAAAAAAGACAAGAAATCTGTAAGGCACACTAACCCGGGAAGAAGGCAGTTTACGAAGATCAATATGACTTTAGCACAGGCACTGCAGGGTATGCTAAAAGCAAATTTAATTACCCTCAGAGATCCTCCTGCAAAACCCAACACTACTTCTCCTCGTTATAATCCCAATGCCAGGTGTGCATATCACTCCGATAGCCCCGGGCATGATACAAACAATTGTTGGTCGTTGAAGAACAAAATTCAGGATATGATTGACCCCGGAGAATCTGAATTTGATCCGCCTGAGACTCCTAATGTCATCACTGCCCCTCTGCCTAATCAAGATGAGACTGTCAATGCTGTGGAAGATACTGATGACGATTATGACTTGGATAGCTGGATTTTCCCCAACAATTGGTGACGGACTCGACAATTGGAAGGCTGAAGACACTATCCCGATTTCCTTTAGTCGAGAGTAATTGTTATTGCTATTTTAGTATTTCAAAAGCATTATGTCTATACCCGGGGCATAATAGCTAATTTTAAGGGTTTGTCATTTTCATAAGCATATTCATATTCAATAAATCAATGGACTTTTTGCATTCAAATATTGCGCTCTTTATCTTTCCTGTCATTTTTCAAACAAGCTATGTTTTCTTGCACACACTCACGTAACAATTTGCCGATCCATATCCACTCTGGATCCTGTTGGTAATGACTCTGCTACTGTTCATTATGACTTTGAAAATCCGATCTACCAAGTCGAGGATGGAAGTGAGGAAGATTGTGAAGTCCCTGGAGGACTTGCCAGACTGGTACTACAAGAAGAAAAGACCATACAGCCGCATAAGGAATCAATTGAAATTGTAAATCTGGGTACTGAAATAGACAAGAAAGAAGTCAGAGGTTTCTTGGGACACTTGAACTACATTGCCCGATTCACTCCACACTTGACTGCTACCTGCAAACCCATCTTCAAATTACTGAGAGATGGTATGGAATGATGAATGCCAAGAAGCTTATGACAAAATCGAGAGATGGTATGGAATGATGAATGACAAAATCAAGAAGTATCTCCAAGAACCTCCCATCCTGATACCACCAGTTGAAGAAAGACCTCTAACTATGTATTTGACCATGTTAGAAAATTCAATGAGGTGTGTGTTGGGGCAACATGACGAGTCTGGTCGAAAAGAGCATGCCATACACTGCCTTAGCAAAAGGTACCGACTGTGAAACAAGATACTCACAGCTCGAGAAAGCTTGCTACGCTTTGGCCTAGGCTGCTCGCCGACTAAGACAGTCTATGTTGAATCATACCACTTTATTGATTTCTAAGATGGATTCTATCAAATATCTACTTGAGAAACCTGCTGTCTCCTGAGAGAGTTATCACTGATAATGGTACTAAACTGAACTCTACACGCAGTTCAAAATAAAGCACCATGACTCTTCTCCGTACCGGCCAAAGACGAACGGCACCGTGGAGACTGCTAATAAGAATATCAAGAAGATCATACAAAAAATGACATAACGTACAAAGACTGGCATGAGATGTTACCTCTTGCTCTTCATGGTTACCGCACTTCGACAGGGGCAACCCCTTTCTCTTTAGTCTATGGAATGGAAGCCGTTTTACCAGTGGAAGTTCAGATTCCCTCTCTAAGAATTGTGAAAGATGCAGGCTTAGATGAGGAGGAATGGATTCAAACTCGACTCGATCAGATAAATCTGATTGCTGAAAAGCGACTTGCGGCTGTATGTCATGGGCAGATATATCAGAAGCGCATGACCCAGGCATTCAACAAAAAGGTCAAGAGACGAGTGTACCGAATCGGCGACTTAGTTATCAAGCATATCATTCTACCACAAGGTGATCCCAGGGGCAAATGGACTCCCACACACGAAGGGCCATTCGTAGTTAAGAAGGTATTCTCTGGTGGAGCCATGATGCTTGCTACAATGGATGGCGAAGAGTTCCCGCATCCTGTGAACGCTGACATAGTTAAAACATACTACGCATAAAAGAGACCCGCTAGGTCGACGTATCTAGGCAAAAGTAAGGGCATCCCGGCGAACCAAAAGGGTTCGGGCAAAATTTAGGGATAAACATAAAAAAATGTACACCCGGCAAGTCGAAAACCTGAAAAGGCGGCTTGAGCAAAAAAGGGTATCCCGGTGGACTGAAAACCTGAAAAGGCGATCCAGGCAAAAATTAGGGATTAAAGCGTATGACTATGCCCCGTTCTCGGTCTGCTTCACCCAAGTTCAAAGGCGCTGAACAAGCCAATCACTTTCATCCGACAGCAGGAGATGAGAGGCTTGAAGACATAATGACAGCAGTGGAATTAAAATCAACAGGACCTTTTCTGCATAGCTTTGTCTTCGTTTCTTGACGATTTCCTCTTACTAGGATTTCTGTCTCCTTGTACACAAATTGCCTGTTTATAGGCCCTCTTTCAAAATCAATACAATTTCATTTCCAAAAAGATGCTTTTGTTTTACCTTCTCTGTTTTGTTTGCGTAAACGTCCATTGATTTACTTTGAAGTGATTTATGCATTTGAATATGATCAATGTTTACCAAAAATGCATGCCTAGAATGGTAATAGCAATTACTACACGACTTCAGGATCGAGGAGAAGGTCTAACCATGCTTCCCAATGAATCCGTTGCTAATTCGATTCCCCGGCAACGCCAGTTATTCCCCCAGAAGAAATTGGCATTACTAGACAAATGGGTCATCTCTTCCACCCCCAGCCAGGCTCTGTTGGATATTTCCACCATCAGACAGAAATCAAGTACCCCAGCTGAGACAGGGTCATCAATACAAATATCCCCGACCAGAAGACTGAGACTTATCTCCCCAGTAGAGTTCCCTGGAAGGACGTTTCAGACGCATAGTGCATTCATTGCCTCATTTCACATCACATACCTACATACAATTTTTATTCCACATCATATGCATTACATCATACAATGCTCTCATTTATTCCAGACGCATAATTCACTCATTACATCATTTCACAGCACCCGCATATCTACCACATTTGCATCTCATGCATCATGACATGGCATGAAGCTAACTTTATTTTTCAGGTTAATTATCCTCTTGATACAATCAAAACAAAGGTCCATTCAGACGGACATCCTTATCAATTACATTCAGGATTCAACTACATCTTTCAGATATACTCCATGTCACCATTCATTCTGACATCCTCCTAACGATGGCATCTATAAGCCCATCCCCAGTAAATTATTGCAAATACAGCATATACAAATACTATCAGATATAGCCTAGCGTACGGTTCATCCTGATTCATCTCAACATATGACTCCTTCAACTCAGATACGATCTAGCGTACGATCCATTCTGACCTTCAACAACTCAGATACGATCTAGCGTACGATCCATTCTGACCTTCAACAACTCAGATACGATCTAGCGTACGATCCATTCTGACCTTCAACAACTCAGATACGATCTAGCGTACGATCCATTCTGACCTTCAACCACTCAAATACAGTCTAATGTACGACCAAGTTAGACCTTCAAGTCAGATTCTGCAAATACAGTCTAATGTACGACCAAGTTAGACCTTCAAGTCAGATTCTGCAAATACAGTCTAATGTACGACCAAGTTAGACCTTCAAGTCAGATTCTGCAAATACAGTCTAATGTACGACCAAGTTAGACCTTCAAGTCAGATTCTGCTCAGTGACAGTCTAATGTACGACCAAGTTAGACCAGATTTTGTTCAGTGACAGTCTAATGTACGACCAAGTTAGACCGTCAAGTCCTCGGATTCTGCCCAGATACAGTCTAATGTACGATCAAGTTAGACCAGATTCTGCTCAGTGACAGCCTAATGTACGACCAAGTTAGACCGTCAAGTCCTCGGATTCTGCCCAGATACAGTCTAATGTACGATCAAGTTAGACCAGATTCTGCTCAGTGACAGTCTAATGTACGACCAAGTTAGACCGTCAAGTCCTCGGATTCAACTCGAATACAGTCTAATGTACGACCAAGTTAGACCAGATGCTGCTCAAATACAGTCTAATGTACGACCAAGTTAGACCTTCACCCCTTGCTCAGGTGCTACCTTCGGACAGGTACATTCCTGAATGGTAGTCTGGTATACGGCTACTCCCCTTGCTCAGGTGCTACCTTCGGACAGGTACATTCCTGAATGGTAGTCTGGTATACGGCTACTCCCCTTGCTCAGGTGCTACCTTCGGACAGGTACATTCCTGAATGGTAGTCTGGTATACGGCTACTCCCCTTTGCTCAGGTGCTACCTTCGGACAGGTACATTCCTGAATGGTAGTCTGGTATACGGCTACTCCCCTTGCTCAGGTGCTACCTTCGGACAGGTACATTCCTGAATGGTAGTCTAGTATACGACTACTCCCTTGCTCAGATGCTACCTTCGGACAGGTACATTTATGAATGGTAGTCTAGTATACGACTACTCCCTTGCTCAGATGCTACCTTCGGACAGGTACATTTCTGAATGGTAGTCTAGTATACGACTATTCCCTTACTCAGATGCTACCTTCGGACAGGTACATTTCTGAATGGTAGTCTGGTATACGGCTACTCCCTTACTCAGGTGCTACCTTCGGACAGGTACATTCCTGAATGGTAGTCGGGTATACGGCTACTCCCTTACTCAGGTGCTACCTTCGGACAGGTACATTCCTGAATGGTAGTCTGGTACTACTCCCTTGCTTAGGTGCTACCTTCGGACAGGTACATTCCTGAATGGTAGTCTGGGATACGGCTACTCCCTTGCTCAGGTGCTACCTTCGGACAGGTACATTCCTGAATGGTAGTCTGGTATACGGCTACTCCCTTGCTCAGATGCTACCTTCGGACAGGTACATTCCTGAATGGTAGTCTGGTATACGGCTACCCCCTTACTCAGATGCTACCTTCGGACAGGTACATTTCTGAATGGTAGTCTGGTATACGACTACTCCCTCTTCAAGCAGATTCAGCCTAACGGACGGCTCATTCTGCAACTCAGAAACGATCTAGCGTACGATCCGTTCTGATCTTGCATCCCCATCAAAGTCATCTGCCTAACGAACAACTCACTCTGGTATTCAGATACGGTCCAGTGTATGATCCATTCTGATCCCTTATCCCCAGCAGTGTATAGCATACTCCGACTCCCCGGCGAAGTTGACAGCATAATGGATGACTCACTATACGGTCTGATGTACGACCCGGTGTGACACCCATGTCTCCGGATATCGTCTAACGTACGACAGAATCTGGAAATCTCCTCATCAAACTTCCTGGATGGCATCTTTAAGCCCATCTCCATCAAGACTGATGGACAAGCGCAAATTTTCGGGGCATTCTAGTGTTCAATAATCTTCCACCTCCAGACCACGAATGGTGCACATACCATTCTACTCTCTCGGTTCAAGAATATTGAACAGGGGCAGCTGTCATACCCCAAAATTTGCCCATTAATATTTCAAGACATTTTTCAAAGGCATTCCGAATCATTTTTATGACACTGATCTCAAAGGAACGAAGGCCCAGCTCACGAATGGCCCAATCCAGAAAATGGCCCAAACTGGCCTGTTCGCTACGCGTTCGCTACCAGCTCGCCTAGCGAACGTTCGCTACCAGCTCGCCTAGCGAACGTTCGCTACCAGCTCGCCTAGCGAAGCAAACGTTCGCTACCAGCTCGCCTAGCGAGGCTGACAGACAACAAAAAATTTCGGGCTTCGTTCTGAGCCCATTAGGTCATGAAAAATGGCATTATAAATACCAGCACTTCAGTAACGAAAAGGGGGACCAAAAACAGAGGAAGACGGACGGAAACCCTGGCACGGAAACCCTGGAGGCTACTTTAGAGAGTTCCGAGTGAAGAAACCCTGAAGGCCGCTTCCCCTCCCCGGAGCTACCGCCGCCCAACTCAATCCGGCCCGCCAATTCAAGGTTGCAATTCGATTGCAAACAGGTTTGCATTACTATTATCGTGTTATTTTCTTAATTTTGCATGTGATACCGCTTTATGTTCTTAACTTGCATGTGATAATATAATTGAATTCATAAACATATTTGAGGTTTTGCATGTGAATTTAAGTGTGCCTGGATATTGTGAATGTTGAACCATATAATTATGTGTTGGATGCCATAAGCCATGCCGCAGGTTGAAGTCATACTGTTCTGAAATTCAAAACCCGCAGCCGCTCGCTAGCACATCGCTAAGCGAGCACGCAGCGAGTGTTCGCTAGACCTTCGCTAGGCGAAGCAGAGGCGAACAAGGGCAGCCGCCAATATTTTGTTTGTTATGTCTTATGCGTATCTGGTCGATTCTATGTTAATTATACACTGTTTTCTTGCTGCTGTTTTTCTTTTACGGTGTAATCCTCGATTGCACCCGGATTTGGTATGCTAACCCGTTTGTTGAATTTTGCAAAGGTTCATATGTCCCAGAAAAAAGATCGTCGTTTAGGTCTTCCACTTTATTTGTGGGATACCCTTGGGGAGACTCACCCTAAATTGCTTAATTAATTTTAATGTGTTAATTTTAATGTATTAATTTTAATGTACTAATTTTAATGTATTAATTTTAATGTATTGATTTTAGTATGGACTTAATTATTTAATTGACTTTAAAATGTGGCCTTTAAATAAGTGATCTTGGACCTCTCTTTGTTGCCCTACGGTATTACGGTATAACGGTCATGTCCCGCGAATGTAGGGATACACTTAGCAAAGACCCTTCGGTTAAATCATCATAGTCCCTCGGATGTTGCCTTCGAAAATACGATTTTGTCCCTCGATGACCCTTCGGTGTAGCCTACGGTTAAATGATGATCGTCCCTTCGAATGCTAAGGTATCCTCACTACTGTTGCCTTCAATGACCTATCAATGACCCTACGATGACCCTTCTACATCCCAAGGATAAAACTACTTACTTCTCAATAGTCAGGACAGTTTTACCCTCATAAGGATAGGAAATGCCCGGAAAGACCTCGGACAGGTATAACCTTAATTGCTCATTCATAACAAAAAAATACTTTTCACACCTCACACCTTTCAAACATCTTTTGGAAAATCATCACTTAGCATACATCCGTACTAGGATCATTGCCGAGTTATATTTTTCTAAACTACTTTCAAAAACTATACGAGATAACCACTTTGTATACATTCATGCAAGAATCATTACAAAGTTAAATTCTCATTTTCAAAACATTTTTCACACATTTCTCAACCACCTTTTTCAAACTAGAAAACATAAATGATTGAGCAATTAAGAGCCCATGGATAACCATGGATACAAAGGGTGCTAATACCTTCCCTTTGTATAAAGTACCTCCCGAACCTAAGAATTTAAAATTAAGGTCTTTCCTGTTCTTTTCCACCTTTCCTTATGGGATAAAAGAAAAGTCGATGGCGACTCTTGCTAACCGCGACATTGCGATTAAAAATCCAATAAAGTCCAGTTCACCGTATGACAGAGAGCAGACGCCAATTCATCTGGCATCAGTTCTTCTAAGTGGGGTAGTTTGAGAATTAATCTAAAATGTGGATTATTTCAGGATTTTTTTTTTGAAAAACTGACTTATTTGGGTAAAAATTTATGTATATAGTAATAACTAGAAGGTATATAAAAGGAAAAAGGAAATTAATTTTATATTGAAAAATAATTAATGTAATATGGTTTTAAATATATAGTGAGAAAAAGAGTGAAATAAAACATGTTTAAAGCTTGATAGTGACGACGGTAAGGTATTATGGCAAAACGGTGTAATAGTGGTATGATGGTGCAACAGTGGTGGTCTGACGACAAAGGTTAGACAGGAAGGAGGTTTGTGGGTATCATGTTGAGTTTGTTCAGTTCTCAGACTTGTTTAGTGATGGATCATGTTTTGAGTCCGAATTAGATCTTTAGTGCTTCGACAATTACAAATATGGTTTTCTCTCACTTGTTTGTAAATACGAGTTGCATAAGTGGTATAGATCATAGTGACAAGTCCGGGTAGAAATTCTAAAGATTTTAATCTTGGAGTTTGACATCCTTTGGGATTATCAAATGGGTTTGGAAAACACTTTAAATACGTTGGGTTTGTCTGCTTCATATATTAAGAGTCAGAGAGATTCATAAATATTTAGGTAAAAATAAGATTTTCTCTTGGGAGCTTTGAAGAATATTTTCTTATAACTCTATTAGCTGTGATTTTCAACAACGGAAAAAACCTCAGTACATGTAGAAGAATTGGAGCAAGTTAAGCTCACTTAGAAGTTTTTCGAAATGTTATGGTACAAAGGTCAAAGTTTCAAGAAGAAAGGTGCAAATGGGACTTAGGATTTTTTTTTCCAGAAAAAAGGAATGTTTTCCTAAACATTTCGACGACATGAAGATTTTCTTTTTTCGACTATGTCGAATACCAGTTATATGGGTGCGAAGAAACGTTCTAACTACTTCTCAGTCTTATCCAAAAAACACGTGGAGAACATTCAGAAGCAATATGCATGCAAGGATCTGCGCGGTGAAGGTTAGAGAAATGAACGTTAGGAGATGTTATTTTATACGTGTATAAGTAGGGATTCTAGTGTTAGAATTAAGGGTGTTCATTTGATTTCACTACAAAATCTCACAAATACTCAAAGTACCAGTGTTAGAGATAAACGAGTTCACTGAGAAATATATGAATCTTGAAACATAATTTTCATTCAAATGTGAAGCATTTCATTTCAGTTTATTATCTTTGTCAATTTTCCTTTATTTCTCTTTTAACTGCATTGTTATTGCACTGTTCACTTTATAAACTTTTTCTTTCTCCTACACTGTCGAAAATAATACTTTTCTTAACCATTTTGACTACGTCGAAATATTTCACAATCTTTACACAAAGAATAAACAAAATGTTTTAGCACTATGTCCTAGGATTCCCT
This sequence comes from Lathyrus oleraceus, assembly GCF_024323335.1. Classification (NCBI taxonomy): domain Eukaryota; kingdom Viridiplantae; phylum Streptophyta; class Magnoliopsida; order Fabales; family Fabaceae; genus Lathyrus; species Lathyrus oleraceus. Next base: position 307,983,930 of record NC_066580.1, read on the forward strand.
AGTTTATCCTACAAGTAACCTTTAATAAGATACTAGCGGTTGTTTATCAAATTTTCCAGTAAACAAATTGGTGTGCCCAATGAGACATGTGCTAAACTCTAATCTTTGTAAATACTCTTAAGTTTTCTCTTATAAACTTGTTTTGCGATGAATTGTTCTGGGTAGTTTGTATGCATTTAAGAAGTGAAAATTCTTTACCAATAATGACGTTTCCTCCTATAGATAACACCAGTTTGTAGAATAATTTCCAGAATATAGTAGAATAACTAGTCTGATCGATGATTAAAGATGCAATTATTTCAACGCTTGTTAGGACAACTTCCCCGATGTTATCGTCAACACCAGTTGAACTGGTACCATCGCATGAGATAACACCCCCACCTCATCCAGGGAATACCCTATTTAACCATACGGTCGCAAGGCCTTTGTTTGGATTCTCAATGCTGATGAACAATAGGGAGTACCCTTATGGCATGCCAACATCGATGATGGTTGGCCTTCATACTAATATATCAACTTTTGGTGATAATGCAATGGCCACTCGGCCATCGTATAATCCACAAAATGTCTCGGCTTCGACCATTAACAATATGGTTTGACCAAGAGGGATATGATACATCCCTCAGATAACGCCATTATTGAATACCACTTCCATGATGACCATGAGGCAACAAATGTGAGAGAGTAACTTAGAGTTGGTTAACACTCTCACCCAACAAATGAGGACCATTTTCAATCTGTTGATTACGAATAAAAACCAAACCTATGAATTGTTGGTAAACTAAATTGGGAGAATAGCTGATTTTATTGGCACGACTCAAATTCCGCCTCGACCAACCCCTCAGATTTCAAATGTTGGTTAGGTCGAAACGCCTGAAAACGGGATGGCCCAAGTGAATGTAGGCCAAAATCAGGGACCTCGACCAGATCCAACCTAAAATAGGGAAGAAAAAGAATACATGGATCAGTGCAATCACAGACCTTTGATGGTTCATAGAAACCAATATGTTATCAGGTTCTTCGACATGTCAAACAAAACAATTTTGGAGGACATAACAACATATCCAATGTAGTCGAACAAATTTTGGCCCATAACGGCCTCAATGTGGGACTTTACAGACCTAAATTTATATCCCCTTTGTCAGAATACGTTCGACAAACGGAGTTGCCCAAGGGTTGGAAAGTCCCCAAATTCACTAAGCTCGCTGACAACACTAGTGAGTCGACATTCAAACATGTCTCCAGGTACCAAACCGAAGCTGGTGAGATTGCAAACAATGAGAATTTAAAAATGAAGTATTTTATAAATTCTCTTACAAAAAATGTCTTCACTTGGTTCACCATACTTCCTACACACTCTGTTCAAACCTGGAGTCAGTTGGAGAGATTGTTCCATGAATAGTTTTACATGGGTCATCCGAAGATAAGTTTGAAAGAGTTGGCTAGTGTTAGACAAAAATTTCTGATTCGATTGATGATTATCTAAACAGATTCAACTACTTAAAGCAAGATTCTTTACACAAGTCCCTATACACGAGCTAGTCAAAATGGCTACAGGCGGACAGGATTATTCCATTAGGAAGAAATTAGATACTCAGTACCTTAGGGAGATGGCATAATTGGAAGAATCCAATAAGTATCATAAAAAAAGGCTACGTACATAGATGCAGACAAATACCTTTGAGACTTAGGCAACGAGTATGTCAGAGAGAGTCGAGTTAACATGGATGAACTTAAGTCAGGACCTCTTTACATATGTAAATTACTGAAGTCGTCGAAGGGGAAAAATCCAGTCGAACCCAGCAAGAAGGATAAGTTCATCACAAAAACATATACTTTTGATATAACAAAGTGTGACAAGATTTTTGATTTGTTAGTCACTGATGGAAAAATACTAGTGCTTCTTAGACTAAACACTCATCCTTTATAATAGAGGAAAAATAGATTTTTTTGTAAGTACCATAACTTTTTGGGTCATAAAATATCTTAATGTGTGCTTTTCAAGGATTTGGTGCAAAAGGCTTTGAAGGAAGGCAAGTTGCAACTTGGCGAGAAGCCAAAGGCATCAATGCAGGTGGATGCTGACCCATTACAAATTAAGTATGCTCACAACACAGAGCCCATTGAGATATTAATGGTTAAACCTACTGAGGGCTTTGACATGGAGGTCGAGAAAGGTGGGCATATATATGTGGTTGCTGATGCAGAGATGCAGATGGTCTACCCTCAAGCTGAGATGGGTTTGATCGACTTCCTGGAGCGCTTCAAGTTGAGTGATTCCAAGACAATTCTATGCCCAAGGTGTAGCACAATCTTCGATGAAGAGGCAGCTAAGAATCTGGAAGACACCAGGGTGCTAGATCCCAAGAGAAGAAAACCAAGTTGCTACGTTCACTTCAGACAAAAAAGGTGTCCCCTACAGGAATGAAGAACACATGAGGCAGTTCCGATAGCCTCATCAGAGAACCTATCACCCCCAGTAAACATACCCAAAGGAAAGTGGGTCAAGCCTCTAAATCAGCGGGGTAAAAATCAGTTGAAGTGGAAGGTGGTCGACCCCAAGATAGGATTTCTAGACCAGAAGAATCAGAAGGTGTCAAAGGGGCAGTCACACATCCCTCCTAACTACAAATGAAATAACCCCATGACAAGGAAACAACGGAGGCGTCACCAAAGGAAGAAGAAGGCTGAAAGAGAAGACTTTGCAACTAAATGTGAAGCCCCTATTGCAAAGCGTGATATGGCTATGTTGAAAACTCAAAAGAAGCCTTACACAAGGAAGCTGAGTGATGAAGATAAAAATGTAGCCAACCTAAGATTGTCCATGAGGGTGGCACATCTGGGAAAAGATGGTTTTTGGGGCAAGGGTGAAAATGACTCCCAAGTCAGATGACAAGATGGTCGAATATAACTATGACACGGAATCTGAAGATGAATTTCAAATCAACTGCATAATATTTATTGTGATGTCTGCAGAGTATGATAGAGTATCAGAAGTGTCAGAAACTAAGGAGGACTACATTCAAGATGAGGCTTCAAATCAAAATCCATGGTGTTATTCCTTATGAACAATGGCATCGTTGAGGAGCAACAGACCATTTTTGAGAGGTCAGACCATGGGCTGATATATCATCTCAAACCTTTGTTCATTAAGGCAAAGGTGGACAACTTGGACGTCAACGAAGTCTTTGTTGACTGTGGAGAGGCTGTCAATTTGATGCCACATTCATTGTTTAAAAAGATGGGGAAGACATACGCTGATCTTCAACCTCACAATATGGTTTTTTTAAATTACAGGGGCAAAACCAGTCACATCCTAAGGGTTGTCCAGGTTGAACTCTCAGTTGGATCCACCCCTAGGCCAACATTATTCATGGCAATCGCATCCAACGCTGATTACATTTGTTACTTGGGCATGAGTGGATCTATGGAATAGGTGCGGTTCATTCAACTCTACACCATATGGTTTCCATCTGGCGTGAAGATGGTATAGTGGAAAACATCAAAGCCAATCAGAGTAGTTACATGACTGACTTTAGTAAAGTTGGAAAGAAGATATTTGATAGAAAATTTGTGAAGATTCCTCTATGTTACGCAGCATATGAATTTCATACTCCTCAAAGGGATGCTACTTATTTCCTGAACCTTCATCTTAATCATAGGTTCATTTGAGATAAAGAACGGGTAGATAATTAATATGTCAAAGAAGGAAGTATGCTACTCACATTATGGACCATGGTCGATGAAAATGACTGCATAGTCAAATTCATTGGCTTAAATTTCGGCTTACATGGCCAAAAATAGATTAACTTCGGCCCTTGAGGCTGAAGCTTTGAAGAATTTGGCTCTTGAAGCCAATGTCGAAAACTCTGATAATTTTGAGGTGGACTTTATGGCAAGACAACAACTTCAGAAAGTCGGAGGCTTGATTGTATCTATGAGAATGAGCCTTTGGGATTTGAAAAGATCTGATTGATTCAACTAAAAATACACAGGACTAAGACCCTTTAGAGGAAGTAGATTTAGGTGATGGATAAGTGAAAAGACCAACCTACATCAGTGCAAAAGTCGAACCAAGCATGAAGAAGAAGGTGGTCAAATTGCTCAAAGAACTCAAATATTGTTTCGCTTCGGACTACAACGAGATTCCAAGGTTGAGCCGAGAGATGATGGAGTTAAAGCTGCCAATTCGACCTGGAAAGAAGCTGGTGAAAAAACTACCAAGAAGGTTTGCACCAAAGATTATGTCAAAGATCAAAGAGGAGATCAAAAGTCCGCTTAGGAGTAAGTTTATTAGAATGTCTAAGTATGTCGAATGGTTAGCTAATATTGTACATGTTATAAAGAAAAATGGAACTCTTAGAGTTTGCATAGATATCAGAGATCTAAATAATGCTACACCTAAAGATGAGTACCCAATGCATGTGGCAAAAATGCTAGTAGATTCATCTGTGGGGCATAGACTTCATGGGGTCATTCCCTTAATCTTGAGGAAATTTATACATAGTGGTTGCAGTTGATTATGTATCTAGATGGATAGAGGCAGTAGAAACTCCCACTAATGATGCAAAGGTTGTGACCAAATTCTTGGTGAATTTTTATTCTAGATATGGCACACCTAGAGCCATAATTAGTGATGAGGGTACTCATTTTTGCAATAAAATATTTGAAAATCTGATGGAAAAATATGGATTCAAACATAAGGTTGATATGTCATATCATCCACAGAGTAGTGGGAAAGTTGGGGTGTCAAATAGAGAGATAAAAAGGATATTAGAGAAAGTAGTAAATCCATCTAGGAAAGATTGGTCAAAGCACTTGGATGATACCTTGTGGGCTCACATAACAACTTACAAAACTCCTCTAGGCATGTATCCCTATAGACTTATCTATGGAAAGACGTGCCACTTGCCAATTAAGTTGGAACATAAAGCATTTTAGACCATAAAAAACTTGCATTTCAATTTGATTGCAGTTGGTCAAGATAAAATGCTCCAACTCAATGAGCTTGAGGAACATAGGTTATTCTCATATGAAAATGTTGAGTTGTACAAGGAAAAGACAAAAAGGTGGCACGACAAGAAGTGCCAGAAAAGAGAGTTAGTTGAAGGCCAAAAGGTTCTTTTGTTCAATTCTAGACTTAAGTTTTTTCCAGGAAAACACAAGTCTAGATGGTCTAGTCCCTTTAAGTTAATAAAGTTTTATTCTCTTGGGGCATTAGACTTATTCAATGAAAGAACATGATAATGATTTAATGTAAATGGCCAAAGAGTGAAGTCTTATTTGAGTGAAGCCTTTCACAACACAAGGGTCACTTTGGATTTAAATGAATCATCTTAATGATGTTGAAGTCGGGTTACAAGACTATAAAGTAGCACTATTGGTAAGCAGCCCATATTAACTTTTTATTTTTTTAGATTATTGTGTTTTCAAATGATGATTGATGAATTGAGAAAGTTTAGTAATGTTACTGTCAAGAGATGACATGCCTGTGTATGGGAATCTTACATGTAGAAGGCAGCATTGGGTACCTCATAAAATAATGAAGAGAAAAAGAAATTGGCTAAATACTGAAAAAGGAAAATGTGAAAGTAAGAGAAAAATGGAAAAGTATGAGAGAGAATCCGCCACATGCGCAGACGGTGCTTGAAGCCTTGTGCGTGAGATCGGCGCGGACAGGCCAATTAATGACATGTTTGCTACTTGTCATGATTATATCCACTACCACAAGTAACCATCCACTTCTAATAACCTAAAAGGTTACTGTCGCATCTCGAAAAATACGATTCCTCGCAATGGTCACGGAAAAATAGTTTGAGCAGAGTCGCCACCGAACTTTATTTATCCCAATGAAGGAATAGGAAAATATCGATAAAACCTTTAAAAACTGAATAATGGTTGTCACAACCATATTCGGGCTCGGGAGTCGATTATGCAAGGGAAGGTATTAGCACCTCTCACGTCCGTTGTACTCAACGGGACCTTTTAATCTAATTTGCGATTTTAACGTTAGCTAATGTTGCTTTTTTTCTTCGAGTGAATAAAGATTGAAAAGAGACAAGTATAGAAACCTCAGAAGGGGGGAAAAGGGAGGTTTTTTATTAGTGTGCTCGTCAAGATCTCGCAATCTCGTGCCTACGTAACCTTATGGTGCAATAAGGAAAGAGCATTCGTAGTTCGTGGAACTACAGTTTGTTTGTTTGTGTCTTTTAATGAACAACTATTTAGATCATGTTCTAAAGGTTAAACATTGGCTTGTCTACTCTCAGAGGAGGCTTAAGCGCTAGTTTGTTATGCGCGTTAGACGAAATTAAACAGTGTTCTTTTTGAAAAGAGTTTTGGTCAAGCTAGGTGACAAGTTGGATTAATATGTTTAATGTTTAGTTGGATATTTGGTTTGATTGGTTTCGATCTCATGGGGGCGAGAAAAATATATATTTGATGTGTTGAGATATTTTGTTTGATGACGATTACTCGGATAGTCGAGAAAGGAAACTCGTATCCAAATAGTCAAGGAGAGGAATCGAAGGCTCTAGACCGTCTCCTTTTTCATTCTTAATTATAAAAGTATTTGATAATGATTAAGGTATTTTAAATGGATGACAAATACTCGAATGGTCGGGTAAGGAAACTCGTATCCAAGTACTCGGGAAAGGGAATAAAAGGCTCTATACCACTTTATTTTTCATCTAATTTATTATGAAAATAGGTTTGTGTATGGTTGATATTTTTTAGATAAACGACAAATATTCGAATGGCTGAGTAAGGTAACTCATATCCAAACATTTGACGAGAGAAACTGAAGGCTCTAGACCATCTCCCTTTTCGTTTTATTATGAAAATGATTTGATTTAATTGGATTATAAATTTTTAAGTGAAATGACAATTGTTTGGCTAACCGAGTAAGAGAACTCGTATTCAAATAATCGAGGAAAGGAGTTGAAGGCTCAAAACCATACCCTTTTTCATCTCTAATGAAACGCTATTTAATCGTGATTAGGTATTTTAATTAATTTGAATAAAAATACTCGATGTTGGATCAAGGTTTTAAATGTGTGTTTGCGGATAAATTAGATTATATTTAGTGAATCAATCATCTAATCGATCAATTAATAATCGAATAGACCTCATTGTAAGAAAGCCCAAGACTAAGTTATGTGAGGATGATGGGGATTCCATACGGGATCCCCTGGTCAAGAAAACTGAGGGGAGGGACCGAAGAAAACACGATAAGCAACAATGGGGATTCCACACGGGATCCCGTGGTTGACTGTTAGTCAACCGCATGCGTGTCCACGTGTAGGACGGCCATTTGGCCTCCATGCACCGAAAAAGGCCTAAATACTTAAGCCTGACAGTGAGAGAGAGAGAGTTCATTTTGTGAATTTGTTTCTCTCTATTAACTTCAGGGTTTCCCTTGCTCTGCAAGTTCCGACCCTCATCTCTGATCAAGTCCCACCGGAGAAGACGGTGGTGGTTGGTCGCAGGCGTCGGCGCCACCTTCTTCTCTGGTCAACCATCACCTCAAAAGCCAAAAACCTAAACATTAACCCCTCCCCCCCCCCTTATTTCTTCTATATTATCCAAATATGACCTTATTTTCCCCCAAATCCTAATCAAATGTCTGGGTTGAAACTCAACAGGTTTAAAAAACAAAAACGCGAAAATCAAAACCTTCCAACACTAAATCTACCCCAAATAACCTTTTATACCCTAATCAGAAAATGATTTCAAGACAGAAGAACAAACAATCGGAAACCCTAATTTTCAAATTAGGGTTCAACTAGTGAGGAATCAAAGCAATTAACGTGGGGGTTTTATTCAAGACATCATGGAGAAGAGAATGACAACAAGAAGATGGGGAAAGAAGGCCAACTTACAAAAGTGGAGTTAGTCCAATGACTTTTCCAATGACGAATAGATAAGTCTTTATGCCCTTTTTGCGTCCTCCTCTTTTTCTCTTTCTATCTTAATGGGTTCTTTGTACTTAGTATTTAGGGCTTAAGCTTTCTTACATCAGAGTTTCAGTGTGAAACTCTGAATAGTTTCTTTTGAGTTTTGAAAGTAGGTTTTTTGGGGAAATATTTTTTCAGAGTAACGGTAGTGTCCAATCCCTCCTCTTCAATAGAATAATACCTTTTATTCATAGGGGATCAATAGGGTAATGAGAGAGAGTACAAATCTGTGTGAATTTCTATGAACATTTTATTTGCTCGTGTAGGAATTCCATGTTCGTGTGAAATTATTTTGAAATTGATGGGCTGGAGATATTTTTTAGAATAAAATGTTGGTGAGACTTGTGTCTATCCCTGATTTTGTAGGATATTTTGTGTGTGTGAAAAAATTTGGATGCCAAGTTGTGATTTTTGTCTTGTGGTACCATAATTCTGTTAAGCACTTTTTCTCCAATTTCTGACTTTTTTGCGTTTTTGATTTGCAGGGACCACTTATATGATGTGAGTTGGTTTTGGTGAGAAGTGTGTGACTAAGTTGTGTTGTATGAATGAAGTTACTGAGGTAAATTCATTTTGTGTCAAAATTTCATGTGGTAATTTCTATGTTTGCTTCCATTGGCATGCCCTTAGGATTTCGACCCTTTATTACTTTTGTGTTGTTTAGGAATCCAAGTGTAGGCTATGTTGTTAGTTTACTTGGATGAATGCTCTTCTTTTTACTACTATGATGGCCTTAACTTTGATGTACTTATATTTTACCTTAGACTGGTGTGGTGATATGGTCATAGTATGCTTCATTGTTTATTCATGTATTAGTGGCTCTGATCATGGACCAATTGTTGATGTTTTTGTAGATTTAGTGATGACTTGTATGGCTTGTTATTTGACCTTGCTATCATGAGTTTGGATGTTTTATTATGGCTTGTAATGATATGTAACATAGTGTCATTAGGATTGCCATGAACTTATCATTGTTTTGCATTTATTTGTTGTTCATAATTTGACTGGCTACTACAGGTTAATGTAGATGGACCTGTGGTGTGGGCTAATGATCATTGTCGGGTTGCAACCGTTTGGGTGATAGCAAGGTTTATTTTGATTTGATTGTATCTGAACTAGTAGGTTTTCCACTATGCAGTCGTGAGTAAGTGTATTGTTGGTTCTACGTGTTAGCAGCAATTTTGGTAAAACCTAGAATGTTCACAAGTGTTGTCTTGACATAAGATAACATTTATCTGCAGGATGTTTAAAATGTGATTATGCTGGATTTTACTGAGATGTCAGACCCGATGTCATGACATCTGTATACAGAACATTCTGTCTGAATGTTATGTATTATGTGATTGCGTTTTTAATGCTAATCTATGTATGATTGATGAGATGATTGAGCGCGCTATCAATCAGTAATTACAACTAGATTGACTTATTTTCCAAAGAGATATAATCAGTTGTCATGAGAAGATATGAATGGCAAATAGTTTTAGGGTTTTATGATGTCCAAATCCAACCAATTGCTTCTATATAAAGGACATGGAAAACCTGGTTTTATACACAAGAAATAACGAACGAAAAATTAGAGAGAATAAGGGTTTTAGTCTTGTGTGGTCGTGTGAATTGTGAGCCATTCATTCATCCATAGATGATTGAATTGGACTGATTTTTGATTTGTAATTTGTCCAGTCTAAGCTTTTAAGCATGAGTGTGTGTTTACTTGATTGAAGCTTTTAAGCATCATCAAGTATGTGTCTTTGAAGAGTGTCTTCTTTTCATTGTAATTCTTGTTTTATATCACTGCTGTGATTGAGGGGGAGTGAGTAGGATATCATATCTAAGAGTTCTTAGGTAGAAGTCACACGAGTAGAGATTAGGTGAAAAGACTGTAACTTGAAGTTGTTTACTGAGAGTCTTTGAACTGATTCCGTTTAGTGGATTTCCTTCCTGGCTTGGTAGCCCCCAGATGTAGGTGGAGTTTGCACCAAACTGGGTTAACAATTGCTTGTGTCTCTTGCATTACTGTTCTTTATCTTTTATCTTGTTTGTATTGTTCAGATATTAGTGTCGTGACATTACCTTCGACATCTCATATCTGATACCAGAATTTCATGTATTATTGTGATTGTTCTGTAGGTTATGTTGTCATAGTTGGAAGTATTGCTGATGCGATGTTCCTTGCAAGGCTATTGTTCCCGACACTTTGAGGCAAGCTGTTGGACGTGAATCATGCTTTGCATGTCGATGTTAAATTTGGATAACAAGGCCAATGTATCCAATTGAACTATCCCGGTGACATTAGGGTAATAGGTAGCAAAACCCCCCAAAGTACTGAGTCGTGTAGTATCATGTAATTTGGGTATAATATCAAAATGATGAACTTTGTAATGTATTTGTATCATGTCTATGAACACTTAATCAAAATGCAAATTTTTTATCAAGTTTCCTCTTTATCTACTAGACCAAATGGTATAGTACCTTGTGTGAGGTGGTACAAAATAGTCTAGATCAAACAAATGGACCTCGCGCGGACTTGACAAACCTCTCTATCCCATGACCATAAAATAACCCAAAAATAGCATTTGTTAATTGAAGTAGTATATTACATAAGAAAAAACCATCACTTGATTTGTTGACTTTGGTCAACTAGTTGACCAAAAAGCCAATAATTGACCAAAGGTTAACTTAAGTAAACTGAGTGCAATTCAAAACACAATGCACAAAATGAGATGCAAATAGACCTAAAATGATGATACAAAACCTCTAAGCCATTTTACCCAAGGGATTTGTATTTGTAAGATGTGTATGAGGCCATGAATCAGTGGCATGCAAATTTTAAGATGACAAGTGATGGTATGAACTGTGATGATATGAATCATAATGAGTGAATGGATAACAACCAATCAAACCAGTGCAACGACTAATAAAGCTTTAACCAAACCCATACCAATATAATGGACCAACAATCAACCCAATGAATCTCATTCTGACCAAAAAAACATTCAGATGATTTCAAAACTTCTGAAGGCCCAGAGGCAGGGCAGATTAGGGTTTTAAAAATTTTAGTTAAACATGCATTAAGATGATATAAAGAAACACCCTAATCTTTTCCTCATGCACAATCACCATGCCTTGAGTTTATGTAGCATATTTTTATGTCTTGAATGTTGATGGGAATTTTAAATTTCCTAGACAAAATTGGGGTATAACAATTACCTCTCCCTCTCTCTTGGCAATTTTAAAATTTTAACCTTTTAGTTCCTCTCTCTCCTTTAAAAACACGCAAACTCACCAACTTCCCCCATCATTTTCTAAAATTTCAAAAAGCTTAATCTCTCTCTTCCAAAGACATCGCAAAGCCCTTTGTCCATCAGTTTGTTTGTTCACCCTTTTCCCTCAAAAAAATTAAAACTTTCCTCTCAAACCTAACCCTAATTTTACAATGGAACCCTCATATGCTCGTGGAAGATATAAGATGTGTGCTCGCAAGAATGTCACGCCTATGCTAGCCTTTTTTGTCGAGGAAGACTCTAATGTGGAAGTCTTTATCAATGGCGACACGCATCAAAGATTTCCTGATTAGTTTTCTGGAATGAGTGTGCACTCAATGAAGTGGGATTACCAGGAGACTTAGGGTGTCTAATCAAGACAATGAAGTGGAAGGGATTCTGTAAGTAGACATAGCCCTATAACATTTAACTCGTGAAGGAATTCTACGCCAGCCTAATTGATACAACCAGAAAGAAAGCAGAAGTGATGGTGCATGGAGTGAAGGTGTCTTACTCTAAAGCGACACCAAATTTGGTGCTTGGGTTAAGTAGTGTTGAAGATACCTACCAGAACTTATTGAAAATTATGATTACCAAGGTTTCAATGTTTATATGGAGTCTTTGTGTAACCCTGGAACTAAGTGGGCTGAAGTTGGTGGCGAGAAAACGGTTAGGCGGATGGATCTGCGTCCTGCAAGGTGTGGTATCAGTTTTTCAATAACTATATACGCCCTACTGTGTATAATGAGATTTCTAGAAAGGATAGGTTGGTATTAATCCATTGCATCACTACATTCAGTGAAGTGAATATGGCGAAGATAATAGTTCAGAAGATACAAGCTTTCTCTAAGAAGAAGGAAGGAATGGTATACTTCCCTTGTCTAATTACTGCTCTCTACAGAAGGCATGACATGCCTTAAAAGGCAACTGATAAGGTCTTCCATCCTCGGGATACTTTTGACAAAGCAATCATACAAACTTTAATGAAACCAAAAGGCAGGAAAAGGTAACCAGAGGCAAGACTTGGATCGACTAGGGAAGGAGCGGTTTTTTAGACCGACCAAGTATTATGGAGAGTATTGAAGAAAATGCAGAAGGATAAGCGTGATTCTTACAAGTTTTCCAAGGCCATGTTTCAATGGTAGAAGAATATTAATGACTGGAGTTATGGAAAAGAGATGGCATTGTCCATTTTACCATATCATATTCCGGGGGAATTATAAGAAGAAAAAAAGGAAAAGATTTAGGTTTGTGAAGGGAAGAAGAGTGAGAAAAAGGACAAAAAGAAAAAGAAGAGAGTGGAATATGGGAAGCATGCAACATCATCTTTTGGTGTTCCCAAAGATGACAACCAAGAAAAACTCAAGAAGAATATTAGGAAGGACAAAAGGCCTAAGAAAGTGATTATTACTGAAGTGCCCCTGAAAGACAATGTTGAGAAAGTGTTGACCCAAATAAAGAAGCTGAAAAAGAGATGTATGATGAGGACGAAAGGACCCTTAACGAGTTGATAAAACAAGCATCCAAAGACAAGAAGGAAGCTGCTGAAGAAGACCAACCAGATGTTGATAAATGAGAAGATGTCAATAATGAGGTAGAGACTGAGTAGAAAAGCAACCAGGAAGAGGTATTGGTTGATGAGGCTGGGGGTTCAGCTAAAGAGTCACTCCAATCTGAGACTGATGTAGAATTTGAGACAGAGGCGAGTGCTGACATGACCCATGTGGTCACTCCAGAAAATTTAAACCATATAAAAGCTCTCATGTTCCAGCCAAATTAACCCAGCAGATAAAGACTCCTGCAAGGCTCAAGTTGCCAATCAAAGGAATCCCTGTAAAGAAAACGGAGGTGACCACATCTATCAGGCCAGAAGATGTCACAAAGGCACCCAAAGCTATAACAAAACCAATTTTGCAGGACGCTGACCAAAAGAAAGAGGCAAGGAAAAAGAAGAAGGAACACCAAGTTATGAGGAAAAGCAACAGGCTTAGGGACTAAATGGTAATTTTTTTCTTGTTCCTACAGGTTGATAAGTCATGGAATGCCATTACTCACCAAATGACAGTGAGGACTATATCCTTACTCTATGTTTAGGGGTATGGCAGCTACCGTCATGACTCTAGTTTACCAAAAAAATCACTATCATCTAATCATCTTTAGGTCCCAGTTATGTTTATGTTTATATTTTTTCTCTGTCATTATCTTAGTCCCATTTTCTTGCAATTAATGAAATTATGCTTTTGTTTATTTTTCGTAAAGTAGCTTTTTTTTTTAAAAAGAGAAGAAAAGAATAAGCATAAATAACCAAAATGATGACACTCTGTCATTACATGTTTTTCGTCAAAGAAACAAAGAAAAACAAGTCGAAGATGATCAAATTTGATGAATGATGGCCAAAGAACGGAGCAAAAATTACCAAGTATGAAGAATTAGGGAATTAGAGAAATTTGGCTGAAAAAGGAGAAAAAGCGATCAAACCATTGGAATAATCATGCGTTGTATTATACGCGTGGAAGAGCTGTCAACGCGGCATCATGCGTGATACAGTCTATTGCATGCACGATGGACCTTTTTCTGAGAAATTTCTGATGCGTTCTAGTACGATCCGATGGCTATCAAAAGGCATACTTTGGACTTTTTTAGGGGTTCTGCGGCTGGAGACTAGGGAGTACGATTTATAACATCAGAAATGAGTTATGGAGCACATTCAAAGCCATTGGAGGCCAGATCTTCAAGGAATTCTTATGCAATATTATTCTTATCGATTGATATTGTAACTTTATCAGTATGAGTAGGTAAACATGTTTAGGTTAGGTTTTGTCTTATGAACCTGTTTCAAACTGTAAGACCCCAATTTTGTCCCTAAGATCCCTCATGGCATCATATCATATCATTGCATTTGCCTCAAGGATCATTGTGCACCTTGCTTCCTTCCCTATGGGTTGGTTATTCTCTGAGAGTGGTTCTTGATCACCAAGCATGTTTTGCATTTGTATATCATTGCTTTTCTTTTTATCACTAACCAAAAGTACAAAAATATGTCATCCAACCCTTGTCTTGCAGATGAAGCAATCAACAGTCAAAGCAGTCAAAGGCATTCATTGGGCAATAGATGGTGGCCATTCTTGAGAATTTGGACCCCACAGTCATTATCAAGAGTTCATATGAGCCACGATGTCATTTTGAATCAAGATCCCAAGTGGTAGAGGCTTGAATTTCATCAGAACATTGCCAGGTCATCTGAAGGCCTGAAAAGTCAACTGCAAAGTCAACTGTGGATTTGGAGGTGGGAAGTGATTAGAAATACTTCATTCATGTTCAAACAAGTCTCATTTGACATTTCAAACACTCACATTGGAGAATTTGAAGTCAGGTCAAGAATTTCCAAAAAATAGAAAGTGACCCATAATTTGAACTTTCCAAAAATGGAAAGATTTTGGACCAACTTCAACTCAATATTACATTATCAAGAAGGATTCAAATGAAATTTTGTTGAACATGAAAGTTGTAGATCTTTCTCTCCCATTTCCAAAATGTCCAAGATCATGGATTTCTAACGTGTGGTTGAGGATATATGATCAAATCATTGCCAAATATGCATGGGACTTCAAATGGCCATATCTTTTGATTCAAAGCTCCAAAATGAGTGGTTCTTTTTGCAATTTTCTCCTTTTGACCTCTAATTTCCAAATCTTGCATCACATTACATAAAATCTCATCACATAATCACTTGCATATCCATGCCTTTTTTGGAGGGAAATTGCAAAATTCAAAAATGGTGCATTGTATGGATTTTCTACCATTGCCATTGTGTTTAAAAGATCATTTTAAATGACTTTGATGAGGGGTGTGGTACTGTTCACGTGTAATTACTACATGCACCATGCAAATTTTGATTTTTGCAAAACACCTTATTTTCATTAACCAAATTAAACATGGATTAGCAAGGTGATTAGTAAAGCATATATATACTCTAACCCTAACAGAATTGAAGGAGGTTAATCATTTTTCACATTTTCTAGATCCAAATTTCTCTCTCACTTCAAATTTTTCTCTCATTCATAACTCAATTTTTTTTCAAAGAACCTTGCAATTTTACTTGATATACTTGTTGCCTAGCTTTGATTATGTGCAGATCAAGTGTTGAATTGGTGAATTCGTGCAAGAATCAAGTGGTGGAAGTTCATGAAGATGACAGTGGAGTTTCTGTTTTGAGCTAGATCTACATGTGTGCAAGCTTCCTTTTCTTCACCAAACATCATTTCAAGCATTGTAGAGTGGATTTGGATACTTACAAGCTGTGGATCGTGCAAAATCAAGAACTGCTCTTCAAGAGGTTCAGTTTTCGAATCTCTTAATTCTTAAATTCATGTACATATTCTGGTAGATCTTGTTCTCCTGGTGATTCTGATCTGAATTTCGTGTGATTTGATGCATTATTAAGAAAGATATGCTTAATTGAAGTCTTGAATGTTAATTTGATTTTGCTTCGTTTTGCATGAATCATGATGAATTAACATGAAATATTGCTTGATCTATAACCTACATGTCATGAGGATTTGTTTGATGTATTTGTTTTTGAGTTATGGAAAAAATTCTGGAAAAACGTTGAAGCTCGCGCACTGTTCATCTTCTTCTTCATGAAGAAGATGAAGATCTTCAGCTATGCATCGACCATACAGCAATGTTGCATCGACCGCTCGACAGCTTTGAGTCGACCGTAGCTGGTCTTGCGCTGACCCGAGGTTCTGGCTGTGTTTTTTGAGTCGACCATAGATGGCCTTGCGTCGACCCTTCTCTGGTTAGGGTTTTGTGCTGGCGCGCTCAATTTGAATTTGTACAGGGTTCGATCCCTGCTGAGCGCTGGTTTTCAAAATTCATTTCATATTTTCATCCTTTCCCTCCATATGCCATGCTATGTGTTTTCTTTCATTTTTATTATTTTCTCCAACTTCATAAAATCACAATAAATTGAAAAATGCATCAATTCACCTCCAATTTTTTGCTACTTGCTCCTCTGTTTGTCTATTATTTTATGATCATAATTTCCAAATTTGTGCACGGCCGGATTTTATTTGGTGCTAGGTTATGTGATCATGTATCCATTTTGTACCTTGCCTTGCTTATGCATTTGTGAAATGCTGGTCTTTGATCCAATGAATCTGAAAATTTGCATGATGAAACTAGACACTTTGCTTGACATTTTGGTGTTGATTTGTTATTTTTATCAATTTCCAGTTCTGTTTTATGATTGTTCTACGTTGGTGTGACAATTTGTGTCACACCTTTGCTTGTTCAACTTATGTGATGTGTTTGCCATGCCAAATGAATTCCAATTGTTCTGATATTTTGTGTGATGCATGTTATGGATGTTGTGAATGAGCATGAATTTTCCTGGAATTATTTGAATCATTTCTGATTTAATTGAGATTTTTCATTCTGGTTGGTCACATTTGAGCTTTTAAATTGCCTTGAACTTCAATTGATCATGAAATACTTTTGGTATATGATATTGATGTGAGACCTTTTGGATTGTTTCTAGATGTGTTTGAAGTTGATTCATGTTAATTTTCAGCTACTGTTTTGAATTTTTTCTCCATCTTTGACCCTAGGCTTTGACCTAGTGGTTTGCCTCTCACATTTGAGCTTTGTTTTCAGGTTAACCATCCAAGTTCCATAGTTGTTGATGCCCCATCATTTGAGCATTGATGTTTGCCTTTGATCACTAATCTTTGTGTGTTTTGTAGGTTGATGTTGACTCATTTGAGTTTGACTTTTGGCTTGCACATTGTGAACCTTGTCTGTTTGTCTGATAATAACTGTTGGTTGTTTGTCTGTATAGGTGTACTGATTTGTTTGATGTTTCCACAGGTACATAAGTTGCTTTAAGTTCACTTTGAACTTGCTTTTGCTTGGTTGCTTAACCACTTAGGTATAACCTCTCTTCTTCATGTAGTCTGGAAGACCTGTCCTGTTATAGGGGCAGGCACCTGTCTGAAGTCCTCCTTAAGAGGCAATGCTTGTGATTGTTTACTCTTTGTGCCAAGCAGGAAAAGTCCTCTTATGAGGCAATTGGTAGATAAAATAGATGTGTAATCCATCTCCTACTATTCAGTCTGTCATCCCTTTGCTCACATAACATGTTGATGCATTGTGGATATTAACCCAAGATCTTATAGAGTCAAATCATTTGTGGAGAAGAGTTCCAACTTTCTGAACTCCCACACATTCTATTGTTTAAAGCTCTCCCTGACCAGGGATAAGAGCTATGAGGCACACCCCTCATCTCCATTTCATCTGCTTCACCCTAACTCTCAATGTTAGGGTTAAGAGCACAACATACCCCATTCCAGTTGACTTTAAAGTCTAACCTTGCTTGAGCCTAATTGATTGTATATAGTGTGTGCTAATTGACTTGTGTGTTTGCTTACTTGATTCATCTGTGCATATCTGCTTGAGTGTGCCTTTGTGAATTTATCATCATCATGTGTATATCATTTCATAAACTTTGCTTTATAGCATTTTACTTTATCCATGGAGGAGACAAGCATAAGTCCATTACTTGGCAGTTGTTCCTATGATATGGTGGGAGACTAGTATAAGTCCATTGATTGGCATCTGGTATCCTTGCTATTTTGTTGTCTGAGACTAGTGTAAGTCCATTGATTGGCATCTGGTATCGTTTGTTTTGTTTTAGGAGATTGGTGTAAATCCATTGATTGGTATCCGGTATCCATGTTTGTTTGTGAGATTAGTGTAAGTCCATTGATTGGCATCTGGTATCATTGTTTTTTTTTAGGAGATTGGTGTAAATCCATTTATTGGTATCCGGTATCCATGTTTCTTTGTGAGATTAGTGTAAGTCCATTGATTGGCATCTGGTATCATTGTTTTGTTTTAGGAGATTGGTGTAAATCCATTGATTGGTATCCGGTATCCGTGTTTGTTTTGTGAGATTGGTATAAGTCCATTGATTGGCATCCGGTATCCGTGTTTGTTTTGTGAGATTGGTATAAGTCCATTGATTGGCATCCGGTATCCATTTGCTTTGTTCATTTGCTTACTTGCTCATTGCCTATTCCAAAGGAATCACTTGGATCATCTACATATGATTTCAAGAGGTGAACATCTAAGAAGTTTTACTCCCTCACCCTCCCACCTTTTGTTTCTTTAAACCTCCATCTTTGCATGCTAATCCAAACCTGAAAAATATTGTGCAAACATTGTCACTCCTTTTCAAATTAGAAACCTAGGCTTTAGGCCTTTGATTTTCCAAACTTCACTTTCATAAATACTTCTTTTGAATTGAATTCTAATCATACTTTGACCATCTTTTGTGAATAAATCCTAATTGGTTAATTTCACTCATTCAATTATTTTGTGGCTTTGTCCATTCTTGATAAGTTTTCATACATTAGCCATAGGTTTGATTTATCCTAGTTGGTTGATGTTAATCTCTCCTTTTGTCCTTAGTGATTGAATTGTAAGACTTCCTTGCTTATTATAGGGTTAACCCCTCACTAGCAAGTTAAAGCTTTTCTCACGTGGTGGACTCGTTGTTTGTATAAGGTTGAGTTTTCTCCCGTGGATAACGAAAGACCTTAGGGCTTTTGTTTTAAAATGAACCCACTCATATTTTGGAAATCTTTTAGCCGAACTACGGTGTTTTGATCCTTACCTTCCATGGAAAGGTACGTAGGCAACGGGTTCATTCGTTCAAACACAAAAATAATAACTTGTATATTCTTTTCTCATCCCTTCAATCCATGTTTGCACAATAAATATTTCATAAACAAATAACATTTCGTACAACAAGTGTGAAAAGGGCTCCCTAGGAGTACCTAGGACGTTTTGGGTGCCTAACACCTTCCCATTGCGTAATTAACCCCTTACCCAGATCTCTGATCTTTTCATTAGTTTTCTATGTGTAAAACTTCTTAGGCTTTTGTTCGCTTTTTAGCCATTCCTTTGGATAAATAAAAGTGCGGTGGCGACTCGATTCTTTGTATGCTTTGCTTTTGATTTAATCAATAAATCATAAAGTGACAAATACACCGCTACACAAACCTGTTGGGATATATGTTTAATTTGATGTTGCGTGAATTGTCTTATTATATTTCTATTTAATTTATTCTTGTAATTAAAACACATTATTTGAGATATTTTGTTAATGTGATTATGAGTGTATATGGAATAATGACCCTTAGCCCATGTGTATGATCTAGGGAGATTATCGTACTTATGCTAGTTGAATAGGGATGGGAGAGCTCGAGTAGTGTCCTTAGAGTTAATGTATTGTACCATCGCCCGATTTCACTTACGTCGGTTGAATAGGGATATGAGACCTATAGTAAGAATCAATGAGTTATACACCAAGGGATTGGATACAGTGGTCTTGTTAACTCAACATGGAAATATAACGATGCTTGATTTATGTAATGCATTAGACATCAACAGGGGAGAAATCGGGGATTCTAGGCAAAACCTGACCACTTTCTCTAAATTGTCAGAACACTTCTTTTATTATCAAATGGAACTCCCCCCCCCCCCCTCCGCCATTGTTACTTTTTATGGTTGCACAACTATTATTTTATTAAATAACAATCCTTGTGGATTTGATATTATTTTTATTACTACGACGCTATCAGTATACTTGCCGATAAGTCATCAAGTCTTTGGCGCTGTTGTTGGGGACTGTTGATAATTTCAATAAGGCAACGCTTGTGCAATGCTTTTCTTATTTAGTTTTTGTCTTTATTTTTGTTTTCTCGTAATTATTTAATTACAGTACTACTGAGGTATTTCTTATTTGTGTATGCGTAACTCATGATCAGAATTGACACTGCTTGATATATAAATTGAAAGGATTGCACGTGCCATCAGGAGAGCGGTTAGAGAAGCGACTCTAACTCAAGATACGTTAGTAGAAGAAAATTCACTAATTTCTTCAGACTCCGAAGAGGAAGGATAGGTTTCTAGAGGGTTTGTATCGGCAAACCGCACTAACTTTGACATTAAAAAAATTATGCTTTCAGGTTTGAGAGACAATTCGTTCAACGTAAGCGCAATTTGAGACCCGTGGGGGAACCTTGCTCGTTTCTACGAAACAACCTCAATGTGTCAGCCAACTGATGTCACTGAAGACCAAGTCAAGTTGAGGCTGTTTTGTTTCTTGCTAATTGGAAAAGCTAAAGATTGGTTGCTTTGCCTTCCAAATGGAACTATACGGACATGGAAAGAGCTGGAGGAAAAATTCTTTGAGATATTTTTTACCAACACTCAGTTTGTTAAACGAATAGCTGAAATCACAAACTTTGAGCAGCAATAAACAAAATCGCGTATGACTCATGGGAAAGGTTTAAACTTTTATTACGCATGTGCCTAACTCATAAAGGAAATAACATGGAGCAAATGCATAATTTTATTAAAGGTCTCAAGGGTCAAACACACATGCTTCTGGATGCTTTCGTGGGAGGCACGGTCAGAACTATGACAGAACTACATGTTAAAGACTTGATTGAAAATATATGCTTAAATTAATATCGTTCAAAGAGTGAAAGATCAAGGAAAACTAAAACTGCAGGAACACCAAAAGGTATGTTAGCAATTGACACTCAGACTGCACTTTTAGCTCAAAATGAATTATTAAATAAAAAGCTAGTTGAAAGCAGCTTGAGTGAAGCTAACGTGAGTCAGGTACAAGCACTGAAATATGATTTCTATGGAGGGGGACATGTAAATGGAATGTGCTCTTTAGAAGGGTCGAGTGAAGAAGCTCAGTTTGCAAATTTCCAGAAAAATAATGTGTATTCTAACACCTACAGTCCCGGATGGAAGGATCACCCAAACTTTAGATGGAGCAATAATCAAAATACAAGTGTTAATCAGAGTTGTTCAGCAAAATCAACAGACTTCAACCCAAAGGAAACCTTCACCCCTTGACGAGGCCCTCAACAAATTCATCCAGGCCAGACAGAGTTGTTTTGAACAGGTAAATAGAAAGCATGAAACAATGAGTAAGAACCATGATGTATCTATAAAAAATTTGGAGATGCAAATTGGTCAGCTATCTCGGAAAATAGTCGCTTTACCAAGTTCTAGTGGAGGATTTACAAGTAACAATGTGGATAATCACCAACATATGTGAAGATGAAATGGTGAAAGAGGTCTTGATTGAAGAGGACGAAGTAGGGCCTGAGAAAGAGGAGAGTGAAAACCAGAGTGACCAAGCTGAGAAGGGGGTCACCATTGAGAAATTGATAGACAAAAACTCCCCTTGGAGAAGGACTAAGAAAAAAATTCTTAATGACCCTAACCCAGAGCCACTTGATTATGTGAAACCTCCATATCCATTGATTAAGAAAAAACCACTACAGGAAGATGAGGTAGGGATTTTTACTAGGTTTAATAGATGTTAACCAAGCTTCATGTAAGTATTTCTTTTCATGAAGTTTTAGAGCTAATCCAAAATTCTCTAAATTTATGAAAGGGTTATTAACTGATACAAAGTTGAAGCTGGATAAAGAACAGGTAAATATGATTGAGAAATGTGATACGACATTGCTCCAAACAATGCCAACAAAACTGAAGGATCTAGGTAAGTTTACCATCTCTTGCACTATTTGTGGGGTAGAGATCCCACATGCTCTATGTGATTTAGGGTCGAGTATCAATTTAATGCCTCTTAATAAGGAAAAAGAATTAAATTCGGGAGAGATCATACCTAGTAATGCAACTCTTACCTTAGCTGATTTATCTATTACTCATCCTCATGGTGTTTTACAAGATGTGTTAATACATGTCGACGGTCTAGTTTTTCCTGCATATTTTGTGGTAGTAAATATGTAGGGAGATACATGTGGTTTTATTATTATATGACGTCCATTCTTGGCAACCGGGTAAGCGTTAATAGATTTAGAAACAGGAGAACTTAGCTTGAAGTTCAATAATGAAAAAATGGTGTTTAATGCTTAAGAGTGGACGTCGTATGTACATGATCTGGAACCAAGCTACCAGATTGAAGGCAAATGTATCAAGGAAGACAAAGGAAGGAATAAATGAAAAATTTCCGGTGTGAGGGTATCCCTTGCGCCTTGCGTGCCTTAGGCATGGACTTTCAAGCTAATGACGGTGAAGAATTGCTTGGTGGGAGACAACTCATCAGTAAGTGTGTTTTTAAATTTTTTATTTTATTTTATTTAATTAAAACATGTAAATTTTTGTATGTTATCTATCAATAAAAGAACACGGGTGAAAAATAAAGTAAAGAAGAGATAGGTGAAAGGAAAATAAGAAAGCAAAAAAAAGGAAAGCCCTTGGAAAATCATGCAGTTTATCGCACGCATGACAAAGCTATATCACGCGCGTGATGGATTCATAACATGTGTGATAGAGACGTTGGAGAATCTTTGATCTGTAAGTATCGTGCGCATGATGGACATGTGACGCACGTGATAGAGACGTCAAAAGAACCGCTAGCATCGTGTGCGCTGGCCGCATGACGTGCGCGTTGAGAACGAAGATTTGCCTATAAATAGAAATTTTCAAATCTCTTTTTCTCACAACCATTTTCTCTAATCTCTCTTAACCCCAAATCTCTTCTAATAACCATCTTCTACTTAATATTTTCTCTTGTGCAGTTGTTATTTTTGTGTGTTATTGCAGGTATAATGGCTTCAAAAGGAGGCAAAGTTACAAGAGGTTTATCATCACGCACTACTCCCGCACCAAATTCTCCAACTTTTCCAATCTGAAGTTTCTTTCTGAAGCAAACGCCAAAAAGAATTTAAAGTTGGTTGACTACCATATCGTGAGAGAAAGAGCTTTTGCCTGCGATGACCTTATAGGTCTCAAATAAGTGGTGGAAATGTTGCAACAACGATAATGGGTAAATTTTAATGATTTAATTCAGAAAAACAACAAAATCATTGGCCTCAAGTTTTATGCAAATGCTACTTTTAGTGATGTGGGCTCTTATACTTTATATGTGCGAGGTAAGTACATCGACTACTTTGTTAGTGATATTAATTCTATTTTGAATCTTCAACCTTCTCCCGTCTATGCTCTTAGGACTTTTAGAAATGAGCATCATGTTATAAATGAAACCATGGTCCAAGTGAAATTCTGGTGTAGTCAAAGTTCAGATGTTCTACTCCATATCATGACATTTGATCTAACATTGTTGCAAATACAGCAAGACAGTTATATAAATTATGATCCAGTACTCATATGCACACATTCACAGATGTTACAACATCTGCTAATATACCACCATGGAAAGAAGAACATCCAATTCTGTCCATCTAGTGCAAACACACAGTAGAGATCAAACATAGCCCTTATGTTTATTTATCCTGCCCAGTTATCAGCATGATGTCTCAACATTGGTTTGAACATCACCTGTCCCAACATTACAGATGAGTGAACTGTAACATACCAACCAGTCCATCAATATCAGCAGTCAATGATGAATGTCATAACATTCTGTTTTACATTCAGACTGCAGGCTATGTGTCATATCTGTTATTCCCTTCATAAACAGACTAAAACCAGACTGAGTTATAACAGACAAAATATAGTGTGCAGAAGGTAAAAACACAAGCAATTGTTAACCTAGTTCGGTGCAACTCACCTACGTCTGGGGGCATACCAAGCCAGGAAGAAGATCCACTATCAGCAGTATTAATTCAGAGTTAAACTCCCCCGTTTACAACTCTTCACTTAATCCCTACCCAATGCAATCTATACCTAGGAACTCCTAGATAGAAACCTCCAGTTTCTATTCCTATCACTACAATTACACTGTAATGTTTAAACAACTTGAACTTGCTTCACAGCTTCGCTCAAGAACATAATAACTCTTGCCTACAGGCTTTGAGTCACAAATACTCTCAGTTTTGGAACACTGAGAAACACATGGTAACCTTCCCACAGGTTGGGAGGTTTACCTTACACATACCCCTAATTTTTCATTCTAAGAGGCACACAAAAACTAGGTTACAATATGTTATTTATAACCTAATCACCCAACTGGATTTGGGCCTTCAGAAATCGCAGCAAACTTCTTCTTTGCTGTTACAGAGCCAGCAGATAACTTCTGCTACAATCAAGGTCTTCCTAAAATTAAGGTTAAGCAAGTTAACCTAATTTCCACATATTAGGGTGCTAACAAATAGGCTATTTGTTAGGTTCATTAATTGTAGCTCAGTTGTTAGTTTCTTGGATTTTAGCTCAGCTGTTGACTTCCTGAAGAATAGCCTGAGAAAAAGCTGAAACAGAAAAACTAAACAACCTACAATTTAGCATATGCTGTCAGGAATGAATGTCACAACATTCAGCTTGACATCAAGGTCCATATGCTAAGTTTGTTTTTCCTGAAAACAGACTGTACAAATTTGCTGAACTGTACAGGACCAATCTGTCCATTCTACAGTAACAGCTTACATTAATAAATGTCAAAGCATCCAATTTGACATTTACACATTTAGCCTTAAGTCAGTTCTGTTATCCTCTTGAAGAACAGACTGATAAACATACTGAAGGGTAGCAGAACACCACTCTGTCTATTGTTCAGTATATGCTGTCAATGATAAATGTCATAACATCCAGTTTGACATTCAGACAGTAGGCCTTATGCCAGATCTGGTATTTCCTTGATAACCAGACTGAAAATAAATACTGAGTTCTAACAGAACACCAACTGTTCTATTCCTCAGTATCTGCTGACAGGGATGAATGTCATAACATCCAGTTTGACATTCAATAAATCCTGTATTAGCTAAACCTGCAGTATACTACTCAGAATGTCATGACATCAACCAAGACATCAGAGTACAGTTAGATGATCTAACACATAATGCAGTCAATCAAACATCTCCACAGCATGTCACAACATCAGTCGAGACATTAGAGTCCAGTTAGTGTTTTACCATAAAATGCAGCCAATCAAACATCTACACCAAGAAATGCTTGATGCTTTATGTAGACATGAGGATGAATGGGTGATTGAGTGTGGCTTAATGCTACGGCTTAGAACAAACTAATTTCATCAAATCCTTAGGGCGTGGGCCTCTTTCTTTGCGCAAACTCTAGAAGCCGCTTCTAATTAGTCACAATTTATTGTGAAGCGCTACTTAGGACTTTTGACTCTTTTAAGGGGTGAGTCTATCAATATAAGGTACTTAATTTCTGGAAATATTTAAAATATGGTTAACGCTTCACAACTAGCTTGTGGGCATTTTTGTGTTATTAATGAATTGTGTAGGAGAGTCGGAGTACCCACCTACCTAAATGACGACATGATAGGTCTAAAAGCATTTATCAACGCTTCAGAAATTAGGAGTCTTCAACATAATCACCCAGCAGGAGTAGCTCAACAAGATCAAGAGGATAACAAAGTAGGAAACGAAGAAGAATTATAATAACCTCAGATGCAGCAGCAGACGATGCAAGTTCAAAAAAATCAACAGGCATCAGAATTTCAGAGAAGGATGGAAGCTTATGTAGTGGGAGTAACAAGGTGGATAACAGAAGTTTCACCCACCTTATATGATGAACCCTACTACTAGAAAAATCATATTTAACCTCGGATGCGAAATGCATTTAACCTCGACTACAAAGACGAGGTAACAAAGGATGTCAAGAAAAATGCACACTTTACCTCTGGGTTATAAAATAACTGACGCACATGTGAAAAGGTCATGGGTTCGATCTCCAAGGATACCTTTTTGGAATTCTGGAATGTCGAAAACACATGTCCCATCAGTTTTGTAATTTCACCGAAGGATATACCACATTTTCACCTTGGCTATCTAATAAAACCGAGGGGTAAATTTTTTTTGAATTTATTAAATCTAATGTGGATTGCTTATTTCATTATACCCTATACTGAACATATAAATTCTCAAAATTGGTTAGGAAAATAATTATATGAACAATTGTGTTATATTTGAAGAACAACTTGCATTGATTAGAGATTTTGAAGCATCCTAGAACTCATCATTCATCTCACACTGTTTTATGGTTAAAATCTCTCCAATGTTTCAAGTTCTTTATTCAGCACTTCCTTTTCTACTAATTCATTCTTGAAAGCAAAAAATTTGATGCTTTGGAAAATGAACAAATATGAAAGAAAGTTAAATGAAAACTAGAAATATTGGAGAGATTTTAACTATAAAACAATATGAGATGAATAATGAGTTGTAGAATGCTAGAAAATCATTAATCGGTGTAAGATAAGTTTCAGATACAATATAATTTTGCATATGATTATTTCCAAAGTCACTTTACTAGCTTATATGTTCAAAGAGGGTTAGTGAAACAAACAATCGACATTCGATATAATAAACTCAACTCGACGAAACAAGATGAGAGTTGTACAAAGAATCACAAAAAACATAATCTCAATATCAACATCAACAACAAAAAGAACAAGAAAACAACAACAACATCAACAAAAATATCAAGAAGAACAACATCAATAAAAAACAACGATATCAATAACAACAATGTAAATAAACAACCTCTAGGATTTAGGGTCTCAACAACAGTAACAGCAACATCAACAAAAAAACATCAATAACAACAACAAAAACAAAAAGAGAAACTCTAGAGTTTCGGATCTCAACAACACCAAAACAACAACAACAACAACAATAACAACAACAACAACAACAACATCAACACCACCACCAACAACAACAATAATATGACAACAATATTAATAGTGATGTTTGACCTACCAGATCTTTGAAGAAGAAGTAAAAGAAAATAATTTGGATCTCTGAAGAAGAAACGATAACACTAAACATATAACATATTCGTATTAAAGACGGTATGTGTTTATGGATCTCATTGTTTAGGGCTCTTTGTTAGGATTCTGTTTATGTTGTTCACACAAATGAAATTAGAAGTTATAAGTTAAAGCTATATTTGTGGATCTCATTGTTTAGGGCTCTTCGACTTTCTTAGGGTTCTGTTTATGAATGTTGATTCAGAGATTACCCTATTTGAGTGAGTCATGGAAAGATGAGAGACATATTGAATACTTGTCAAAGATTGATGATGTTTTCTGAATTTTCCAGATTGTAGTTGGAATCTAGAATGGTTGTCAGGTAAAAAAATTCATATGGTGATGTTCACTTGTTGTTATTGCAACTTTTTTTTCTGTTTGGAATTTGCAGTGCATACAAGTTACTTGAGGATAATCAACAGTTCAAGTTTGGGGTTGTGATAACACTCTCTTATTGCATGTTTTTCGTCGAAGAAATAAAGAAAAACAAGTCGAAGAGAATCCAATTTGATGAATAATGGCCAAATAACGGGACAAAAATGACCAAGCATGAAGAATTGGAGACTTAGAGAAATTTGGCTGAAAATGGAGCAAAAGCGAGCAAGCCACTGGAATAATCATGCACTACATCGCGTGCATGAAAGAGTTGTCAATGCAGCATCACTCATGCAATGGGCCCTTTTACAAGGAAATTGCTGACGCATTCTTGTATGATTTGATGGCTATAAAAAGGCATACTTTTAACTTTTTTAGAGGCTCTATAATTGGAGACTTGGGAGTACGGTTTACAACATCGGAATTGAGTTTTAGAGTGCATTTGAAGCCATTGGAGGCCAAATCTTCAAGGAGTTCTTATGCAATATTATTCTTATCAATTGGTATTGTAATTTTATCATTATGAGTAGCTAAACAATTTTAGGTTAGGTTTTTTACGATGAACTTGTTTCGAACCTGTT
Source organism: Lathyrus oleraceus (assembly GCF_024323335.1). NCBI lineage: Eukaryota > Viridiplantae > Streptophyta > Magnoliopsida > Fabales > Fabaceae > Lathyrus > Lathyrus oleraceus. The sequence goes on from NC_066580.1 coordinate 308,011,891, forward strand.
GGGACATATGTTTAATTTGATGTTGCATGAATTATATTAGTTATATTTCTATTTAATTATTTCGTGTACTTAAAGAACATTATTTGAGATACTCCGTTAATGTGATTATGGGCGTATATGGAATACTGACCCTTAGCCTATGTGTCTGATCTATGGCAATTATCGTATTTACGACGGTTGAATAAGGATATGAGACCTCGAGTAGTGGCCTTAGAGTTAACGTACTATATCATCGCCTGATTTCACTTATGTCGGTTGATTAGGGATAGGAGACCCCTAGTAGGAATCAGTGAGCTATACACCAAGGTATTTGATATAGTGGCCTTAGAGTTAACATACTATATCATCGCATGATTTCACTTATGCTGGTTGAATAGGGATAGGAGACCTCTTGTAGAAATCAATGAGCTATATAGCAAGGGATTGGATATAATGGTCTTGTTAACTCGACGTGGAAATATAACGACGCTTCATTTATGTAATACATTAGATATCAACAGGGAAGAAATAGGGGATTCTAGGAAAAACCTGACCAATTTTTCTAAACTGTTAAAACACTTCTTTTATTTTCAACAACAATTTCACCCCCCCCCCCCATCCCCCTCCCCTCCCCATTGTTACTTTTTATAATTACACAACTATTGCTTTGTTAAATAGCAGTCACTGTGGATTGGATAGTCTTTTTATTACTACGGCACCATTGATACACTTGTCAAGAAGTCATCACAAAACCCCTGTAAATAACAGTGAACTTTAAAAGACTTAGAATGAATCTTATTGGACTGTGACAATGTTGAAAATAAGGTCTTGATTGTTTATCAATGCATCTCTTTGTGTTTCTGATAACCCCTGCTACGCCTCTAGTAGTCAGAAAAGTAGATATCTTTTTGAATAATTTGAATTGCTTTAAATTATGGAATAATAGATCATTGTAGGATTTAGTTAGGGGGATCACACTTTTTTTAAAGACTTAACACATAGGATACACTGCATATGCTAATAAACACACCAAAGTGTGTGAATGAAGTCATCCAAAAATCACTTCAAAATAAGTTCATATGCCCGAAACTGGAGGAACATTAGATGTCTTCGCCGTTAGTAACAGGTTGAAATCATTACAAGTGATATCCCATTAGGTGAAAAGGTGGAGCATCTAGCAAAATTGTGAATAAAAAATAAATGCATGTGCAATCCTGAATATTCTGTGAATAAAAAGTCAAGAACAGAGCAGTTAAACCCCCTTTCTAAAACTGAAAGATAAACTCTTTGACCATAGGATGAGGAAGCCAAAGTTGAATTTAGGCTAGCTATCTTAACTAAAGAGTTGTGTTGTGACTGGAAACGTCAGTAGAACACAACACATACACACACACACACACTCTAGAACGGCAATAGGGATGAGTTGTGCCACTTTTTGAAAATAGTCCTCTGAGTTAAAATCTGAGTTAATTATGAGTTAAGACTGTTAGTAAGGGTGGTTGTTTGTTAGTTTAGTTTATGTTTCGTTTATCGATCATCTGAGGACAGGTAGTGATTCAAGTTTATGGGTGTGATAACTCACATTTTGTGAGTTATTATACAACCTAATCTCTTGTTTAAAGCTAGTAGATTTATCATTTGTTTGAGTTTTAATGCATTATATATGCTCTTTCTTATGGTTTTGGTTTGTTTGTTGCTTATTTTTAAGTAAGTGTTCTGATTAGTTGAGGCAAGACGGTTGAGGACAGGACCTGGGAGTTCAAGCTGGAACAAAGTTGAATTTAGTTAAGGAATGAAATGAAGAACCAACTGAATCCCTAGGGCAGACATGGATAAGGATTTGCATTGGGATGGAATATTTGTTTGTGTGTTGGTAAAGCTCCCTTAAGTTGAGTGGATAAGACTCATGGTGCTAGAAGACAAAAGAAGGTATAATAGTACATCCTCAATGGAGCATGCCAGGAATAAAGGACAGCGCCTCCTACCATAGTAGACTGTCGCGCTACACCTTGTCCCCTATTATTATCCTTGTACCTGAATTCTTGTAGACGAAGCTGAAGGAAGGAGGGGAATATTCTGATTTGATATTTGGGCTTGATGTGATCCTACTAAGGCCCATGATCTAATACAAGAGAGGAAGAAACCCTAGCTGAAGGATATAAATAAATAAAATTGAAGTTTGCAGAAAAGGGGGGAACACCTTGGAGTTCAGCACCTTAGAGAGAAAATCATAGAGAATATTATTGTATGAAAGAGTGGAGAGAAAAGGGAGTTTCTTCTTCTTCTCACCTATCTCATTGCTAACTACTGAAGCCTGGCGTGACTGGAGTCATCACTTGCTGGTTATCCACCACAAGGAAGCTTCACATTACTCTTAGGTTGCTACTTATTTTTCATCTTTTGTTTAAGAATGTTTCCTTTCAGAACCAGCATAGTAAGTTGTACTCAGATCATCATGAGTTAAACCTTTTGTTTGTTGAGCAATGTGAAGTTAATATGAATTTATTTTTATGTTAATATGATGTGTTGTTTCATGCCTTATTTTATTATGTGGTAACATGTTTGAATCTATTTCTTTGTAAGAGATCCAATAATAATTGGAGTTTATAATAAAAGTAGTTGTACGAGTAGGATAAACATATTCACTCACTTAGTTAGCTTAGAGATAAGAAACTACAACTATAAAGGAATTTCAGGAGACAAATAGATGTATACTAGGGTTATAAGTGAGACTTAGAGATTTGTTCTCTTTCCCTTGTATGCATGCTTTTGATGTTGTACAAATACACTCCTAGATCACTCACTGACCTTTTCTGGCACGACACTTCGCATCATATACACATAATTACTTCATGCATATTAATGGATCACAACTTAACACACACTCTCTTGATATATTCACAATACTCTCCCTGTAATATTAAGTTATTGATTTAAGAAACACTAAACTTATGACAATCTATTATTCTTTTTACTCTTGATCATGCTTAATTTCTAAAGGTAGTTGCTTATAGAATCAACCTAAGTCACTTCCACTTCTTGTGGTTACAACATCCTTACTTTTTTTATCACTTGCTACTTATAACGAACATGTATACTTGCATGTAACACGTTTTCAAGGTACGGGTAGAAAATCGGGCTTGTTTTTTGGAACTTGGGTGACTATTTTCTTGTAACTTATTTGTAATCTTTTATAACCATTTTTAGAAGTATGGGAAATCAGAGAGTTACTTTCTCCCATAGAGTAAATTGTTTGATTAAATTGGGTTAACAATTTATTGTGTTTCTTGTCTTTTATCTTCTTTTACCAAGTTAATTTGATGTCTTATTGCAAGAGAGTTATTTTGTTGAATGTCATTTATTTTAGTTGTCATTGCTCATTGTCCCCACACATCAAATTTCTTGGTGTAATTGGACCTTTCAATTTCATAGCAAGTGGTGCCCACCGTGGGGCAAAAGGATTTTGTTTACAAGTGAGCACCATTACTCCAAATGGAAAATTTAGAAGTTTTATGGTGACAACGATTTTGGGTTGTGGAAAATGAAGATGCAAGCAAATTTTAACTCAAGAAAAGTGTATTAAAGCAATGAGGGGTGATGCGTCGATGCGTGCATACCTAACACAAGAAGGGAAGATCGAGATTGTGGATAAGTCCAAAAGTTTCATTATCTTGTTCTTCGGCGATGAAGTTATAAGGGAAGTCGCCAAAAAGAATATTTTGCCTTCAATGTGGAAAAAACTTGAATCATTGTATATGACCAAGTATTTGCCTCACTAGTTATATATGAAATAACAACTTCACTCATTCTAAATGGTAGAGAACAAATCAATATTGGAGAAGTTGACATAATTTCACAAGATCATTGACGATTTGGAGAATACTGAGGTGAAGATTAAAGATGATGACAAGTTTATACTCTTATTGAGCTCATTACCCAGATCCTTTGAGAATTTTAAGGATGCTCTTATTTATGGTAAGGAATGTACTACTACTTTTGATGAAGTTCAAACAACTATAAGGTTCAAAGAATCTTCAAAAGTGAAATATTTGAAGATTGACGATAGTGGTGAAGGCTTGATTGTCTCAAGAGGAGAAAGTGAGCCTAGAGGGATGTCCAAATAAAAGATGTGACAACTCAAGGTTAAAAAAAATTATATGTTAGAAAACTATTCATTTCAAGAGGGATTTTCCCGAGAGAGGGGACATGAAGATTTTGTTCAAATTGTTATTACCTTATATAAGGATAGTTGTAAGAATGTTGATGTATTAGTGGTGTCGAGTTTGGAGACTAAAGATGGTTGGATCATGGACTCAGTTTTATCTTATCACATGCATCCAAGAAAATAATGCTTTGATACTTTGAAGCTAAAGGAAGGTGGAGTAGTTTCTATTGGTGACAATAAGACTTGCAATGTTTTTGGTATTTGTATGGTTGTACTTAAAATGTTTGATGATCGTAAGTTTCATATGGTAAACTGATAATAGATAAATGGTCTAAAATATGTGGCTTACATATTTTAGAAGGTTCAAATGTTTGTGTTTATTCATCATCAACGGGTGAAGACTTTCATGAAAAGAACAAGTTATGCGATTTTAATTCAAGGTATGATGGATACACAGAGGTTGTTTCGTTAAACCTTAATGGTTTTTTAGGAAAGACAAGGGATAAAACACACATTTGATCACTGAGTTATCATGGAGTTTCATGTGTAAGGATGGTGCCAGAGCAGCTTACATGATCGACATGTATTTATTAAGAGGAATAGACTTCCAGGCACTTTTGGAGGTTTGGAGTAGGAATCCTAGAGGAATAGACATCCAAGCACTTGTAGAGGTTTGAAGTAGGAAGCCTATAACTTACTATGTTTGGAAGGTCATTAAAAATTTCCTTATTGATTAAATCAAGTCAATTCAGATTGATGGTAAAGTTTTGTATTGTGTCTTCGGTGGCTATTGATTGTAACCATTTTCACTATGTTTTCATTACTTATTCGACAAGAAACGAAGGATTCTGTAAAACTTTATGCGCATTGTGGTAGCTTTTAAGTTAATTTTCATTTCTGTAAGTTATTTAAGCATTTTATCAATTTTTAGTTTTATTTTGTGTTTTCGGGATTTTATGCTTTGGTTGTCTGTGTTTATGCCCTCCAGGTCCATGTAGATGATCCAACGGAATCAATGCGAGAAAGTGGAAAGTTCCGACGTTCGAGGGAAGAAGATTTCTCAACACATGGGGCCTGACACGGGCCGTGTCAGGATGAAGGCAACTCAACCACAAGGAATGGCCAAGATAGGGGCCTGACACGGTCGTCCGTGTCAGCTGACACGGCCCGTGTCAGGTTACCTGGGCATGTCAGGAGAAAATTAGCAAGGCGGGGAGTTGACACGACCACCCGTGTCAGATGATACGGGTCGTGTCATCCAGGCGCAGATTCTTCCAATTTTTGGGCTTTTTACTCGGGCTTGAGCTACAAGGACGTTTTTGGGATTTTCGACCTTTGCCAAGGGATTTTTCACTATTTTAGGAGACTTTCTACAATAGAAGAAGACACTTTAGAACAAGGAGAACACATAGAATTGTCGGACGATCGAGAATTACAGAGATCAAGGAGTTCGGAGAGCGGAAGATATTCATGAGCGGAAGCGATTGAAGATCCAAGTCATCCAATTACTTTTAATGTGTATTTTTTATCTCGAATCTGTTTTGAACAATATGAGAAGCTAAACCCCCCAATGCTAGGGGGTGTGCCTGATTTAGATCTGTAATGACTTTGAGTTTACGATTGCATTTATAATATTGTTTTTACGGTAATCCTTTGATGTGTTTAATGCTTTCTCTTTCGGATCAATCGAGATTGTTATATGGTTATCAATTAGGCTGGACCATCATTGGTAAGGTTTTCATAAGATTACTCTGCAGTAGATATCACCTAGGACTATGGATACCCTGTATGAATCAGAGCATTCTTGATATAATAAGGCTATTTCACCGATAATTTCCTATGGACATAGAAATTAGGGTAGAATGATTAAAGGTTTTCTCACCAAGAACTTGGGAGAAAATACCCTTGAGAATTGCTAGTAATTGATATTTGTTGATGCAATAGTGACTCTGAGTTGTTACAGGGACAAGTTATACACTTTCCCAGGCATTGTTCCTTTTCCCTTGCAAACCCTTATTTTACAATATTAATTTATTTTACCTTTATTTTTATAAATATGAATCTAAAACCCCCAACAATAGTTTTTGTTTAATTGAACAATGATTTGAACTCGATATTAACTTGCAGTCCTTGAGATCGACATTCTGGGAATTTTCCCTTTATTACTATAACAGGAAAAATACTACCCTTGCTATTTTCCCGATCAAGTTTTTGGTGTCGTTGTCGAGGACTGCCAAAATATAGAGTTTAATTTTAGTTCAATTAAAATTTTGTTGCTCTACAATAAATTTATTTCTTTGTCATTTATATAATTTCATTCACTAACCTTGTATTCGAGGAGATCCCTCAGCTGAATTTCTTTTTGATCCGGAAATCGAGAGAACCCTTCACCAGAGACGTAGAAACGCTAGATTGAATTCCAAAGAAGAAGTTCCCTCTGATCACTCAAATTCAGAAAAAGAAGTTATGGCTAAAATTCCTCCAGTTCCACCTCTTCTACCTCCGGAAAGACTCATAGGTGACTATGGAGGTGTAAATGGGTCGGGTGGTAGATTGACCATTGTCAACCAACCGGTGAATGTGACTAATTTTCAACTGCATCCTAGCACAATCAATCAACTTGAAAGAAAACCTTTCACCGAAAAGGTAAATGAAGATGCAAACAAGCACCTGCAGAGATTCCTGACCATGAGTACTACTTTGAAAATTGATGGTCATACTGATGAAGGAAAGAAGTTAAGAATGTTCCCGTTCACTTTAGCTGAAGAGGCGGAAGAGTGGTTCTATTCTCTCCCATCAGGTAGTATTACATCATGGGAAGAGATGGATATTGTGTTCTTAAATGAGTATTTTCCAGCATCGGTATTTCTGAGAAAAAGGTATGAAATCTTGAACTTCAAATAGAAGGAGGATGGGTCATTGGGAGATGCCTACAAAAGATTCAAAAGGGTCATGGTAGCTTGCCCAACTCATAATCTGGATCAGACTGAACAAATGCAGATGTTTGTTAATGGGCTCAAAATAAAGACAAAATAGTTGATTGATACAGCAGACGGTGGATCAACAAATTTCTCAATGGCAACTGGTATTAAAAGGATCATTGAAGCGATAGCTGCAAATGAGCATCTGGAATCATATGATATGTGTACAAGCAAACCTGAAGCAGTCATTGGTCTGAAACTGGAGGCTAATAAAATCCGTTTGGAAGATACATTCGTTGCTGAAGTAGAAAAGAAATTGAAAGCGATGAATATAGGTACTCAACAGGTAGCTCAAATTCAACCTGCTCAGACCATCACTTGTGAAATCTGTAATGGAACTCACCATATTGTGTATTTCTTTGCAACTCCTCAACAAGTTGCAGAGATTAAATTCTTGAAGCAGAATAATCCTTACTCAAACACTTACAATCCAGGGTGGAAGAATCATCCAAACTTCTCCTGGAAAGATCAAAGAGGGAATGTTCCACAACAGGGTCAAGGTCAATATCAGACTCAATATCAACAACAACAACAAGCTCCAAAGAAAGCAAACTGGGAGATTACCATTGAAAACATGGCCGCTCAAAATATGCAATTCCAAGAAGAGACTAGAAACAATCATAAAAACACCACTGCCTCTATAAAAAATCTTGAAGTTCAGCTGGGTCAGATAGCACAACAAGTAGCAAGTTCTCGAACACCAGGTTCCCTCCCAAGTGAAACAGTACAAAATCCGAGAAATCATGAGACTGTTAATGTTGTCACGATAAGAATTCAGAAAGTTTCTAAAGATGAAGAAGAGATGGCAACAAAGGATGACCATGTCATGGAGGTAGTTCTGGAAGTGAGAGAAAATAAGAAAGAAGAAGTTATACCACCAGTAAAGCCAATTGAAAATAAGAAGAAAAAAGAGGCTAAACTTTTGATTGAGTTACCCTACCCTTAGAGAGTGACAAAGAAGGATCCAAGAGAGACAAACTTTGAGAAATTCGTCATAATGTTCAAAAAGATAGAGAGCAATATGCCTTTTGTTGAAGCACTGAAGCAAATACCCATGTACAAAAAATTCATTAAAGAGGTAATTGCTGAAAAGAGACCAATATGAGATGGGTCAGTAGCTTTGAATGAAAAGTGTACTGCAATATCACCAGGTAGGAGAATCCCAAACAAGCAGAAGGATCCTAGAGCAGTCACAATCTCGTGCACTATAACAGACAGAACTTTCAAGAAGGTACTAATTAATTTTGGAGCTAGTGTGAGTCTGATACCATTATCAATCTACCAAAGCCTTGGTATTGGAAGTGTCAGTGATACAAGGACAAATCTGAAGTTTATAGAACACTCCATCGTTCTTGGTCGACCATTCATGCGGACAAGTCGATGCAATTTCGACATAGACCATGGTACACTAACTTTATTAGTTTATAATGATGAAATAACTTGGAATGTTTTTAATAACAGGAAGCTAGAGGTAGAAAAAGAATATCACTATCAAGTAGGCATAATCGGGACAGATGTGAAAGGCCAAGGTGACATGCCAACATCAAAAAAAACCTTAAGAAGGCCATCTCAACTGGTCTCACTTCCATTAGCAACCCTGAGTGGAAAGACTCCTATTTCCATTCCAAAATCCAAGAGAAAGAAAAGAAAGCAAAATCAAGGTAAGGATATGGAGGTTAGAAAGGAGTTGTGGCACAAAGGAATTTGTACCTATGAAAAAGACGGCTTCTTAGTTTTGGAAAAGAAGTGCAACAAGGTGTGGAGGCTGAAGTACCCCCATAACAAGGGAAATGAACCGTCGAGCCATGCGACGTTAAACTAAGCGCTTCGTGGGAGACAACCCATGCGTTTTTATTTTTAATTATTGTCTGTGTTTTGTTTGTTATTTTAGGATTGCACAGTGCCTTGTATAAAAGGACGGAGGCACTCATGTTAATGCGGGAGTCGTACCGGAAGGAAGGACCACGGATTTGAAAATTTTGAATTTTTTTTAGACGTTATCTGGTCCCCACCTACCGTCCTAGCCCCCTCAGTAGGGCACTGTGAGTCACCCTCCTTTTATCTTATTCTAAAATATTGAGTTCAATGTTTAGTTCAAGTGTGGGGGAGGTTTAATTGTGCTTTTTGTTTTATGTTTTTTTATTTGCGTTTTGTTTTATGTTTTATTTAATTATTTCCCATTTTTACTGTTTTATAGTTGGTTTATTTTTACTGTTGGGTATCATTTGATGCATGTATTTCAGATTCGTGGTGTTATTGTTGGATTAGGTGATGACCATTAGTGGTAATGGATGAAATGATCACTCCACTTACAGTTGCTTGTTGTGAATGAGCTTCCAAAAAAATTTTGATATTGCTGAAGAAAATATCAGACGCAACTTCTCAAGCTCGACTAACGTAGGTTCCCTGTGCATTCTGAGTTGAGTAAGAAATTGCACCATACTAGAAGTACTATGGATGCTATCAAGCTTTACCTAACATGGTGAGTGCATAAAAAGACAAACACATTTATCATCATGAGCGATATTCAGGTATGTCTTTATCACTCTGACTTTGTGTAGGTTCTCTAGAAATATCACTACATATATACACACATTGAGGCACGTTGTTTGAATAATAGCCCTGAGCCTTTCTGGTCATCCCTTTAATATTATCCCTTGTTAACCCCGTTTGAGCTTGTACCCTTTGTTTGTATGTATAACCACATGAATGTAACCCGCGGCCCAAACACTTCCTTATCCTGTTCATAGAAAATGTTATATTCCTTAAGCTGTGCTAGAATTCTAAGTTTGGGGCAACCCCATAAGTATCTGAAAGAAAGGTGAGTGCGGAAAAAGATTAATAAAAACGACAATCGAAAAAAAGGAAATAAAAGAAATTTTCTTTCGATGGGATGAGAAAAGCATTCACCGAATGAGAAACACTTAGTTGAAAAAAAAAAGAGAAGAGAAAATCAAAGAAAAAAGAGAAGTGAGCAATACAAACTGAAAAAGAAAATAATTGGAAATGAGATGTATAACTAACACAATGAAAAGAGTAATGACATTAGCTCTGAACCCAAACCACTTGTTTTCCCTTGTGTTTGTATTTATCCCACCGCAACCCAAGCCCCGTTACAACCCAAAAGACCTCAAAAAGTGTGTGTTGTGTGTAGTTGATACGAGAGGAGAAACTACTCAAAGTTAAGAGTTGATATTGCATATTCTGAAATTTGAGTGTAAACACTTTAACTCGGAAAGACTTGGTGAGAGTGTGATATAAGCTGACAGGTGAAGCAGTACGTCAATGTGGAAGTGTGGCAGAAAACTTATTAGGAAAAGCAGGGACTATGAAAGGGAGAATGAAGGCGTTGGCGAAAGATCTCAGCAGTATTATCGTAAGAGTTCAATTTTGGGAAGTGACACATTTTATCGTGTAGAACATTACTTGAGGAAAAGCAATGAACTAAGTTTGGGTTATGATCGGTCACCATTTTCATTATGTTTTCATTACTTATTTGACAAGAAACCAAGGATTCTGGAATACTTTGTTCGCATTATGGTACATTTTAAGTTAGTTTTCATTTTTGTAAGTTATTTAAGCATTTTATCAATTTTTAGTTTTATTTTGTGTTTTCGAGATTTTATGCTTTGGTTGTCTGTGTTTATGCCTTCCAGGTCCATGTAAAAGATCCAACGGACTCAATGCAAGAAAGTGGAAGGTTCTGGCGTTCGAGGAAAAGATATTTCTCAATACAGGGGGCCTGACACGGCCACCAATGTCACCTGACACGGGCCGTGTCAGGATGAAGGCAAAATAAGCTTCAAGAGATGGCCAAGATAGGGGCCTGACACGGTCACCCATGTCAGCCCACTAGGGAATGAAATAGAAGATGATGGCAAGACAAGGGTCTGACATGGCCACCCGTGTCAGTTGACATAGGCCGTGTCAGCCCACCTAGGAGTGAAAAGAGAATAGAATGGCAAGCCAGGGGCCTGACACAGAGAAGATACTTTGGAACGAGGAGAACACAGAGAATTGTTAGACGGTCGAGAATTACAAAGATCAAGGAATTCGGAGAGCGGAAGAAACTGAAGATCCAAGTCATCCAATTACTTGTAATGTGTATTTTTTATCTTGAATCTGTTTTGAACAATATGAGTAGCTAAACCCCCCAATGCTAGGGGTGTCCCTGATTTAGATTTGTAATGACTTTGAGTTTATGATTGCATTGATAATATTGTTTTTACGGTAATTTTTTGATGTGTTTAATGCTTTCTCTTTCGGACCACTCGAGATTGTTATATGGTTATCAATTAGGTTGGACCACCATTGGTAAGGTTTTCATAAGATTACTCTACAGTAGATATCACCTATGACTAGGGATATCATGTATGAATCAGAGCATTCTTGATATAATAAGGCTTAATTTCACCGACAATTTCCTATGGACATAGAAATTAGGGTTTAATGATTAAAGGGTTTCTCACCAAGGACTTGGGAGAAAATACCTTTGAAAACTGGTAGTAATTGATATTTGTTGATGCAATAGTTACTCAGAGTTGTTACATGGACAAATTATACACCTTCCCTGGCATTGTTCATCTTCCTTTGCAAACCCTTATTTTACAGTATTTCTTTTGCCTTTATTTTTATAAATTTGACTCTAAAAACCCCAACACTAGTTTTTGTTTGATTGAACAATGATTTGAACTCGATATTAACTTGCAGTCCTTGAGATCGACATTCGGGAAATTTCCCCTTTATTACTACAAAAGGAAAAATAGTATACTTGCTATTTTTTTGATCAACTATCAATGAGGTAGAAAGGATTATGAGTTGTTAAGAATGGAATCTAGAGGATAGAAGTTCATCAATTGGAGAAGTATAACTTTGATTGAGTCCTTTTAGTGGAAAATGAGTAAAGACCAGGGGATGAAGCTTTTGGAAACTATGTCAGAGAAGACTTGGTTTGAGGTAAAGGTTTCTACTATGGATAGTACTAGTAGTGAGAAAACAATTATAGAGGCGTATTACCATTATTTGACTCGTGATAAGGTAAGGATAAAGATTGTATCATCTCAAAAAGACAGTTATGCAGACCTTGGGTGTTATGCTCCGAATATGGTTGAAGGGTTACAAATCTCATAAACAAATACCTTCATGGAGGCATTCGAAAGCAGGTGGAGTAAAAGATGGTTGAAGAACCATATTTGTGGGCTTGTTAGACTATTGAAGTAGAATAAGGTGGTTGGGAGTGATAAGTGCAAATTTTGACTATTTTTGTACATAAAAACTTGGCATTTTTCAGCTATAATTTACGATTTCAATGATTAATTTCCCCTATTTTTATAGAATACTATATATTTTGAATTTGAATTTGGTATCCTTGATGTATGTGTTAAGTGTGCAGGAAACCAAGTTATAAAGGCAAAACACCAAGATGTTAGGAGCAAAGCAATTTATTGAAAATAAAGCTTGCTCGTCGGGCGAGCATTGGCGAAGAAGAAGCGAGTTCTCCCAACGAGTGTTGGCGAGCTCTGGCGAACAAGAAGCGAGGCCAAAAAAATGAAATCCAGGGGCAAAACTGCATCATGGTCGTCGAGCGAGGATCTGTGATTTTGAATTCATCGGGAGAGACCTTGCTCATCGGGCGAATGAAGATATTTTCCAATGACGCTTTGATGCACTCCCGAGGGACAGATGGGAAATAAAGCAACTTTCGTCGGGCGAGAACCTGCTCACCGGGAGAGACAGGAAAATCCCAAATTTGTATAAATATGACCAAATCAGATTTTTAGGTTATGGTTTTGGGAACTTTTAACCCCATTTCCATCAACACTGATTTTTGTAGTTATTAGAGTTAGAGTAGCTTAGAAACAACAAGTTAGGATGTTTCTTGAAGATCCTGAGTTGGATTTGCCTCTATCGTTGGGAAATCGTGGTGGATGTTTGTTCATCTTTATTCTTCTTTGTGTAATCTCTTGTTGGGATTGTATGTAAGTTCACTTTTATTGTATGTATTTTTATTAATCATGTTATTATGTATAATCTATTCAAGAATATATATATATATATATATAATATATATATATATAGAGAGAGAGAGAGAGAGAGATGTTATCCTTGTTTACTTGTTTATCGATTGATTTGAACTGTTATTGAGAAATACTCTTTGAATCTAGATCTAGGATAATCATATGTTAGATGCTAAACTCTATACATAAATTTAGGTTTAAAATTTGCACGAGTATCGAGTCTTAATGCTCCATATTGTTTTATAGGCTGAGATATCGTTGATTAAACAATATGGTAGAACTCTCGACGAAAGTTGCAGACATGAACTTTGTTGTGAGCGATACGTGATGATATTGATGAATGCTTATGATTGTGCATAACTGATTGGTAAATTACATGTTCATATGGTGGATGAAATAAAATCGTGTAAAGCTCTCAGATCTATCTGAAGCTTTATTTATTTATTCATTTGTTTTACATAGCTTTTTTTATAAACCCAAGCTTAGAATCATAGAGACTATTGAACGATATTTGATGTTGCACTAATCCATGTGGAGACGATAAAAAAATCAAAATACTTACTTTTGCTTGCTGTTTTACCGTAATCAACAGTGAGCAAGTGGATTTAAATGGAAAGGTCAAGGTTCAAGCGAGACATGAACTTAATAAAACTTGTTCAACAGATGTTGAATTGGCTGAGAGCAACAATGTGGTTGATGGGTAAATTGACACCATCATGATTTCAATCCAAAGTAGAGTTTATTAGAGGATGTCTTAAAACCTTAAGTGATGAAGAGAAAGGAATCATGTTTCAATATTGCAGAAACCATAAATTAGAATGGAAGTCGACGGAGGCTAGTATGAAGACAAAGTCGGTACGACGGAGACGGGGAGTCTGACTGCCAACGAGTGATGGTGGACATAAAGTCGGCAACAACAGCAATCGAGTCAGTTCCATTGGACGATTTGGATCTGCCGGGTATCGGATTCGGTCCAGACAGTTTTTGTGTATCATTTTGGTTTTTTACGTTTGTGGATCAACTTGTTAAAGGATTGTGTTTTTGGCTCATTAAGTATATATTTGGCTTTGTAGTTATAAATATGTATTTCTATCACTTTTGCCTTTACATTCTTCAGAATTTTAAAGTTAAAGACATGTATAAGGGTTTTTGAATCCTAGTGGTAATCTTAGAGAGACAATGCTAAATTTTTAAGAGTGTGTTTTTGGAATTTGGGAAATCCTTGGAGATATCTAAAGGGGGATAAGAAACACTTATAAATACATTAGACTTATGTGATTCATATATAGAGAGTTGGAGAAATTGAGAAACACTTGAGTAGAAAATAGATTTTGTTTTTGAGAATTTTTGGAAGTGTAGTGAATCGGAGAGTTGATCTCTCACTCTGAGTAGATCGTTTGATCGAGCTGAGTAAACAAGTTGTTATCTTTCTTGTCTTTTATCTTTTTCTACCGAGTTAAAATAGTGCCTTATTGCATAGAGTTATTTTTGCTTAAAGCCAATAATTTTAGTTGTCATTGTTCTTTGTCTCCACACATCAAATTTTTTAGTGTGATTGAACCTTCCAATTTCACAACAAACATGTTCACTAAAGTCTTGAGATAGTTTTTTAATTTCTATCATTCATCCTTAAGTATTGATGTTTCAATGTAAATGGATAAGGATGATATTCTTAATGATGAGGTAAGAACCAAAGGACGAGTTTCTTCGTCTTAATTTAAGGTACTTATCATAGAAAATAAGGAAATTTTTGGAAAAATAGACCAAAGAATGATATGAATAAGAGAAAAGGCAAGATTAACTCTTGATAAAGAATATGAAGCGTTATTATTGTCACAAAATATGACACATGCACATAAGAATTGTTTATATAAACAAAGGAAAACAAAGATAAGGAAGGTACATGGACATAAGAATTGTTTATATAAACAAAGGAGAACAAAGATAAGGAATGTACGCAGAGATAAGGGGATGATGATGATTGTATTACTATTGTGTTACTTATATCACATTAGAGTATGTGGATAGTCGAAATTGGTGATACATTATATGTTATATCGAGGAAGTTCGATATATCGTATACTTTCAATAATTTTGAAATATTGAAGATGCATAATGATGGTGTGTCTAAATTGGTTAATTTTAGTGAGATGTTTGATTGTAAACCAACATAAAAATGAAATGTATTCAAATGTGTTTTAAATATTTCGTCTAAATTTTATTTATGTGCATATAATTAGTGATTGAGATTGTGATAATTACTTTTATTTTGAAAAAACTTGGTAATAATAATTTGGTTACGACTATAGTAGAGAAACTTTCTAAACAATTTGGATTAAAAAAATTGATTTGCTAAACCCTAAACAATTAAAAATAACAAATTGTGCACGATATAATAAAAATTATTCAATATTCAAAGAATATAAGAGAATGAGATCCATTCATTTAAGGATAATAAACCATCATAAATCTTAAGAGATCCACATAGAGAAATCAATCAGTTAGCTAGGAAAGTGAGTCTAATAATCGACGAAAGAGACTTTGCAATCGTGCAAATTGCATTATTTAACACAAGACAAGATTTCTACATTATTGCAATCAAAATCCAAACAAGCTTCAAAATATTAATTTTTACAACTTTTTTAGGTGTTGAAATTTAACACTTTCGTTTAATTCCATTGATGAGTAGTTGAATAATTTGTAAGACACCAAAAATTGAAATGACTTGAGTAATTTAATTATCTTGTCCACGAACAAACGATGTAACACCCGACACAAACATATCTCTATCTAATTGAAACAAGCAATGTTAAATAAACACAAGTCATAATGAAACAAAGGGAATCTATTGTTTTTGGACACATCACATGGTGCCTCGTTGCACCTTGTTTGAGTTATCACTGTTGTAGCCCAGAAAGAAAAGAAGAAGAAAAAACTTTATGTGACTTGAATTTTGTATGCATTAGACGATAAAAAAAAGCCAGTCAATAGTGCTTATATGGTGGCATGGTATCTAGTTGTGATGATCAAAGGCAATAACTTTCTTTGTCTATATATGAGCTGTATCATTCTAGTATCACATCCTAGAGGACCAGCTTTGGTTGAATTATATTGGCCATGGATAATATTTTATAGGGAGTACCAATTATTATTTTTGTTGTAATTTGTTGAAGTATTTATGTTAGTATAGCTTTTCAGCAAACATATCATCGAGTGAGTTCGGGTGGCAATCAGGTATGTCTGCACCGTTTAATTCCGTTTAGTAAAAATCCAAAAAAAAAAAAAAGTGGGGTGACGGACATAGTTAAGAGTATGGGTCTAAAATTCTTATCCGTCCTAAAAAAAATAGGATGGAGCAGGACGGTTTTGTTGAAACTGCATTTAAGGTTAAAAATGCAAAAATTTATATAAATGTGTGCGCATGCAAAAGTCCTTAAAAAATAGGAATGGACAGAGCGGCCATATTAGTGAGTGTTGGCCTAAAATATTGGTCTATCCTGCAAAAAATTGTAGACAAATTGGACATGGTCGACGCCAACCCGTTTTACCACCCCTAAGTTCTATGCAACCTTTCTTTCAAAGAATGTGGATGGAGTCTCCTCATAATAAGTATCATGCATTTTGGATAGCAAATCAGTGGACCAGAGGGTATTCCCACTTCTCGTCCAATTAACATTTTTTTATAAAAGTCGAGTATTCTTTATGTGCTGCTAGAAAGAATAACCATTGGGTCACGGAGGACCATAATAGACGACAAAGGTGTTTTTAAAAAAAAAATCACATTACTACATGTTCAGGAATGAATTCTAATCCAAAACTTTGGATTAAACTGTAAGAGATCTTTTATAATCTCATCTAATGAATCATAGAGATATTCTCATTTGTGTTCGACCCGATTGACATCCGGGCGGGGATTTAATATCTCATTTAATTATTTTTTTTGTGATACGTTAGAAAACTAGATTAGAGAAGACACACAATTATACAAGACTAAAAAACCAATAAACACGACAATTAAGAAACCTAATGAAACTTAAGTCACACCTAATACAATCCAAAGTTCTAATCATTCACACATGCTTTAACCCAATATAGTTTTGGAATCTTTTTAGAGCCAACATATATCTATCTCTTTACTCTGTCTCCACATTCTTTTTCATCTTTGTGGGGTCTCCATGTCTCCTATAGCTGTAGACAAACAAATACTTAGAAGAAGTTGAAAAGAGAAAAACACATGAACCGTAGCAAGTGGGAGAGAACTTTCAATAGCAACTAGCTGCAGTCACTCACTTACTCTGGCTAGACTGCTCCTTAATTTGTTTTCTTCTTTCTTTTTAACAATACTAGTATTCTTTTTGCTTCTTTCTATGCTCATCGATCATAATCACTTTTTCTTTTTAATTGTCCTATGTGTTTGTCTATGGTATTACCATTAACAATTTCACACGAAAATATACACCATATTATTTAATTACTAAATACATACTTTTACAAAAATATATTGATTTAAGCCTTTTTATTTTGTCATATTTTTTCTTCAAAATTTATTCATGTAATATATTTTTTTAGTACTTATAGTCTTGTTTTAGCATTTGTTTTTTAATTTACTATTTTTTTTCAGTCAAAAACACATGCACTATATTAATTTAATAAATAATTTAATGTTCTAAAATTAATGGTTAGCTTTAGATATGGTCATATAGCAGGTGGATTTTCTCGATCCCCCTCCTAATGCGCAAAGATTTATTGGAATGATTTGTCAGTTAAAATACATTAAGAAAATCATTATTTTAATATATTTTAGTAACATTTAGAAACTCTCTCAATTATTAACATAAGTCAGTATTAACTCCTACCTTACCATGCTAATTTTCGCCATAAAGTAAATTATTTTAATTGGTAATAAAAAAAGTTGTGTTTCTCTTTGTAACAACATTGAACAGAACATTGTTAAAAGAAAAATACGGAAATCTCTAGCCAGTTCATAAGCTGTAAAGCTTTTTTTTTTCTGGGTGCTGTCATGCATATATTATTCTAGTATATATATATATATATATATATATATAGATATATATATATATATATAGATATATATATATATATATATATCTATATATAGATATATATATATATATATATATATATATATATATATATATATATATATATATATATATATATATATATATATATATATATATATAGATATATATATATATATATATATATAATATATATATATAATATATATCTATAATATATAGATAGAGAGAGAGATGAGAGAGAGAGAGAGAGAGAGAGAGAGAGAGAGAGAGAGAGAGAGAGAGAAGAGAGAGAGAGAGAGAGAGAGAGAGAGAGAGAGAGAGAGAGAGAGAGAGAGAGAGAGAGAGAGAGAGAGAGAGAGCGAGAGAGAGAGAGAGAGAGAGAGAGCGAGAGAGAGAGAGACGAGAGAGAGAGAGAGAGAGAGAGACTTACGATTTTTTTGAGTGAATATTTTTTCACAAAATTCTTATTTTAATTTAAAAGAGTTTTGATTATTTCAAATTAAAGTAAATAGTAATTTTATTATGAACAAATGAATATATATTAAAGAAGAGAATAAGGGATACTCAACCTAAAAATAAGATAAATTAGTCAAATACTAACTAAAGAAAACAAGACAAAATGACGAAAATTCATAGGGGAATTTAATTTCTTATATGGAGATACAATCTAAAGATTTAAAAAGAAATCAATTTGTGCACCATTGAATCCAATTCGCCCTTTTGTGAATACCAAGTCAATAATGTATCTCCTTTTAAACTTGTGTTTCTAAAGGACATCTTAGGAACATGTGCATGGAAGTTTTTTCCGAACCAAGGCAAAGCAGGCAAACTAAATTATTCCTTTCACTTAAGACTCATATATTTGTTAATCCAACTCTGGTTGGAACCTTATTCAGTCATAGTCTCCAACCAAGTACTTGATTTTTACTTGGAATATTTGTTTTTCATAACACATCTAAATCTCTAAGTAAACTCTCATCCAAAAATGTATCGACATTAGCAATCTCTTTCAATCTAGTCAAACTTGCTTTACCAGAAAAATCAAAAGAATTTCATGATCCTGCCTTGGTTGGACTCCTCGCAGAATAAACCTTCAAGATTTTGGCCTTCTAAATCTAATAATTGATTGGTATTAAAATCGAAATTCCACACCTAAGTCTCATTTTGCCACCATCCCATATCAGACCACTTTGGACCTAGCTTTATGCACACGCAAGAATAAGCTTGGAAATAAATAGATCCTTGATTCATGCCCTAACCACATGTACCTCTAGAAATCAATAGATTTACCATTACCCAATAATTTGCAAGAAACACAATTACCAAACCAGTTATGTTCCTCCATCTAAGACCCGCCTAGTTGCCTCAAATTCCTTCACCATAAAGAATCATTTCTATTGTTAACAACCTAGTTTGCATCAAGAATATTTGCCTTAATCTCATCATATCTATGTGACAAGAAAGCTAACCAAACTCGCTTTGGTTCATTGAGAATCCTCCAATGCCATTTACTCAACAAGGCTACGTTGAATCTCTCGCAATTATTGACACCTAAGCCTCCATCTTTCTTGGACTTTTACACCTTAGCCCAACAAACCCAGTTAATTCTCGTATTGTCTTCATTCCCTCCCCAAAAGAAAGCACATTGTACATTATCTATATCTTAAATAATATCTTTAGGAGCTTTGTAGAAAAAGAAGAGATAGTAGTCAACAGTGAATTCAGAAGCACATCACGGCCACCTATAGAGATGATCTTGCATTTCCACCCTGATAGTCTAATATGAATTTTAGACAAAATTGATGTATAGGTTTCTAATGTTTAGTAATCAAACATAATTATTTTTTTATCGTATCCACAAGGACTGATGCGATATCACGACCGTTCAACAGTTAATAGGTTTTAAGTACGAAATCAGAAGTTGTTTTAATTGTAAAAGTAAAAAAATATAAGACGATATTTGATAAAAAGAGTTTCACATATAAGAGAACTTGTTGGGATTAGGTTTCATCCCCTGAATGTGTATGTATTCATTGACCATTCTTATATATAACACGGATATTCATTATTATCTTTATGTATCACTCACAACAGTGTTTATGTCTAAACTTCTACTAAGATTTCTAACAGATTGTTTAATCGATGATATCTCAATCTATTAAACAATCAAGTAGCCTTAAGACTTAATACTTTAGTGAATATTAAACTCTAAATATATATCTAGTAATTATAGTTTAATAAATGTTATCCTAGATCAAGATTTGAAAGTATTTTTAAATAACAATTCTAATCCGAGAATTTAATCAATAAAAACAAAGATAGCATTGATAGTTATAAATAACTGGATTATATAATGGTATGATCAATAAATATACATACGGTTTGATGGATTACATCAAATCCCAACAAGAGAGAAGAGTTAGTTATCCATCATCAATGGGAACTTGATTCAAAATGGAGAAATTGAGATGAATGAGCATCAACAGTGATTTCCCGACAATTGATGTATATCAAGATCATATCCCTCAATCTCCCTCTCTTGCTTTCTATTCTATGCTATTAGAATACTTAAAAACAAGATGATCCCAAATGCTATGTTTTTGTGCCTATTTATAGATTTGTTTTATGTTGTATTCGCTTAGCGAACTAATGCCTCGCTTAGCGAAATAACTCTACTTCTTCATGAAGAATTCTTAAACCAACTTTTGTTGAACCGCCTGTCTTCGCTTAGCGAAATATGGCTCGCTAAGAGAGTCATCTCGCTTCCTCCTCGCTACCCCTCGCTAAGCGAAAGTGTTGAATTCTGATTCTAAAAACATTTTGTTTCTCTTCTCTAGTTGCTCGCTACTGTTCGCTTAGCAAAAGTGATGAGTTTTGATTTTCCAAACTTTTTGTTTCTCTTCGCTTGAACTCCACTAAGGCTCGCTTAGCGAAAGTGTTAATTTTTTAATGTTGAAACTTTCTTTAATTCTGAACTTTGAATTTCTCTGCCATGTTTTTCTTTAGGCTCGCTGAGCGAGCTTTTCTTGGCCTCGTTGAATGCTCGCCTAGCGAACATGCATAAACTCATCTTCTTTAACACAAAAATTAAGTAAAAAGCTAACTATTTTTACTTTATTCCAAGATTAAGTTTTTTTTAATTTATTCCAAATCATAGTCTTTGAATTGAATCTAATCTAATGGTTAATTAAGTAAAAAGTTAATTTAACCATTAGATTAGATTCAATTTAATGTATATATATATATATATATATATATATATATATATATATATATATATATATATATATATATATATATATATATATATTATTTATTTATTGAGATTGATGAAAAGCAAAAAGCCTCTTGCAATATTTTAAGTGAATGTCTTTTCTCATGATTATTATTTTTATTTAAAAGAATTTTTGATTTATTTCAAATTCTAAAAAAAAAAGTAAATAATAATTTTTTTTATGAGAAAATGAATATGTATTAAAGAAGAATATAAGAGATACTCAATCTAAAAATAAGAAAACCAGCCAAACACTAACTAAAGAAGACAAGATAAAATTACAAAAAAATTATAAGTGAAACCTAATTCCTTACTTGGAGATACAATTCAAATATTTTGTACATCAATCCAACCAACATGAAGTTGTCAACCCCTTTGTGTCTTGTGACAAACCATTCTCAAGACACACTCTTTTCCAACTTCACTATTTCAACCACATCCTTATGGCCTCCTTTAAAGAGAGATTCATTTCTACACAATCATATGGACCAACACACTAGCATCCAAATCAAGATTTGCATGTTCTTCAATTAACTTTTCTCTTCATAAATTTCATAAACCACCTTAACTAATGCACCACTGAATCTAATTCGACCCTCTTGTGAATACCAGACCAACAATGTATCTTCTTTCCAAACTTGTGTTGCTAAAGGACATATTAGAAACAAATGCATGGAAGTTTCTTTAGGACCATGATAAATTGGACAAACTAAATTATGAATTCCACTTAAGACCCATATATTCTCTAATTCAACTCTGATCGGAAGCCTATTTTGTAATAGCTCCAACCAAACACTTGCTTTTTACTTGGAATATTTGTTTTTCACAACACATCCAAATCGCTAAGTAAATTCTCATCTTAAAGTGTATCCATATTAGCAATCTCTTCCAATCTAGTAAAACTTGCTTTAACAAAAAAACCAGAAGAATTTGTCCACCATACAAAGTTATCTTCATGATCAGTCCTTGATTGGAATCCTTGCAGAATTCTCAATAAACCTTCAAGATCTTGGCCTTCTAAATTTGATAATTTATTGGTATTAAAATCCAGATTCCACCCCTAAGTCTCATCCTGCCACCATTCCATATCAGACATTTTGAACGTGGCTTGATGCACACACAAGAATAAGCTTGAAAAACATGGCTCACTGATTCAGGCCCTAACCACATGTACCTCCAGAAATTAATAGGTTGATAATTACCCAATTTGTAAGAAACACAACTCCAAAACCAGCTATGTTCCTCCATCCAAGATCCTCATAGTTGCCTCAAATCCCTCTGCCATAAAGAATCATTTATATTATTAACAACCTAGTTTACATCAAGAATCTTTGGCTTAATCTCACCATATATATGTCACAGGAGAGCTGGCCAAACAGACTTAGGTTCATTGAGAATCCTCCAATATCATTTACTCAACAAATCTAAGTTGAACCTATCATAATTATTGACACCTAAGCCTCAATATTTCTTGTACTTTTACACCTTAGCCCAACAAACCCAATTAATTCTCCTTTTGTCTTCATGCCTTCACCATAAGAAATCACGTTGTACATTCTTTATATTAAAACTAATAGCTTTGGGAGCTTTGTAGAAAGAGAAGAGTTAGATTGGGATAGTAGTCAACACTAAATTCAGAAGCACAACACGACCACCTATAAATATGATCTTGCATTTCAACCCTGATAGTCTACTACGGGTTTTAGACAAAATTGGTGTCCAGGTTTCCCTTCTCCTATGATTATCTCCTATTGGGATTCCGAGAAACATAAAAGGAATATAACTAATGCCATAAGAGAGGAAATATGAAGCAATTTCCAAGAACATTTCCTTTAGATGGACTCCTATGATTTTGCTTTTGAAAAAAACCACACATAAGCACGATGCCATCTTAAAGCCTAGCAACATTGCCTTGATACTCCAAAGATTCTCCCACGATCCCTCACCCATAACTACCATATCATTTGTAAATTGTGACAACTCTAATTAGATGTCCTATATGACTTTGAAGATATGGAACTCACCTAATTGAGTAGCATTTTGCATCAATCTTGCAATTCCTTCTGTTTCAAGAAGAAACATGAGTGGGGACAGAGATTCCTCCTAACGCAGATCTCCCTTTGATTGAAAATCCATGGTAGGGATGCCATTTACTAAGATTGACATGGAATTTGAAAACATACACATTCATATACTTCAACTATATACATCTGGATCTCATTCACTTCATAATGTATCTAGGATAGTCCCAAGACACACTACATATGCCTTTTCGAAGTCCACCTTGAACAAAAATCATTTTTTCTTATTGCTTCTTGCATAATCCACAATTTCATTGATAACTTATACTTCACCCAACATTTTCCTTTTAGAAATAAAGGATGTATGACAAATGGAAATAAGAGCCCAAATCACCTTCTTCAATCTCCTTGCTAGTAGTTCTGCAATGATTATGTACACATTCCCCACAAGACAGATATGTCTATACTCACTTATGTTTTGAGGGTTATGAGTTTTTGGGATTAAGTCCAAGAAGGAAGTTGTCATGGCCTTATGCAGATATGCATTGGTGTAAAACTCATTTACACAAGCAAACATATCCCCTTGATGACATCCCAACATTTTTTAAAGAATCCCATGTTAAAACCATTTGACCCAAGGATTTTCTCACCATTACAAAACCAGACCACCTCCTTAATATCTTCAAGAGATAAAGGTCCCTCGAGACTAAAACTATTTGCATCAGAATGTTGTTTAAACATCACCCCCATACAACCTTGGTCTATGAAACTTAAGCTCCTGAAACTTGTTTTGAAGTTACTGTGAACTTCCAATTTAATATATTCCACTTTCGTAATCAATATTATATCTCGGTATATGGCCACAATATCATTCCCTTTATAGCTCTTATTCATTGTTGAATGAAATAATTTCGAATTTAAGTCTCCTTCACAAATTCATCTACATCTAGATTTTTGCCTTAGCATTGCTTCTTTGTGTTGTAAGCTCTGTCAAACCTTGTTGTAATCCTTTTATTTTTTCCTACTACATCAAACATACAATGTTATATATCATTTTCCACAACATTATCAAGAACATCCAAGTCCTTGATAGCCTTTTCTACTCCCAGGTCCATTTTCCCAAATACTTCATAGTTCCAAGATCTTATACTTGCTTTCAGATATTTAAGATTTTATTTAAACACATAAGTATTCTTGCATTTCACAAATCCCAAGCCTCTTCCATAAAAGAAATAACCCAGGGTGTTAAAACCAACAATTGAATACCTTTGGGACCTCAATTTGTTCAATTAGCCCTGATCCAAATCAGACAATGATCTGATACTTCTCTACTTTTAAAATATTGCCCATCTAACCCTCACTTCTCAATAATGACTTATTATAAAAGGAACTTATCTAACATACTCATGACGCTCTCGTCTTTATTAAACCAAGTGAAATTGCTTTCAATTGCAGGAATGTCTACCAAATCTATGATGTTTATGAATTCAATGAATTCAAGGATTTAATTTTTTTTATTTGAGCATTAATACCTTTCCTTTCCCTCACCATCTTGATAGCATTAGAGTCACCATCCAGACATCATTCTCTATTTAGAAATTTTCTTTTGAGCTCTTTTAAATCGAGCTACATCTTCCTCTTTTTTTGGAAGCAACAAGATGAGTATATGTTTACAATAAGATAAGGTGTTTCGTTCCACTCTAGGTTAATCCCCACAAAGCCTTCTTCTGCAAAACTAAAGTTAACCTAAAAATTATTGCTTTCCACATTATAATGAGACCTTCAGACCTACCGTTCGTCCACTTTGTCTTCGATTCGACATCTATGTTTCCCCATATTAAGATCACATACGATTCCTTCATACTTTGCATCTTAGTTTCTTGGAACAGACACAAATCCACCATTCCTTTAGTGATCGCTTGTTGAACGCACTTCCTCTTGATAGAGTTGCAACACCCCTGATTGTTATAAGAAAGCATATTCATTGAGCACCTTTGGTTTTTCTTCCTTTAATCTACGACCTTTTTTATTTCGTTTCTCTATTCCTCTGATTTTATTTACATACACATTATCTTCTTCCTCGCCTCTTACACCTAATTTCGTAGCCTTCTTCCAAACCCTAATTGCCACGTATTATTCTCTCTTAGCCCAAAATATTTTATTTCCAAAGATGACATCTGAATCATAAGTAGAATCACAACACAAGGTTGATCCTCTTGATAATCTCTCCATGGACGATTTAGAAGGATTGGATTGAGTGGACAAATTCTAGGCTTTTTGTTTGCAATGTTTAGGGGCAAGCAAAAAGGAGAAGTAAAATGGTTTGACAAATTCTTTTGACTTAGATATCTCTAAAAACCTCTTTGATTGACCTCTAACATCTTTCATCCTTCGACATGAACTGTGGGTTGAACCATCTTGCTGGGAGAGTTGACAAACCCATTAATATTTGATTTAAACTTCACCTTACATTTTAGGCCCAAATCAAATCAAGGGTCCTGCCGAAATCCACGTTTGGTGAGCTCCACAAATCTATATATCAATTAATTGGATGAGCATTCTCTTTCTACCCCGTTTCAGTTGTTCACACACCTATTTTAAACCAGCAAAAAGTGAATTGATTTAATTAAAATCATTTTAGAATCAAATTATTTTTATTTTATCAAATTATTTTTATTTTTTGGATTTTAAGATAGTTACAACTCCTTTGAATAGTTTTTGTAGAATGATGTATGATTGGGTTCTAGAAATTATAAATATGTAAAATACTGCATGCTTGAACCATAGAATCTAAAATAATAGAAAGTAATGTAAAAGGTGTGTGAATTATATGATTTGATCCAATTTTAGAATTTAAAGGACTTATAATATTTGGTATATTAAGAAGAATATATAAAACTAGGTTCTCAAAGTAGACACCCACCTTGTTCAAAAAAAGAGTACCCACCAATCTTTTATCTTTGAAGTGTTGATTTATCATAACAAAGATTCTCATGCATCGCATGGATCAAGCACTAAGAATTTGACACGACAAAATATGTTTCACCTTTAGCTCATCATTGACTGAAAATTACAAAAAGTGATATACGGTTTTTTCTTAATGTGCTTGATTGTATGATTAGTACACTAATCCAATTGATTATCATGTTCCCCTTTTTGAAATAAAAAACAGTTGTTTGACAAGAAAATTTGTGTATACCTCAGCTGTCATCACATAACCTACCATTTTGGTGGGCTTGAAAATTTATGTACACCTCACTCAGCTGTCATCATATAATTATAATCAACAGTGAAAAGATACAAAGATTTGGAAATGTGTTCCTCGGCAAACATGAGGTGCCTAGTGGATTTTTGTGTTTTGAAAATCTCAATTTATATAGTTTAGATAAAAGTTTGTCACTTGTTGTATAACTTTTGTCTCCAAACAAGTGCTTACTAGATTTGTGAATATTTTGAAATAATTTTTTTTAACTGTTTGACGAGACAATGTTGACATCAATGGACATCAAAATGTCTTCCACCATAGTCACCATTGTGTTGCACTAGAGTCCTTGTCACTGTAAACTTCTTGATTGTTTCACCCTTCACCAAATTCAAGCATGATTCGTCTTCTACCAACAACCAATATGTACGTAATTTTATTGAATTTATTTAAAAGCTTTTCGGTTTGGTAATCCATTATTTGTCCATCTATCTATTTGAAACTGTCGGATGAATCCAATGGTTCTATCAAACAATTGAAGGCATTTATATCTACAGAAAATTTTGGAACATTGGAATCTTAGAACAATCACACCTTAACATCGTATTAAATTGAGGCTAGTCAAATCTTAAAAGACCTTTATATTAGATGAACAATTAGATTCAATGATGCAAGTCTACTTAGGCAATTCTCTTTGAATAAAATTTTAGTTTCCGATGAACTTGATGTAGATCTATCTTTGCGCTCCCTCTTTGTTATCATTTTGTAGAGATTAAAAAAAATGAAATAGAGAATGATATTTTTATTAAAATATTTTTATTTGAACGATGAAAGTAATATTAATTAGAAATAAAATTGAAAAAGATATATCAGAAATTAAAATGGATAATTTATTTTAGGATACACTCTTTCCCAAATAAATCATTCGTTGTGGACGGAAGGAGTAACACAAATGATTAGAGGAGATTGATCGGAAGGAGTAACACAAATAATTAGAGGAGATTGATCCCTAGAGACAGGCAAATGATTAGAGGATGTTCTAACATTTTTTCCATAAGTCAATTGTTTATTATAAGATTCTAATGCGCCTCAAAATCCTAAAATTCAATTATAATGTCATTCTAAACGATCAGAGGATGTTCAAACATTTTCTCTTAAGTCAAGTGTTTAGTATAAGGTTCTAATGCCTCAAAATCTTAAAATTCAATTATAAAAATATACAACAATTCAATCTCAGATACACATTATTTTTTAAAATCACACATTTTTTAAAATCACTTACGATTGTCATAAACTTGACTTGATCGTTTGAGTATTTAAAATGACATCTTGAGTATATAAAGGGACATCTTCTCCATAAGACGCACCACGAATATCAAAAAGGTTGAAGAGAAAAATCATATCATATCAAGAGAAAAAGCATATCATATCAAAAAGGTTATTCATATTTGAACTTTCCATTAGCATAAAGAATCGTTTTCCATTATGAAATACAACATTCAATCAAAGCTAAATCTTATTGATACTGTCTTAAACTTCAAGGATGTGACAAGAAAACTCTGACCATTTTATAATCCATTTCTAAAATAACCGAACATAAAATTGAAGTGTTAACAATGGAGATAACAAAGTAAAAAGTAAATAAGAAATACTAAATAACAATCAAAGTTAATAGAAACAACCAAACAGGAGAACCCATATATAGAAGAACAATCAAAATAACCTATAAGATGAACAATCAAGCAAAAGAATCAATAAGAAAATTAGAAGCCAAATAGGGGCCATCTAGCATAATTGCCAAACCCTAACATGTGATCTGATCAAATCTAAATGGACAAGACTAGAAAAAACACTGGGTCCAACTCATGACACAAAATACAGAGACCCACCAAACATGTGAAAATTGTCACTCATCAAATAGAAAAACATGAGATGAGTCTAGTAGTGGTTACACAACAAAACAGTGACAAAACATCCCCCAGAAACTTATGTGATGTGATCAAATCTAATCTATCAAACATTATCAAAAAAAATACTTCCCCATGAAATGCCGCATTTTATGCAGGTTCTAACACCACATGAATGAATACTAAATTTCACCACAAGAATTAGAAGATCTGTTTCACCCAAAAGGGAAAACAATCTAAGATTACAAACTAATCTATAATCGAAACGGTTCCATGACTCTAAGTTCACTCCATTTAGATTTAGGAATAGGTGTTTGTTTTTTTACATATCTCATTATTTGGGACCATATTGAATTAACTAGGTCTGATTATCCTTTTTTATACAAAACAAGGTAACATGTAATTTCGCTACCACAGTTGAGACTAATTATCAAGCTTCATCAAATCTGCTATATGTAATTTCGGTACCACAGTTGAGACTAATTATCAAGCTTCATCAAATCTGCTATCTTTGACTTTGCGTTGCAATTCACCCTCTATGTCTTTAAGAATGTCTAGGACACCAAGAATACCCAAAAGGGCTAGTCCACCTGAAAAATTACCACCACCGCCGCCTCCATTACCACCGTTGCCATCATCGTCACGAGGTGGTAATCCAGGCCCATTGTCATCAAGTCTAGGGCTCTTCACTTTGTCTGTCATTTCAGAAAAATGATAGCAAATTATATTTGTATAACAAAGACATGGAACTTATAATTATTCATAACATACTCAGAATAAAAGACATGAAGGTGGAAAGAAGATTTGCTGAGTACTTAATGTCACAAATAATGTGTCTTAAAGTTTAATGAATAGAGCTGATTGGGATTTCAATAGCATCCATCTATGTATTCTGGCATTCAGCCATTAGAAAAGTCAAGTTACATGATATGTGTAAGCTGTTTCTGTACAAAATAGTACTGATTGACTTTTATATATGTAGGGGGAAACAGAATAAGAGAAGTTCTCTCCCAAAAGAAACCAAAATATGCTTGAGTATATAAAATGTAACCTCCATAAGAAACCATCAAACAAACACACTCAGACGGGAAAATCAAGCCAACAAAACTGCGCCAAAACCATCCAAGGAATCAGAGACTCTATCTTCTTTTGCCCAATAATATTCCATTGAATCAACGAGATTGTAGATCATACCAATCACTTGGATGCATGATCGATCATAAAGGAAAACATGCAATAAAACTGTTTTTTATGCACTTCAAAGGACTGATATTTGAAAGAAACAAACATTTGAGTGTGCATACCTTAATTATACAATATTCATATGTTTCTAACATAAAAAAGCTACACTTCCATACTGATTTAGTTATTTTAACAAAGACACACTAATGTATGGAAGAAGAAGAATGAAGAATGAAATTTATATACATAAACCATTGACTATGGAATATGGATAAGGCTTCATGTTTTAGCTAACCCCACTTATTGGGATAAGGCTTGGTTGTTGATGTTGTTTTTGCAAACATCGACTATGGAATATGCACATGATGACTAGAATGAAAAATGGAAGAGGCCAACACAGTGGAAGGTACTAAATTGTTCCAGTTTGTCCCAGTGTAAGACAAACAATGGTATTTAGCGATCTAAGCACAATCTATAGTTTAACTAACAATTATTTTTGGAATAAGTTCTTTGAGTTGGAGTTATTACCAGGAGTAACCGTAATTGTCCGAGCATTGCGGGTTACAGTTTGGGTTGCACCAGCAGCATAGCATGTAACATTCTGTAGAAAGGCACACCATATACAAGACATCAGGTTTCTGTTATTATAAATGATGATTCACAAATAAAATACAAACTCTTCATGATTTGGATAGTAAGGAAGGACAGAATATCATCAGTGTTAACTTCCATATAAAAGAAATGCCTAAAGAACAATCAACAAAACATACAGGGAATCACTCAATAGTCGACACAAAACATAAAACTTCTCTACTTAAAAATAATAACTCAACCTCATGAGCCCTTGAGCAGGTGTACATGAGAAGGGGAAGAGGGAAAAATAGTCGACTCAAGAGTGAAGGGCCTAATGAGAAGCTGCATAAGTAGGAGAGTAGGAAGGCGGAGGTACAGGCGACAATGAAGACATTGGAACTAGGAAGAGATTAAAGTGGAGGATTCAGATAGAATAGAAGAGAAACAGAGTAAACAGTTTGCAGCATGTGACTGAACAGGATATAGATGACAAAGTAATAGGATTCAACAGAAATCAAAAGAAAAGAACAAGAATTAAATGAACAGATGATTATTATTGAGATAGCCTTCTAGAGTCCGCCACATAATCTCTCAAATTTGAATTACAATTTACAATAATGACAACCTCCCACTATTCACTCCCCCTCGCATTTATCTAGATGTACAGTAAGATAGATACATATTGTCAGCTCATCAAGTGTTAGTTACATTTCTATATGAACATTCCCTCCCTCTGTAGCACCGACACCTATGAAAAAAGGTGTGTCCATGTCAGTGTCGATGTCCGAAACCGACACGGATACTTTGATTACGTTTAATTTTTTTTTTAAATTATCACCGGTGTCGACATGTCAGTGTCGGTGTTGTGCGAGGTTTTCAAGATTGGGAGGGTATAGTAAGATTGTGAAACATAAAATTGTAACTACGATCGGAAGATTTTACTCAATTATTTTTGTAAAATCGAGAGGGGGTAGCAAGATCGTAAAACATAAAATTGTAACAAAAAAGTAAGATACTACTGAAACGAAAAATAATACTATATATTTGAAGTGTTTTTAAATGATATTTTGGTAGACAAGTCTATTTGCAGGAAAATGACCGACGCCGGACCATAATTGTTGCTTTTTCACAATTTGGCAATAATACACGATTCCACTTCAGATCTAGATTGCTGGGGGCGAGTGAGATTGCAAAATCGTAAGATTTTATGATCTAGATCGAGATTTTGACAACCTTGGTGCCGTGTTTCCAGTGTTCGTGCTTCATAGTTCCCTCCTATCCCTCGTAACATAGACCTTTTGCACTAAAGGTTTCTTATTAGAAACAGATCTGAACACTTAGGTGTACAGAAACATAAATTTCGGGCAAATCTGGTGGCCATTGACCACTGGCCTTGGTTGCAGACTGGCGGCTTGTTGCAGTCTCTAGTCTCCTAGATACCATTCTTTATGGTGTTTTTTAAATCTATTTTCCTACTTTATCCATGTTTTCAATCAGGTTTTCTTCTATCGTAAGGAGTTAAGATCCCTTTGCAAGATAAATAATATTCATCAATTATCAGTTTTCTTTGGGAACTTTACCAACTTTTCAAAAAGAAATCGTTTGATATAGCAAATAACAAAAAACGCTGTTTTCACCCTTTCCAACAAGGATAACATATAGCATAAGAAAAGCTATCAATCGACAGGTTATAACAAATGCCAAAAGAAAAACCTTACCATAGCAGCACCACATTTGAATCGAGATGATGAACTTTGAAAAGTTGCAGTCCGAAGTTTTCCTTTTGTGATTCTATATGGTAAGGGCTGCATCCCAACTATGTTTGGCCCTAATTGCTTAATTTGCCCTTGAGCCTGACTTGTACAACTAGCTGCATACGAGAAAACGGCAAAAAACGAATATCCATGAATGATTTATGTAACTTCAGAGACATGACTTTCAAAACCTAATTGTTCTAAAGCTAGATCAACTACTGAGATGTAAAGAACCAGTGTACCTGGCAACAATAGAGGCGAAGAGCCAACACAACTTTGCATTGATGTCAACATCTTTGTTATGATCAAAAGTTAACAACCCTAGCTGTTAGCATAACCAGGCAAGAAAACAAATTATGAGTTTCAAATACTATATACATATTGACAAGTTGAGAATTCATTTTTCAACATAGGGCGCAATCACACAATCTTATAAGGGAGCAATTGCAGAATAGCGAGCAATTTAGGGTGCAACAGCAGCGAATTTACATAATAATTAGGGAACCGCGCCACTTTAGGGCGGAATTGCGGCCAATTTAGG
The DNA here is from genome assembly GCF_024323335.1 of Lathyrus oleraceus. Taxonomy (NCBI): domain Eukaryota; kingdom Viridiplantae; phylum Streptophyta; class Magnoliopsida; order Fabales; family Fabaceae; genus Lathyrus; species Lathyrus oleraceus. The sequence goes on from NC_066580.1 coordinate 308,044,532, forward strand.
GCGCAATCTCGAATTCGCGGCCAAAGGACTCTTCGAGATTTCCAGAGGCGGTTATCGTTGCCGCAAATCACATCCTCGCGCGTTACAAAAGAGAATGAAAAATAGAAATATTCAAAATTTAATGAAAAAAAATGGACGGAATTTCTCACCTTTTTCTAACGTCCGACGGCCAACTCCGCCTGTGATTACCGGCAAATTGAATTCTGCAACTCCGACTTGTTTCTGATGCAAAGCAAATTTTACAAGCGACTCTAACTATGTTGGAAATGTATTTATCTTCTGTATTTGATGAATGATGATTGTAGTGATGATGGGCCTCTTCAAAAAGAATGGATTGGGCTTAGAGTGAATTTCATATATCTTGATTTTTTTTCCCTCAAACACCCCTTCGCTTATAACTCACACCCCTACATTTTTAAATAAAACAATTTTATCTCTTTTATAATTTAAAGATTTTTTTTTTGTTAAAACCTCTTAAAATTCAAAAATCTGATACACCTAATTAATTTGAAGTAAAATTTTGTGTGTGATCATTATAGTTGTTAAAGAAACAAATTCTTGCATATTTGAGGTTTCTACATAAATGTGATATCATTTGCATGTATTTTTCTTTTATGATGTATCTACGTTTCTTTAAAATGTGGTATATTTCGAGTTGATACTTCACAAGGATCAACAAGTCAACTATCTCGAATATCTACTAGGAAACTTTCTCATACAATTGCAAATCAGCTATCTACTAGGTTTACAAGATACATATAGTTGCCATAATTTCCTGTACTTTTACATGATTACATTAAAAATATTTTTTACGTTGAGGCAAATGGAAATTGTGGTTTCGTGATTCTGGATATTTCCTTGGATTGGTGAAAAATCTTGGTCATTGGTTTAAATGCAGTTAAACAATGAAGTTTTCAATAACAATGATGTTTTTTCAAGTTGTTCTATGAATCTATTTTAGAGGTTAATAGTTCCTTAAGGATAACTACTTTGGGTGTTTAGGAGAGGGAGCAGTGTGATGGTCATTCCAGATATGGGTTGTCCAATTGCATCTTGGTACAATGTCATATTGGTGACATTGTCCAAGAATATGAACATCACCTTCCCACTTAGCTTATCACCATCTATGAATCCATGTCGACATAAATTTATTGATGTTGACTTCGCCAATAATTGTCATTGAATTCAGTTGAAGTTGAGGCTCGATTACCCTTGCCTTCAATCAACGTCTATCAGAGAGAGAACTCTAGTGAAGGTGCAAGAGAATGAGAAGCAGCATATGCGGGTCGTATAAGGCATTAGGAACATGGAGTCAGAGTACATGCATCGACGAGGCCACATGTAGATCCACAAGAATCAATAGTTGGACTTGATAATGATTGACACTGTCATACCCCAAAATTTGCCCGTTGGTATTACAAAGCACTTTCCAAGACCCCCCGACTTATTCTGCAAGGCACCGACATCAAGCCCAGCTCACAACAGGCCCAATCCAAAAGGGGCCCAAAATAGCTTGCTCGCTAGGCGAGCAATCCCTTCGCCTAGCGAATGCTTCGTCATGACACTCGCCCAGCGAAGCGTCAGATCCAGAAAAAAGGCCCAGACCTAGTTTGCTCGCTAGGCGAGCAATTCCTTCGCCTAGCGAAGCTTGCGAAGTTTGAGATTTTTGGACCTCATTTTAAGCCCATTAGGTCACCACTACCTCTACTATAAATACCTGCTCCTCTGCCACGAAAAACACACACACACAGACGGACGAAGACGGACGGAAACACGCATCCAGAGGGAGAAACACAGAAACCCTGCTGATCCAAAGAATTCAGAAGGCGGAAACCCTGAAGGCCGCTTACTCGCTCCGAAGCTACCGCCGTCCATCTCAATCCGGCTCACCAATTCAAGGTTACAACTTGATTTGCAAACAGGTTAGCCTCACTATTATTCACTTTAGCTTCTTAATTGGCATATGATCAATTGGCATATGATTATCATTTGGTGTCCTTATTTTGCATGTAGTATCACTTTAGTATCTTAATTTGCATGTGATATCGTTTTGTATTTTCACTTGGCATATGGTACCACTTCATGTTCTTAATTTGTGGATTATAATTGAATTCATAAACATTTTGAAGTCTTGCATGAGAATTTAAATGTGTTTGCCTATTGTGAAACTGAACCATATAATTGTATGTTGGATGCCATAAGCCATGCTGCAGGTTGAGGTCATAATGTTCTCAAATTTCAAACTCGTGGCCGCTCGCTAGCTCATCGCTAGGCGAGCCCGCAGCGAGCCTTCGCTGAGCCTTCGCTAGGCGAAGCAGAGGCGACCGGGCCAGGGGCTGCTTTGCTTTTTGCTGCCTATTTCATGTTTACCTAATGATGATTCTGCATTATTTGGCCTAAATTCTTGGCTGCTATATTTATCTTAAAATACAATTTCCAATTGTATTTTATACTTTAATCCGTGTGTTCATGGTGTAAAGGCTAGCATACTTCCGAAGAAATAGCCGACTAGGTACTCCGCTTTACGCATGGGAAGCCTTCATGGAGAGGGATTCTAAATTATTTCACTTTAATGTGAAGATTCATATTGATTGCCTAATTAATTTTACTATATTAACTTTTAATGTAATGTGGACTTTAATGTATCGATTTAATGCGGTATCACCATAATTACCTAATGGACTTAAAACATAGACTTTAAATAAATGACATCGGACCTCTCTTTATTACCCCACGATTACAATATTACGGTCATGTCCCGCGAACGTGGGGATACCTTTAGCAAAGACCCTTCGGTAAAATCATCATAGTCCCTCGGATGTTGCCTTCGAAATTACGATTTTGTCCCTCGATGACCCTTCGGTGTAGCCTACGGTTAAATGATGATAGTCCCTTCGAATGCTAAGGTATCCTCACAACTGTTGCCTTCAATGACCTATCGATGACCCTACGATGACCCTTATACATCCCCAGGATAAAACTACTTACTTCTCAATAGTAAGGACAGTTTTACCCTCATAAGGATGGGAAATGCCCAGAAAGACCCCGGACAGGTATAACCTTAATTGCTCATTCATAACAAAAAAATGCTTTTCACACCCCACACCTTTCAAATATCTTTTGGAAAATCACCACTTAGCATACATCCATACTAGGATCATTGCCGAGTTATATTTTTCTAAACTACTTTCGAAAAAACCAAACGAGATAACCACTTTGTATACATTCATGCAAGAATCATTACAAAGTTAAATTCTCAAAACATTTTTTCACACAGTTCTCAACCACCTTTTTCAAACTAGAAAACATAAATGATTGAGCAATTAAGAGCCCATGGATAACCATGGATACAAAGGGTGCTAACCCCTTCCCTTTGTATAAAGTACCTCCCGAACCTAAGAATTTAAAATTAAGGTCTTTCCTGTTCTTTTCCACCTTTCCTTAAGGGATAAAAGAAAAGTCGGTGGCGACTCTTGCTAACCGCGACATTGCGATTACAAATCCAATAAGGTCCAGTTCACCGTATGACAGAACTGGCGACTCTGCTGGGGACTATAAAGAGAGGTCCACCTTAAAAATCATTTATGTTTTAATTTGTTCTTTCGTTTTAAGGGATTGTCTGAGTGAAAGATCCTACACCCGGATCTAGTGTACCTTAGGTAAGTAGCAATAGATCATCGCGACTATCCGGCGTATACTGGAATGGTTAAAATGATAGCTACGGTTAATGAGACACTTTGGTTGTCCTGATGTTCCTCATGTTACTTGAGGAAAAATTTGGCTTCCGCGTGGTGTCATCAAAGCATTAGCCAGACCTTTAGAACCCTAATTGACTCATCCTAGCCATTAGAAAGTAGTGAGGTAACTGACTTCGGTTCCGACTGAGGTTGGTTGATACTCGATACTACACTCTTTGAGATTGGACTTTAGGAAAGCTTCGGTCAACCACTTGGTGTTGCACTGAAGTGGACCTAAAGAAAGGTCGATGATCTGAGATCCTTCTAGAACCCGGTTACTATTCTAGGACAGGTTGAACCAACCAAACTTCAGTGGGGAGGGTACTTACCTATGGAACTCAGGCAAGCCTTAAAACCTAGGAATAATTGTTGTGTGACATGCTTGTGCTTGCATAACATCATAACATCATAGCATCATAACATCATCATACTAACCATTTCAAGGACTTAGGAGTTTAGCTTTGCTCTGTTAAACAGGTTATGGCTTCCAGGAAGACTATCCGGATCAATCTTGTAGCCATCTCTCCTCAACTCAAGGATTTGGTGTCAGAACTCCCCGATCATGCTCAGTTCAACAAGAAACATGGTCATCTCCTCAACTTAGTTACCACTGGTTTCAAGGAAGATATGATGAGAGTCCTATTCCAGTTCTTCGATCCTAAGCATCATTGCTTCACTTTCCCAGATTATCAGTTGGTGCCCGCATTAGAAGAATTTTCCCAGCTGCTCGGGATACCTATCCTGGATCAAATACCTTTCAGCGGTTTAGAAAAGATGCCAAAGTCTGAAGAAGTTGCCGCAGCTTTACACATGACGAAGTCCGACGTTGAAGCTAATTGGGTAACAAGGAGTGGAGTTAAGGGTTTACTTGCCAAATTTCTGATAAGTAAGGCCCGAGAATTCCTAAAAGTTATGAATGTCCATGCTTTTGAAGATGTTCTAGCATTGCTAATCTATGGTTTGGTGTTGTTCCCTAATCCGGACCAATTCATAGACATGAATGCTATTAAGATATTCCTCACTCACAACCCTGTGCCTACCTTGCTCGGAGATGTCTTGCATTCCCTTCACACTCGTACTATGAAGAAGCAAGGGACTCTCATGGGCTGCGTACCTTTGTTGTCTAGGTGGTTTATTTCGCACCTTCCTCAATCAGTTTTAAAGAATGATCAAAATCTGAAATGGTCCCAACGAATAATGGCACTCTCCCATTTAGACATCCGTTGGTGTTCTAACCTCAGAGAAAATGTTATCATCATCGACCGTTGTGGAGAATTCCCTAATGTACCCCTCGTGGGGATAAGAGGAGGTATTACTTATAATCCTGCCTTAGCCCTACGTCAGTTTGGGCATGCCCGAAGAGATGGTCCACATGAAATGATTATCCAAGGTATAGTGTTTGACTATGACAATGACTCTCAAGGTCTCCGCCAAAGGTTTGTACGAGCTTGGGGCATGGTGAAAAGAAGCAATTTAGGCAAGAAAAATTCTATTCCTATGGAGCCTTATCTCAGATGGGTACGCGCCAGAGCTCGCGAACTTGTCATGCCATATCTTGCAGTCGGACCATTGATTGTTGAATCAGAGGTCGAAGGAGGTGCTTCCCAGATCATTTCTTACCCAGATATGCCTACTGATGCTGAGGAATTGAAAAGATCCTGGACCCAGTTGAGAGAGGAGAGGGATACTTTCGAAACTCAATTCAATGCAGAAAGGAAGAAAGTATTAGAGCTCACCAGTCAGCTTAATGAGGAACGAAGACTCAATGCATATCTTCGCCCAAAAAGAAGTCGCCCCTGGGAGACTTGAGATTTCATTGTATTTTACTATTATTCCTTTTGTAATGAACATTGATTAAAAAAGTAGCAATAAACATTTCTCTCTTGTTGGTGATTTATGCAAAGTTAAATTCCAAAAGTCCTTGAAAACATTTCATGCATTGCATCACATAACATAACATTGCATAACAGGTATTCCAAAGGACCATATTCTCACGGTCTGCCTCTTAAACAGAAAAATGGATCTCGAACAGACTGTCAAAGATCTCCAGACTCAGAATGCTCAATTCAAGGAGATGATGCTGAGCTTATCCAAGGGACAGGAGGAACTGAAGGCTCTTTTGGCCGAAAAGAAGAAGGACAAGAAAGCTGTGAGCTTCATTAACCCGGGCAGAAGGCGTAAAGGACAGGCTACGGGAATCAAATTTGGAATCCCGAATGGCCCAGAAGAGGGGGCGGAAAAGGATTCAGAGGAGGAGGACGCTGATTTCTCTAACCCTGAGGATGAGGATGAAGAGTATGAAGACGAACAGTACTCTCCAAGAGATGATAAGTACAAACTGCTGGAAGAACGCATGCTAGCCATGGAGGGTCAGAAGACACCTGGTCTGGATTTCGAAAGTCTGGGTCTGGTCTCCGATGTGACCATTCCCCGCAAATTCAAAATCCCCACTTTCACTAAGTATGATGGTGCGTCTTGTCCTCAGATGCATCTAAGGGCCTATGTGAGAAAGATTCAGCCGCATACCACTGATAAGAAACTGTGGATCCACTTCTTCCAAGAAAGTCTGTCTGGCACTCAGTTGGAATGGTATTATCAGCTCGAGAGTTCTAACATCCGCACCTGGACTGATTTAGCAATGGCTTTCTATAAGCAGTACCAGTACAATTCTGAATTAGCGCCTACTCGGCTACAGTTGCAGAACATGGCCATGGGATCTAAAGAAAGCTTCAAAGAGTACGCTCAGAAATGGAGAGATTTGGCTGGCAGGGTCAAACCCCCTATGACTGACCGAGAGTTAGTAGACCTGTTCATGGGTACCCTGACTGGCCCATTCTACAGCCATCTACTGGGGAGTTCTTCATCAGGTTTCACTGAACTTATACTGACAGGTGAACGGGTGGAGAGCGGCATTCGAAGTGGAAAGTTACAGGCAGCTACTTCTACAAGCAGTAAGAAATCCTATCATGGGAAGAATGAATCGAATGCTGTGTATGGTCAGAAGAATCATAATAAGAAAATCAGTGACCATGCCATTGGAGCAGTGACGATTGCAGCCCCGCCAGCTCAAAACTTCCAGCAAAGACAAGACAGACCAAGAAGGCAGTTTACCAAGCTCAATATGACTTTAGCACAAGCACTGCAAAGCATGCTGAAGGTAAATTTAATCACTCTCAGAGGTCCTCCTGCAAATGTCAACACTGCTTCGCCTCGTTATAATCCCAATGCCAGGTGTGCATATCACTCCGATAGCCCCGGGCACGATACAAACGATTGTTGGCTGTTAAAGAATAAAATTCAGGACATGATCGACGCTGGGGAAATTGAGTTCGAGCCTCCGGAGACTCCTAATGTCATCACCGCTCCTATGCCTAATCATGACAAGGCTGTTAATGCTCTCGATGACAATCCTCTCATCACTACTGTAGCAGACTTAACATCTCCTCTCCCAATTATAAAGAGGAATTTATTGCAAGCTGGTTTATTTCCAGGTTGTACTGAAGATTGCAATCTCTGCATACTCCGGCCCAAGGACTGTCTGAAGTTGAAGAATGGTATCCAACGACTGATGGACGATCGTACAATCCTCTTTGAAAGGGTTTCTAAGGCGGAAAACCCAATTGAAGAAGTATCTGTGATTGCAAGGTCCAAGGTTCCAGTAAAGATTACTGCTCCCAGAATACCTGTGAAGATTATTGCTGAGCCCAGAGTAGCTCCCTTGATCATTACTACACCTGGCCCAGTACCATATTCCTCGAGCAAAGCCATTCCGTGGAATTATGGAGGTGATGTTTACATCCATGGTGTAAAGCAAGTTGGCAATTCTGCTAATCCTAATGACATTGTTGGGACTAGTAAAGTTACTCGAAGCGGAAGGATCTTCTCTCCAGAGATCTCACCTCCGGTTCCCGAAAACCGAGGAAAAGAACCAGTCAACCCTTCTCCGTCAGAGACACCGATCGAAGCTACTACTGAAGACGTTGCCAAACGAGAAATGGAAGAAGTGCTGAAAATCATCCGCAAGAGTGATTTTGATGTGGTAGAACAGTTGGGGCATACCCCTTCCAAAATCTCGATGTTGTCCCTGTTGTTGTCTTCTGAATCTCATGCCAATGCCTTGATAAAATTCCTGAAGACTGCCCATGTACCTCAAGAGACCTCCGTCGATCAGTTCGAAAACTATGTTGCTAACCTGACTGTTGACGACGGCCTAGGTTTTTCCAATGCTGACCTGACACCAGCAGGAAGGAACCACAATAAGGCCCTGCATATTTCTATTGAGTGTAAGGGAATCACTTTGGCTTATGTGTTGATCGATAATGGCTCTTCCTTGAATGTGCTACCGAAAGTCGTGCTCGATAAACTTGACTGTAAAGGTATTGAATTGAATCCTAGTGACATTGTGGTGCGTGCTTACGATGGTGCAAAGAGTGTTGTCCACGGTGAAGTTGTTCTCCCTATCAAGATAGGACCTCAAGTCTTCAACACTACCTTCCATGTAATGAACATTCGCCCCGCCTATTCCTGCTTGCTGGGACGCCCCTGGATTCATGGGGCAGGTGCTGTAGCTTCATCTCTCCATCAAAAGCTGAGATATCCAATAGAGGGAAAGATCGTCACTGTGTGTGGGGAAGAAGAGTACATTGTCAGTAGTGTGCATACCTTCAGATATGTCGAGATGGATGGTGAATTCTTCGAGACTCCAACTCAGTCATTTGAAGTGGTTTCTCCGCCCGATCCTGTCCTTAAGCCAACTCCCTGTGTGCCCAAGGTTACTCGTGCTCCTCCTGCTATGATTTCTCTGAAAGATGCTCAAGCTGTGGTCGAAGATGGTGGCTGTGCTGGCTGGGGTCAACTGATCAGTATACCCTACAAGTCTGACAAATCTGGTCTGGGATTTAGCTCTGAAAAGGTGGTCAAAGATCAAATCAATGTTGTAGAAGATGCTGACGATGATTGCGACCTGGATAGCTGGATCTACCCAACAATTGGCGACGGACTCAATAATTGGAAGGCTGAAGACACTATCCCGATCTCCTTTAGTCAGGAGTAATTGTTATTGTCCATTTAGTTTTGCAAATCTTAATTTTTCAATTGAACTTCTTAAAGCATTGTGTCTACGCCCGGGGCACAATAGCTAATTTGTTAAGGGTTTTGTCATTTCATAAGCATATTCATATTCAATAAATCAATGGACTTTTTCGCATTCAAATATTGCGCTCTTTATTTTTCCTGTCGTCTTTCAAACAAGCTATGCATTCTTACACACACTCACGTCATAAATCGCAGATCCGTATCCACTCTGGATCCTATTGACAATAATTCCGCTACTGTTCATTATGACTTTGAAAATCCGATCTACCAAGCCGAAGATGGGAGTGAGGAAGATTGTGAAGTCCCTGGAGAGCTTGCCAGACTGTTACTGCAAGAGGAAAGGACTATACAGCCGCATGAAGAGTCACTCGAAGTCGTAAATCTAGGTACTGAAGTGGAAAGAAAAGAAGTCAGAATAGGAGCAGGATTGGAAAACAGTGTCAAAGAAAGATTGGTTCGGATGTTACATGACTATGTAGAGGTTTTTGCCTGGTCTTATGAAGACATGCCCGGATTGGATACTGACATAGTAGTGCATCGGCTGCCTACGAAGGAAGACTGCCGTCCTGTCAAGCAAAAGGTTCGCCGCATGCGTCCTGAAATGTCCGAGAAGATCAAAGCCGAGGTTATGAAACAATTCAATGCCGGTTTCCTAGCCGTTACTTCTTATCCTCAATGGGTTGCTAATGTGGTGCCTGTGCCAAAGAAGGATGGTAAGGTGCGAATGTGCGTAGATTACCGAGACCTGAATAAAGCAAGTCCCAAAGACGACTTTCCACTCCCGCACATTGATGTTCTGGTAGATAACACCGCTCAACACAAAGTATTCTCGTTCATGGATGGATTCTCGGGTTATAACCAGATTAAGATGGCACCTGAGGACATGGAGAAAACTACGTTTGTGACGCAATGGGGTACTTTTTGTTATAAAGTAATGCCATTCGGTCTCAAGAACGCCGGGGCAACGTACCAGCGTGCTATGGTAGTTTTGTTCCATGATATGATTCATCATGAGATAGAAGTATATGTGGATGACATGATAGCTAGATCTCATACTGAAGAAGAACATCTCGATCACTTATACAAACTGTTCGAGAGGTTGAAGAAGTACAAGTTGAGATTGAATCCGAACAAATGCACTTTTGGAGTAAGATCCGGTAAACTCTTGGGCTTTATTGTCAGCGGTAAAGGAATTGAGGTTGACCCGGCTAAAGTGAGAGCTATTCAAGAAATGCCAGTTCCCCGTACGGAGAAAGAGGTCAGAGGTTTCTTGGGACGCTTGAACTACATTGCTCGATTTATCTCCCACTTGACCGCTACTTGCAAACCCATCTTCAAGCTACTGAGGAAAAATCAAGAGATGATATGGAATGAGGAATGTCAAGAAGCTTTTGACAAAATCAAGAACTACCTCCAGGAACCTCCGATTCTGATACCACCAGTTGAAGGAAGACCTCTAATCATGTATTTGACCGTGTTAGAAAATTCAATGGGGTGCGTATTGGGGCAACATGACGAGTCTGGTCGAAAAGAGCATGCCATATACTACCTGAGCAAAAAGTTTACCGACTGTGAAACAAGATATTCACTGCTCGAGAGAACTTGCTGTGCTTTGGCCTGGGCTGCTCGCCGACTAAGACAGTATATGTTGAATCATACCACTTTGTTGATTTCTAGGATGGATCCCATCAAATACATGTTCGAGAAGCCTGCCCTCTCCGGAAGAATAGCGAGATGGCAGATGATCTTAACAGAGTATGATATCCAATATACTACCCAGAAAGCAATCAAAGGAAGCGTGCCGGCTGATCATTTGGCTCATCAAGCGGTGGATGATTACCAATCTATGAATTTTGAGTTCCCAGATGAGGATGTCATGTTTGTTACTGATAATGAAAAACCTAAACCAGATGAAGGACCCGGATGGGGATCCCGATGGACTATGGTCTTTGATGGATCTTCTAATGCATTGGGCCATGGCGTTGGGGTTGTACTCATTTCTCCCGAGGGTTACCATACGCCTTTCACGGCTAGGCTATGTTTTCATTGTACCAACAATATGGCTGAGTATGAAGCGTGTATTTTTGGACTCAAAGCTGCTATAGATTGGCGAATCAAGTTTTTGAGTGTATACGGAGATTCGGCCTTGGTAATCAGTCAGATCAAAGGAGAATGGGATACTAAACATCCAAATCTCATCCCTTATCGAGAGCAGGTGATGACATTAATCCCATACTTTGAAGAGATAACATTTGAACATATTCCACGAGAAGAAAACCAGTTGGCAGACGCATTAGCTACCATGTCATCTATGTTCAGAGTCAGATGGGGCGGTGAAACTCCCATGATTACCATTGGACGGTTAGATGAACCAGCATACTGTTATGGACTTAACACTGAGGAGGTACAGGAGAAACCTTGGTTCCACGACGTAAGAAGATATTTAGAAGCTCAGGAATACCCTGAAGGGGCGTCCATCAAGGACAGAAAATTCCTGAGGAAGTTCTCCGCTAAATTCTTTCTGAGTAACGGAGTATTATACAAACGTAATCATGACTCGACTCTGCTTCGCTGTGTGGATAAAAAGGAAGCAGAAAGGATTATGGAAGACATGCATGACGGTATTTTTGGGACTCATTCTAATGGACATACAATGGCCAAGAAGATTCTGAGGTCAGGGTATTACTGGTCTACCATGGAAGCGGATTGCCACCATCACTCCAAAACCTGTCACAAGTGTCAGATCTATGCAGACAAAGTACATGTGCCTCCTGCTCCATTGAACGTGTTGACAGCTCCTTGGCCCTTTGCAATGTGGGGCATCGATATGATTGGGGAGATTAAACCTACTGCTTCTAATGGACATCGCTTCATCCTTGTCGCTATTGACTACTTCACAAAGTGGGTAGAGGCAGCCTCGTTCGCTTCTGTCACCAAGAATGTGGTGGCACGGTTCATCAAGAATAGTCTTATTTGTCGATATGGCATCCCTGAAAGAATTGTCACTGACAATGGTACTAATTTGAACAACAAGATGATTACTGAACTCTGCACGCAGTTCAAAATTAAGCATCACAACTCTTCTCCGTACCGACCAAAGATGAATGGCGCTGTAGAAGCTGCTAATAAGAACATCAAGAAGATCATACAAAAGATGACAGTAACGTACAAAGACTGGCATGAGATGTTACCGTTTGCCCTTCACGGTTATCGCACTTCCGTACGCACTTCGACAGGGGCAACTCCTTTCTCTTTAGTCTATGGAACGGAAGCCGTTTTACCAGTAGAAGTCCAGATCCCCTCTCTAAGAATCATGAAAGAGGCGGGTTTAGATGAAGATGAATGGATTCAGACACGACTCGATCAGATAAATTTGATTGATGAAAAGAGACTTGCGGCTGTTTGTCATGGGCAGATATATCAGAAGCGCATGACCCTGGCATTTAACAAAAGAGTCAAGAGACAGGTGTATCAAATTGGTGACTTGGTGATCAAGCGTATCATTCTATCCCAAGGCGATCCCAGAGGCAAATGGACTCCCACATACGAAGGGCCATTTGTAGTTAAGAAGGTATTCTCTGGTGGAGCCATGATACTTGCTACAATGGATGGCGAAGACTTCCCGCATCCCGTGAACGCGGACATAGTTAAAAAATACTACGCATAAAAGAGACCCGCTAGGTCGACGTACCTAGGCAAAAGTAAGGGCATCCCGGCGAACCAAAAGGGTTCGGGCAAAAATTAGGGATAAACATATAAAGACGTACACCCGGCAAGTCGAAAACCTGAAAAGGCGGCTTGAGCAAAAAAGGGTATCCCGGTGGACTGAAAACCTGAAAAGGCGGTCCAGGCAAAAGTTAGGGATTAAAGCGTATGACTATGTCCCGTTCTCAGTCAACTTTCATCCAAATTCAAGGGACTAACCAAGCCAATCACTTCTATCCGACAGCAGGGGATGAGATGCTTGAAGACATAATGGCAGTAGTAGACTTAAAATCAATAGGACTTTTTCTGCATAGCTTTCTCTTTGTTTTTGACAATTTCCTCTTACTAGGATTTCTGTCTCCTTGTACACAATTTGCCTGTTTATAGGCCTCCTTTCAAAATCAATACAACCTTCTTTCAAAAAAGATACTTTTGTTTTTACTTTTTCTGTTTTGTTTGCGTAAACGCCCATTGATTTAATTTGAATTAATATATGCATTTGAATATGACCAATGTTTACCAAAATACATGCATAGAATAGCAATAGCAATTACTACAAGACTTCGGGATCGAGGATAAGGTCTAATCATGCGTCCAATGAATCCACTACCAATTCTTTTCCCCTAGCAAGCCTGTTTTTCCCCAGAAGAAGTTGGCAGTATTCCCCGGCACAGCCAGCTATTCCCCAACAGAGGTCGGCATCATCAGACAGGTTGATCATCTCATCCATCCCCAGCCAGGCTCTGTTGAATATCTCTACCATCAGACAGAAATCAGAACCCCCAGCCGAGAGAGGGTCCTCAACACGAATATCTCTAATCAGTAGATGGGGATTTATTTTCCCCAGTAGAGTCCCCAAGCAGAACTTCTTATACGCATAACTCATTCATTACATCATTTCACAGCATACGCATGCATTCAACATTCGCATTTATTTTCGAAAGCATAAAACATCTCATGCATCATGACATGGCATAAAGCTAACCTTTCTTTGCAGGTTAATTATCCTCCTGATATAGTCAAAGTAAAAGGCTCATCCAGGCAGACGCCTTTATCAATCATAGACAAGATTCAGATACATATTCCAGATGCAACATTCATTCTGACAACACTTCGATATCCTCCTAGCGATGGCATCTTTAAGCCCATCCCAGACATTTATTGCAAGTACAACGTATACAGATACAGCCTAACATACGGTTCATTCTGATTCAGCCCGACATATGACTCTTTCAACTCAGATACGATCTAACGTACGATCCAGTCTGATCTTCAACAACTCAAGTATGGTTTAATGTACGACCAAGTTAAACCTCCATCTTCTCAGGTGCTACCTTCGGACAGGTACATTCCTGAATGGTAGTCTAGTATACGACTACTCCCTTTCTCAGGTGCTACCTTCGGACAGGTACATTCCTGAATGATAGTCTAGTATACGGCTACTCCCTTTCTCAGGTGCTACCTTCGGACAGGTACATTCCTGAATGGTATACAGCTACTCCCTTTCTCAGGTGCTACCTTCGGACAGGTACATTCCTGAATGGTAGTCTGGTATACAGCTACTCCCTTTCTCAGGTACCACCTTCGGACAGGTACATTCCTGAATGGTAGTCTAGTATACGGCTACTCCCTTTCTCAGGTGCTACCTTCGGACAGGTACATTCCTGAATGATAGTCTAGTATACGACTATTCCCTTTCTCAGGTGCTACCTTCGGACAGGTACATTCCTGAATGGTAGCCTAGTATATGGCTACTCCCTTTCTCAGGTGCTACCTTCGGACAGGTACATTCCTGAATGGTAGTCTAGTATACGACTACTCCCTTTCTCAGGTGCTACCTTCGGACAGGTACATTCCTGAATGATAGTCTAGTATACGGCTACTCCCTTTCTCAGGTGCTACCTTCGGACAGGTACATTCCTGAATGGTATACGGCTACTCCCTTTCTCAGGTGCTACCTTCGGACAGGTACATTCCTGAATGGTAGTCTAGTATACGACTACTCCCTTTTCAGCAGCTTCAGTCTAACGTACGGCTCCTTCTGCAACTCAGATACGATCTAGCGTACGATCCATTCTGATCTTTCACCCCCAGCAAAGTCATCTGCCTAATGAACAACTCACTCTGGTATTCAGACACGGTCTAACGTATGATCCATTCTGATCCCTTATCCCCAGCAGTATAGCATACTCTGACTCCCCAACGAAGTCAACAGCCTAATGGATGGTTCACTATACGGTCTGATGTATGACCCGGTGTGACACCCATGTCTCTAGATATCGTCTAACGTACGACACAATTTGGAAATCTCCTCAGCAAGTTTCTTGGGTGGCATCTTTAAGCCCATCTCCGTCAAGACAAATGAACAAGTGCAAATTTTTGGGGCATTCTAGTGTTCAATAATCTTCCACCTCCAGACCACGAATGGTGCACATACCATTCTATTCTCTCTCGGTTCAAGAGTATTGAACAGGGGCAGCTGTCATACCCCAAAATTTGCCCGTTGGTATTACAAAGCACTTTCCAAGACCCCCCGACTTATTCTGCAAGGCACCGACATCAAGCCCAGCTCACAACAGGCCCAATCCAAAAGGGGCCCAAAATAGCTTGCTCGCTAGGCGAGCAATCCCTTCGCCTAGCGAATGCTTCGTCATGACACTCGCCCAGCGAAGCGTCAGATCCAGAAAAAAGGCCCAGACCTAGTTTGCTCGCTAGGCGAGCAATTCCTTCGCCTAGCGAAGCTTGCGAAGTTTGAGATTTTTGGACCTCATTTTAAGCCCATTAGGTCACCACTACCTCTACTATAAATACCTGCTCCTCTGCCACGAAAAACACACACACAGACGGACGAAGACGGACGGAAACACGCATCCAGAGGGAGAAACACAGAAACCCTGCTGATCCAAAGAATTCAGAAGGCGGAAACCCTGAAGGCCGCTTACTCGCTCCGAAGCTACCGCCGTCCATCTCAATCCGGCTCACCAATTCAAGGTTACAACTTGATTTGCAAACAGGTTAGCCTCACTATTATTCACTTTAGCTTCTTAATTGGCATATGATCAATTGGCATATGATTATCATTTGGTGTCCTTATTTTGCATGTAGTATCACTTTAGTATCTTAATTTGCATGTGATATCGTTTTGTATTTTCACTTGGCATATGGTACCACTTCATGTTCTTAATTTGTGGATTATAATTGAATTCATAAACATTTTGAAGTCTTGCATGAGAATTTAAATGTGTTTGCCTATTGTGAAACTGAACCATATAATTGTATGTTGGATGCCATAAGCCATGCTGCAGGTTGAGGTCATAATGTTCTCAAATTTCAAACCCGTGGCCGCTCGCTAGCTCATCGCTAGGCGAGCCCGCAGCGAGCCTTCGCTGAGCCTTCGCTAGGCGAAGCAGAGGCGACCGGGCCAGGGTCTGCTTTGCTTTTTGCTGCCTATTTCATGTTTACCTAATGATGATTCTGCATTATTTGGCCTAAATTCTTGGCTGCTATATTTATCTTAAAATACAATTTCCAATTGTATTTTATACTTTAATCCGTGTGTTCATGGTGTAAAGGCTAGCATACTTCCGAAGAAATAGCCGGCTAGGTACTCCGCTTTACGCATGGGAAGCCTTCATGGAGAGGGATTCTAAATTATTTCACTTTAATGTGAAGATTCATATTGATTGCCTAATTAATTTTACTATATTAACTTTTAATGTAATGTGGACTTTAATGTATCGATTTAATGCGGTATCACCATAATTACCTAATGGACTTAAAACATAGACTTTAAATAAATGACATCGGACCTCTCTTTATTACCCCACGATTACAATATTACGGTCATGTCCCGCGAACGTGGGGATACCTTTAGCAAAGACCCTTCGGTAAAATCATCATAGTCCCTCGGATGTTGCCTTCGAAATTACGATTTTGTCCCTCGATGACCCTTCGGTGTAGCCTACGGTTAAATGATGATAGTCCCTTCGAATGCTAAGGTATCCTCACAACTGTTGCCTTCAATGACCTATCGATGACCCTACGATGACCCTTATACATCCCCAGGATAAAACTACTTACTTCTCAATAGTAAGGACAGTTTTACCCTCATAAGGATGGGAAATGCCCAGAAAGACCCCGGACAGGTATAACCTTAATTGCTCATTCATAACAAAAAATGCTTTTCACACCCCACACCTTTCAAATATCTTTTGGAAAATCACCACTTAGCATACATCCATACTAGGATCATTGCCGAGTTATATTTTTCTAAACTACTTTCGAAAAAACCAAACGAGATAACCACTTTGTATACATTCATGCAAGAATCATTACAAAGTTAAATTCTCAAAACATTTTTTCACACAGTTCTCAACCACCTTTTTCAAACTAGAAAACATAAATGATTGAGCAATTAAGAGCCCATGGATAACCATGGATACAAAGGGTGATAACCCCTTCCCTTTGTATAAAGTACCTCCCGAACCTAAGAATTTAAAATTAAGGTCTTTCCTGTTCTTTTCCACCTTTCCTTAAGGGATAAAAGAAAAGTCGGTGGCGACTCTTGCTAACCGCGACATTGCGATTACAAATCCAATAAGGTCCAGTTCACCGTATGACAGACACTTTTGTATGGTCGATATTGTATTGGAATTTTTGTATGGTCGAGATTGCACCGATAATTATGTCATTTATTTTATTTCACTTAAAGATTTAACTACATTTGATGTTGGTAATCCAGTTGTATTGGGGGGGGTGATGCGAGGATGTGATATCATGTAGTGTCATTCTACGCACCATTCGAATCATTTGGTAGAAAACACCGCATACACTACATTTTCTGGAATCACAATGGCACAACTCACCTTCTTGTGCCAAAATCACGCATCAACACTAATTGATACACTAAACATTAGTTGTGGAATGCCCTGTACATGGTTAACCTGACAGAGACACCTCTTAGAAAGGTATGATGTGGTAAACTACTCTTAACATAGATATATAGCCCAAAAGTAATGTAGTGTCAACAAAATCTTAGTGCACCCGCTTTAGATTTTCTCTTTTTCATTGATGATTTGTCTTTATTAAAAAATTAAAAAAAAATCTTCTTTTATATATATTTTCATCAATCAAACAAAATGTAAATAAATTAATAAGACAGAGACTAAATTGTCCCAATTTTTTTAAGAGGCTAGAAGTTAATTTTATCTTTTATAAGGACTAGTTATGATTTTATAATTTCTTTTAGGATTAAAATAAAATCTCACTCTGATATTTTTTAATCTAAACATTTTTTTTGAATTTTTTTACAAAAATAACCCACTTTTTCAAGGAAATTCCCAAAATACCTATGGTTTCAAAAAAAATCCCAAATTACCCCACTTTTAGGAGGAGGCGTCAGTTCAATTGGCGACTCCTCTTAAATTCTTGAATGGAGGTGCCAATTGAATTGGCTAGGGCAGATGTCCTATCCAATTGGATTGGTGCCCCTGTGTATAAGTTGATAGGAGACGCCAATTGGATTGACACCTCAGTGTAAAATGCAATTTTTTTGGTAAATGGTATACGTGATAGATAAATTTGAAATATGACCAATTGATATTAATAAGTTTTTCCGTTTACACAAAAAAGCCTAATGGTGAGGACCGGGAACACCTAACCGACCTCCGGTCCCACATCCTCTAGCTACCCTAACCCGTGACCCTAACCCACGTTGATGATTCAGTACTAGTGTTTGAGCATCTGAGGGGCCAGGAGCGTCACTACCAACTACAGGAAAGGCCTGTTGAGGTAGTCATACAAGTCGGCATAGTCTTCAGTATGCATAGATGGTGTACTGTCGTAGCTGAGTTCATGACCCATGCTAGAGAAGTTGGTTGTGGTTGACTAATTGATGGGCGACCGGGACGGTTGAAGGGAGACATGGGTGTGAATGATGCGTCGAGGAAAGGTTGGAAAGGTTGTTGGGATGTTTGGTAGAGATAGGGTTGTTAGATGTTTTGGTTTTGTGAGGTTTGGGCTTCTTGGATATGGTAGGAGGATGGGCGGTTAATGTTGAATGATCGTTGGGTGTTCTGGCTAAGGCGACTTTGGTAGGGTGATTGAGTGGGTGCGAAGCGATGTTGGGTCTCAGGTTGATGGTCAATTTGTTGGTGGTGGTATGTGGTATGCTCTTGGTAATGAGGTTGGGTGTATGACATATTTTGGTTGTATGTTTGTGTGTTGGTTGAACGGAATGTTTGACGGGCAGGGGGTTATGTGTATCCGGTCCGACACTGTTGTTAGGGGTTTGATGTTGAGGTGTCAGGTGTGTAAGTCATCTGGCGTGGTTCGTACAGGTACATATCCTCGGCGATGAACTGAAAACCAACCGATATGTACCAAGCCATATAAGTACGACTTGGTTTTTCTTCAGTTGGCATGACTACGTCAGTTAACACATGGTCATGGCGTTGCTTCCATTTGCGACACTCCGATCTTGCGAAGCTTTGCCATGGATTGAAGTTCCGTTAGTCGTTAACTTTGCGCAGATGCCATTCTCCTAGGCTAGCTAGGGGATCTGGGATGTTTTGGGGCATACCGAACTGCAACTTGACACTATCAGTGTTGTGCATCTCCACAGTTATGAACCGTATTATTGGTGTGCATGCAATCCATACGGCCGCGTCTTCGGCGTTGACCTTATGGTAATGATCCAAATTAAGGTATGGATGCCAAATGAACTGAAATGTGAAAGAAGATAGGACTATAATCTAGGTAGAAGAAGTTAACAAATTATAACGAAATAATTAAGTTATTATCCTTATGTATGTCGATCGAAGGTGATCCAACAAATTGCGATACTGAGTAATACAGTGTCTTGGACATCTGTTTTAACTCATACCACGTGCAGACCATCTACACCAAAAAGGTAAAAATATTAGTTAGAGATAATAATCTTTAAAGAAGTAAGTAAAGATATAGCAATTTAAACAACTTACTTTTGTAGCAAAACAACACATCCAGAAAATGTAGATATGTCTTTGTGTGAGTTTTTGCACAAGGAGCTATAGAGATAGGCTAGACAAGCAGATCCCCAATTGTAACTTCCTATTCTATCTATATGTCTAAGTAAAGGTAAATACATAATATGCATGCTAGAACCACTACCTTCGGGAAATAAAAATGAACCAATTAACAACATAATGTAACACCTAGTTTTTATTATTCGAGCATCTTCGGTAGAATGCTCATCTAAGTATAAACTATTATAGTACGACTTAAGGCGTGAAAGTAGTATACCTTGGCCTCTTGCGTTATCATATAACAAATCAGTCTCCAAGAGATCCATGCAAATTGAATTTGCATAGTTGGTTTTACCATTAACAACCTTACCTTCAATGGGCAGTCCCAAAAGCATGTAGACGTCTTCTAACGTCACGGTACACTCACCGGTTGGGAACCAAAATGTGTGTGTCTATGGTCACCATCTTTCGCATAAAGCTAGAATGAATTTGTTATCTATGGACCAAGATAAAATATTGCTTATATGACCAAAACAGGCGAGTTCAACATAAGGTTGAACATCGGGTCCATATGGACATATTCGTGGACCCGAGTCCGGAACCTTGATACATCCTATAAAAGAAAGAATAAAAAACTTGACTAAGTTGGTATGTTAAAATAAAAGGGGGTTGGTGAAGATGAAACTACAAGAAGTTGTTGCAGATGAAAGAAAAAAAGTTAACAAAAGAAAAAACTTACATATGTTGCGATGTCTACAATCGTTCCTCTATGTGATTCTCCCATTGTGAGGAATGAGGATAGACATTTTGTCGGGGGGTTGGTGCAGATGAAACTAGAAGAAGTTGTTGCAGATGAAATTGTAGAAGAAGTGTTGTAGAATAAGTAGTGAGAGTGGTGGTGTGGAAGAAATGTTGATGGAGTGGATGTATTTATAGGCAAATGAATGGGAGCATGAAAAGTTGTGCTTGCATGGTGTCTCCACTTGAATTGGCGCCCATGTACAACTTGTGCATGGTGTCGCCATTCAAATTGGCGCCTCCATAGGGACATGCATGCAAGACCTAGGTCTGATTGCTTGGTTTCGAGGTCTGCATGCATGCTTTGACAAGGTGTCGCCAAATGGATTGACGCCCATGTGCAAGGAATGAATGGGAGCGCCAATTCATTTGAAGTGTGTGTCTGCATGTATGACACGTGGTTGTCCTCTCTCTTACATGCTGAACATGTCACTTCTTAGTAGCTTGCATGGTTGACACATCATTTCGGACTAGCTTGCATGTGCGACACGTCATTTCGAACTAGCTAGCATGTGAGACACTTCACTCCCTTATTTAAGTGTCTTACTAACAACATCCAAGACACTTCACTCACATTCATCTGCAGCAAGACAATAGTTTTCATCTGTACAATGTCATCTTCACCAAAATACAGTGTCAACGTTCACTACAACGGTGAAACATACGAGTTTGAGTTATATGGTTTTTATTTTCGAAACACTGATACAATTAGACTCACGATCAAGAGAAATGAAACCTTCTTGCATTTGAAAAAAAGAATACAATCCTGTATAGGATCGGGTATTGTGTCAAAGATCACGTATCAAAAACCAATATTTTTTTAGAATAGTCAAGGCAAGTTTTTCCCGCTTAAGGTACGAGACGATGAAGATGTTGAATACATGTTTGTTAGTCATGAACATTCAGGCTACAACTGTAGTGAGTTGTACATTACTCTTTAACCATGTATACCGTCTCAGCAGTCTCAAATAACCAATCAGGATGAATCTGGTGAATTTGATCCACAATGGTCAGATGACGTCAACCCAGAAGCAGAAGCAGATGTTAACGTCGTTGATGAAGAAGAAAAGGATATCGAGATACATGTTGATCAGATGTTGAACAACGACATTGAAGATGATGATCAACCACCAACAATACCTCCTAGTTATGTCTACAATCCGCCTTAACATATGACAAATTTGGATCTGGACGACAATGATACATCCAACAGTGTTTTCTATAACCCATATCCACAATCAGAAAGCGAATTAAAGATGGGAGACATGTTTCGTACCAAAGAAGAATGTGTGCGAGCTATCAAAAAATTCCACATGAAAAACTCTGTTGATTTTACAGTGAAACGTACTGATTCAAGAAGGTATGTAATCGAATGTCGTAACATCCTTTGTAAGTTTCAGTTGGCCGCATCTTACAAAAAGAAAAACGACTCTTATGAGATCGCTTCAATGGACCCACCTCACAGTTGCATTGCAACTAACGTTGAACAAGATCACTGTAAACTAAGCGTTGCATTGATATGTCAAGACATTCTGCCATTGGTTAATAAAGACCCATCAGTGAAGGTGAGTATAATTATATCCCATATCAGAATAACATATAATTATACTCCATCTTACAAGAAAGCCTGGATTGCAAGGACAAAGGCTGTTGAACAGGTATTCGGTAACTGGGAGGATTCATACAAAGAATTGCCACGGGTTTTATGGGCACTAAAAGCATATGTCTCAGGAACTATGGAAATTATGGAGACATTGCCAACGATGATGCCAGACGGAACCTATGTTACAGGTAATAGAATCTTTCACCGTCTCTTTTGGACGTTTGACCCATGCATCAAAGGTTTCGCATTCTGCAAACCTATTATTCAAATTGATGGCACTTGGTTATACGACAAATACAAGGGTACTTTGCTTATGGCAGTTACACAAGACGGCAACAACAATGTCTTTCCCATTGCCTTTGCTCTTGTTAAAGGTGAAACGGCTGGTGGATGGGGTTTCTTTCTTCGACATCTCAGAATGCATGTGGCTCCACAAGCTAATCTCTGTTTGATTTCTGATAGACATGTTGCCATTGAGAGTGCCTACAACAACCATGACAACGGATGGCATGATCCTCCTTCTACCCATGTCTATTGCATCAGACACATTGCACAAAACTTCATGCGTGTTATAAAAGATAAGAATCTTCGCAAGAAGGTGGTGAATGCTGGGTATGCTCTAACTCAGCCGTCATTTAAATATTATCGTGATGAAATTAGACTGTCTAATGAAGACGCATGGAGATGGCCAAATAACATACCAGTAAAACAGTGGACAAGGGCATTTGACAGAGGTTGTCGATGGGGCCACATGGCAACAAACCTTGTGGAATGCATGAACGGGGTATTCAAAGGAATTTGAAATATGTCGATAACCGCCTTGGTAAGATTGACCTATGATAGGTTGGCTTTTACGTTCGCAACCAGAGGTGAAAGATGGAGTGCGGTGTTAATGTCCGGGCAAGTGTTCAGTGAGTGTTGCATGAAGGTCATGAAAGAGGAGAGCATCAAAGCTAGCACACACGCTGTAATAGTCTTTGACCGTCATAGGCAAAATTTCAGCGTCTAGGAAACAATGGACCACAACGAGGGGAGACCAAATTTAGCCTATGCTGTTAGACTAAACAGAAGTTGGTGCGATTGTGGAAAATTCTCGGTCTTCCGCATTCCTTGCTCCCATGTCATTACAGCATGCACTTATACTCGTCAAGACGTTTACAACCATTTATCTGATGTGTACAAGGCTGTCACCGTCATGAATGTATATAATCAAAGCTTCTCGGTACTACCAATGGAGGAATACTGGCCTCCATATGAAGGTGATATAGTTTGACACAACGACGAGATGCGTAGAAAGAAAAAAGGAAGGCCAAACAGCACACGTATCAGGACAGAAATGGATTCCACAGATAAAATGATAAGATTATGTAGTATCTGTCATCAACCAGGACACAACAAGAACAACTGTCCCAATCGAGGAGCATCATCTGGGTCTTAAGCTTTTTGTAACATTGTATTTTTGTAACATTCAATCATTATATATCATTAACTTTTTATTACAACGAGGTTCACAACAAAACATCAGTACAAAATAAGTTATCTGAAAACAGAAATATTTCTAACTGATTACAACAATCAAATTGATGTCATCTCGGCCGAACACCATTTCCCTAGCATCCTTATCAGTCTTCATTCGCACCCAACCAAAGATACTGTCAAGTCTCTCAATACTTCTAATTTTTTCCCCTTTTGGTATTTTCCATCTAACCAACGAACTACCTCCCTCTTCAGTTGATCGAACATAGTGATGTTCTAGAACAACATTAGCATCTGAGGTTTGTCTCTTGCATAAATCACCTTTCTATATCGGCGACGAACACCGAACATGATTGCCAAATGATTAAATGAGATGTCGAATAATGACTCATACAACGCATCTATTTATAACAAAAAAAATGCATTTTACACTAAGGCGTCAATCCAATTGGCGCCTCCTCTCAAGTTATACACAGGGGCACCGATCCAATTGGCTAGGGCACCTGTCATAGCCAAACCAATTGGCGCTTGCATTCAATTTTTAAGAGGAGCCGCTAATTGAATTGGCGCCTCCTCCTAAAAGTGGGGTAGTTTGAGAATTTTTTTGAAACCAGGGGTATTTTGGGAATTTTCTTGAAAAAGTGGATTCTTTTTGTAAAAAATTCCATTTTTTTAAATTTATGTTTCTTTAATAAAGATGCAGTATTGAGAAAAAAAAATATAAGATAAACATAAAATGGGGGGATTATGCCAGGCCCACTCAAAAGCATGAGAACTTAAAAAAAAAAGACATTTCAAGCCTAGTTTTTTACAAAATCTTATCTAATGCCTAAAGGAATAACATCAAAGTATGTTAAGGAGATAGTTGTGCGGCCAATGTTCGGGAAAAAAATTCGCACAACTATTTATTTTCTTATAAATATGAGATAAAACAAAAGTCATATTTGCAGCGATTGTCATGTTATCCTTCCAAAGATTTCTTAGTTGTCAAAGAACCATGGAAATGTTAGTTAACGCATGCACAACAAGAAGGAGTTTGTATGTTTAGATTAGCAATTGTCACACAAATTGTTCTTTTAGTTAAACGATTTTTGCAATAAGCAACGTGTGCATACCTCTTCAATTTTATTTTTGTAAAAGTTAATGGAAGTTATGAAATTCATTTATTTGTATTTTTTAGGGCGTCTCATATTTTTGTTTTATTTTTAAAAAAAATTATAATAAAAATGGTACTTTTAACTATCAGAAAAAATATTAAACAAAACATATTGGTTGTGAAGAGAAAAGGGCAGCATAGTGTAGGATTATGTTTTTCTACATTCTCTCATTTCCGCGTTCTCTGGTCCTCTAGTCCGTTGGATCAAAAACAAATGTTTGAAATTTAAATTTAATATTTTTATTTTAAAATAAACTAAAAATTATATTAAAATATAGATTGTTTAATTTTGATCCAACAACCAAAAATAGGCCGAATGCGTGAATGCGAAGAATTTGTTTTCATATAGTGAGGGACATGAGGTGCGTTTCTTTTCCTTTTTTAAAAATATTTTCTATAGAGTTATATATATTTGTTAAAAGAATTTAAAAGAGAGTTTTAAAAAAAAATCAAAATAATGCTTTAAAAACTTTTTTATCATAAAGATTTTAACTTTTTAGTATTTTTACTACAACTTTTTCTGAAAGATAATTTTTTTAAATGAATAAAATACAAACTATTTTAAATATTTTTTCATAAAAATTAATTGATTTATTTACAGTTTTGATTAGACTATTTTACCTCGTTCACATGATTAATCATACTATTTCAAATTCAAAGAATTTTTTTTTCTTCCCACATTTTTGTATTTGAAATTGATAACATGTCGATTTTTTAATGATGTGTAAGTTATATTTTTTTATCATATTTTACAATTGACGTGTCATTTATAAATAAACAAGTCATTAATCATAAATGTGAAATGTGAGAGGGAGACTGAAACAATTTGAACGTGGAGTAAAGGATTAGTTTCATAAATCAACTAAAAAAGGAGGAACAAAACAATGAGGAGAAAGACAACTAAGACATCAAATAAAATACAAACATAAACTAAACATCTTATCCAAAAAGAGAAAAACAAAACTAAAAGAACCGACCTAAGTAAGGGAAAGCTATATCTCTTCCCAAAAAAAAACATCATTAACATAAAAGAAACCTCATAAAAGACCATCAAGAATACTCCATAGCAAGATCCAAAACACTTAATCTTCTATCGGCTCAAACACGGAATAAGGTTATCTAGCCATTTAGAAAAAGCACATGAGTTTCCCTCAGACCTACCAAGATACCATTTTTAAGCTAAGAAAATGGTCTTAACTTCCGCATCTTTCACACTAGTAGAAAAAAAAATGATTGTAATAACTCAAATGAGATATGTCTGAATTAACACTTTTAGACTGCTAATACTAGTACTGAAACATAATACAATAATTTTAAGATCCCAAAATTTGACCCTAAGATCCCTCATGATATTTCATCATATGCATTGGCATTGGGATCACACCTAGGCATCCTCCTTACCCCTCATTTATTAGGTTTGCACTGGGAGAGATCACCAAGCATATTTTTGATTGTATCATACTTCGTTTTTTATTATCACTAACCAAAATACCAAAAATATGTCAATGTATAGTGTGTTGCTTTTGTAGGAAGTGTGTATGCTCACCTATGCTCCATCAAGCTCATATCTAGGATTTAAGACTCTCAATGCAAGGAGCACAATCAAGAATTGGTTTAAATTGGTTCTAAGCATCATATAGGATCCCTATGATCTTCACATATCATTTTGATCAAGAAATTATCAAGAGTTTGAAGTTTGTTTGCCTTTGAAACCCTAACTCATCTGGGTATCTTGTGTGACTTCCTCAACAAGTTTCTTCAACAATTGATTAAATATTTAACAGTATACTTCACATTAAATCATCTTAAGCATATATGATCCTCCATGAGTCCCAAAAGTCAAGAGAATGTCAAGCTAGCAAGATGGTTCATGGTGGTTGACCAGAGAAAGTCAACTAGTCAAAACTGGGGTTCCCTAGACCCTATATCCTACCATTTTTGCCATATTAAAATGATTCCAATATCAAAGTTACTCAAAATGACATTCTAAACAACTTTCACGTTGAAGTCAAGAGCTATTTTTTCTTGGAAAGTCATTTTTTTATGGTGAAAGATTATAGGTCATTTTGTCTGAACCCTAGTTTGGAGGTCAACTTCCCAAGACCGCAACTTGCTCAATATGTATGAGATGAAGGACATTCAAATTCCATGATCAAATTCAAGATGTCTACTTCAAATTTTATGTTTGGAGTAAGTTCAAATTCAACATGAAAATGCATGTGCCAAGAGGAAACATTATAGGTCATTTTGGACCATTACCATGGAACAAGTGATTTTCCTCAACTTCTAAAATGCATAACTCCTTCATGCCAAATCCAAATGAGGTCAAATTTGTTACCAAATTGAATAGATTTGAAATATTTACAATCTTTAAGAATGAACCTTTCTTATTTAAAGTCCATAGAAAAAGTTATTCAAGATGGAAGAAGTGAACATTTGACTTGAGACTTAGAAAATTTTCAAATATGTTTTATTTCCCAAAATTCTACCTGAAAATTCATCATGATCCAAGTTTAAAATGAAAAAGTGTTCAACATTAAAGTTGTTCCCCTTGATCTCACCTTTCCAAAAGGTCCAAGATCATCTCATTTAGCCAAAGGATGGAGGACTTGCGCATAGGTGAAATATGAAGAACCATTTGGATGATTTCCACTTCCACTTTTCATACACGATTGCATGGCCTACAACATGATTTAAGCATGACTCTCACTCATTTTTGGACCTAATTACATCATTTGATGGGCCTATCACACGCTCATGCAAGCATGCAAAGTAAATTTCTCATTTTTGCCAAATTTGGAAGTGAGTGGAAATGAATCTCATGGCCTATAAATAAGACCCTCATTGCTCAGAATCAAGGACCTCAAGCCCAAGCTTTGAACCTGCAATCCCAAACCGTCACCATTGAAGGATAATCTTGAAGATTTTCTTTGAAAATGAAGTTTCAAATCTCCATCTGTTTTAAGATTGAAACTCCAAGAGTCCAGACCTTTTCTTGATCCTAATCACTTCCAACAAGCATCTGAAGCAAGACGAAGCATAACTGGAATCAAGATCGTGTCAGTTTGAAGCTCCATTGAAGGTGAATTTTCAGAATTTTCTTCTCTTCGATTCTTCCTCAATTCTTCACCATTCTTTGTGATTTTTGGTTGTATGAAGTCCTATCAATGTAGGCAAGAAGATTGAGTTGCTTTGAGGTAAAATCGAAGCAACTCAGTTCATGATCCTCAAAATTCAAATCCCTGTATCTTTTTATATACTTGGAATTTGAGAAAAATGAGGCCAGATTTGAGCTCCTGAGCACTTTTTCTTTAAATCTATGTCTTTGTTTTCCATTTTGGTGATGGTTGATGGTGGACCAATCCAGTGAGGTCCACCAGAGAAGAAGACCAGAGCCCTAGCTCCGGTGATGTGTTGTCACACATCTCAGCCACATGATCCATTTGAAATATTTTAATCTCAACCTTTGTTTTTTATTACCAAGCCTGCAACGCGTTGACTCAGGTACTTGTGGAATGTGCGCTTCTGCCCATCAGATCTGCCACCTCAATTAATGAGGGAGATCTGATGGCCCTTGTTTTTTTGAATTTCTTTTTATTTTCTGATTTTTCATTTAATCCATTTATTTTGATTAATTCATATTAAATTCATTTTTAATCCAAAAAATATGGGTCTTTCACCAAAAATATTTAAATATTTTCCTCTTTCATTTTCTGAATTTAAATTATTTTTTGGATTAACTTTGATATTTTTTATGAATTAATTGTTTTTGTGCATATTTTTAATTGTTTAAAAATACTTCTGACTTTTCAAAAATTATGAAATTTTTTGTCTAAGGTGCTTTGACCTAGCTTGACCTAGGATAAATCTCTTGGCCATTTATTTGGTGTTTTGAAGAGGTTTTAGGTTTTGACTAAACTATTTTTAATTTTTATGCATTTTTAATTGATTAATTATGTAAAAATTATGTTGAGCCATTTTCATTGACTTGTGATGTTTGACTATGTGTTTGGGCCTTGGTCAAGTTTGATTTGACTTTTGTTGGATTAAAATCTTTGGATTTAGGGGATTGATGAAATATACATTTCATCTCCCAAAATGAATGAATGATTTTAATTTGATAAAATTCCTCTCATGACCAATTTGTGTTTTCTCTTATCTCCCCTCCCTCTTCATCTTCAATCCCTTTCTCTCTCGTCCTTTTCATTGACCAATGAAATCTCGATATCCTAAGGCTAATTGGTTCATTAATAACCTTGTGTTAGATGAAACAATACAAGTATGGATGGGATAGGTTCATCCTTTGATCTTTTTCTTTTTTGTGTGTGGTATGTTTCAGGAGTATGACTCATTATATCATATCTCTAACATGCATTAACACCAAAATTTCTATTGCCCGACCTCAGATAGTTATGACTTCTACGTAAGTCCAATTACAATTGCTTAACATAGAGCTAAATTTTGACCCAAAGGCATAGCATTCTAGTAAGTGAGATTGTAAGTCTCCCCTTTTCATGGTATTATGTGGAAACTTGGCCTTTTTTTCCTTCCTTTGGAAGATGTCTTGGTTCAAGGATCCATACTTGTGAGTAGAGGGTGTGACCCGTAGTGGTCGTGTTTTCTCGGCGCAGCCGAAACCCCATGAAGATGTCGTGAAGAGAACTGTTGTTAATCCTGTCGGTCCTGTGGGGACTTCTTCTTCAAATAATCATGTTCCTGTTATGAAGGGTGTTGACCCTGTTGTTGCTAAGAATAATAACACTCCTATCCTGGTTGGCCAGTCTGGCATTTTGAGAGAGGATGATGATGAGATGTTGAGGCTCATCAAAAGGAGTGAATACAATGTTGTTGATCAGCTGCTACAAACTCCATCAAAGATATCTGTGTTATCTTTGTTGATGAATTCCGAACCACACCGTGAAGCCTTGCAGAGGGTGTTGGACGTGGCATACGTGGACCACAATGTCACCCTATAGCAGTTTGATAGCATTGTTGCAAGCATAACCGCTTGCAACAATTTGAGCTTCTGTGATGCTGATCTTCCCGAGGAGGGAAAAGACCACAATTTTGATCTACACATATCTATGAACTGTAAGGATGATGCCTTGTCCAATGTGTTGGTGGACACAGGATCGTCACTTAATGTGTTGCCGAAATCCACTCTTGCTAAACTTTCATACTAGGGGCCTCCCATGAGGCAGAGTGAAGTGGTTGTGAAGGCGTTTGATGGATCGCGCAAAACTGTGATTGGCGAATTAGAACTCCCGATCAAGATTGGACCTAGTGATTTCCAGATCACTTTTCAAGTCATGGACATCCATCCGTCTTACAACTGTTTGCTTGGCAGACCATGGATTCACGAGGCAGGCGCCGTGACATCCACCCTACACCAAAAGTTGAAGTTTGTGAAAAACAAGAATTTGGTGGTGATAGGGGGGAGAAGGATCTCTTGGTCAGTCATTTATCTTTCTTTTCCTATATTGATGATGAGGATGAGTTTGGGACTCCGTTCCAAGCCTTATCTATTGCAGAGCCTTCAAGGAAAGGACTTTCTTCATTTGTCTCCTATAATGACGCGAAGTTAGCCATTGAGCATGGTGCAACTACTGGTTTAGGGCAAATGATCAAGTTGGAAGATAATAAGTCCCGAGCTGGCATAGGGTACTCTTCTGGTGTTTCCAATGAGTGTGGGTTGTTCCAGAGTGGAGCTTTTATCTACACTGTTGAAGATCAGGAAGCTGCTGCCATTGTTGAAGATGATGAAGAAGAAGACCTTGGTAACTTTGTCATACCCGGAGGAATCTGCAATAATTGGGTCGCTGTTGATGTTCCAACAGTTATCCATAAGTCAACATAATGTGTTCATTTTGTTCAAAAACCCTTCTCCCATGCCAAAAGGGGAAGTGATGACATTGTTAGCATAATTTGATTAATACAATGATATTCATTCAATAATCACATGTTAAATGTTTGTTTTTTCCAAATTATTTTTTCCTTTTTGCTTTTTGCATGAAATTGGTGATCACCATAAAACCCTAAAAAAGAGAATAAAATCAATCTTTTCATCTGCATAATGATTTTCCTTGTTTGAATTCTAAAATCTCTTTTATACTCAAAATCATTATGCAGGTTAATCAAACCCATTGAACATAATGATCCAACACCATCTCCCTGTTGGTGTAAGCCCTAGAGGCCAATATTTTTTGGTACTTGTATCGAAATATTTATTAATAATAAAAGGCATTTTCTTTATTATGATTGATTAATAAAGTCCTTAGAATAGATAGTCCGTTTAATGTATTAAGTGTGACTTAATCATGAGAACACATTAAACATAAGGACACTGTTCTTAAAGTATCCGTAGTCGAGCTTTAATGTGAAGTGGGATAACATTAAAGCATTAAGATTATTATGTTTGTAGACTGATGATCACATCTCATGGATCATGGATAAAGAGTTATCAAGTCTTAAACATAGGTATGAATATTAGGAGTAATATCTATACCGGATTGACCCGCTATGAGAATACTATATAGAAAGTTATGCAAAGTGTCATAAGTTATTCTCATGGTGATAATAGTGTATACCACTCTTCGACCTGAAACCACTATGGATCCTAGATGTAGAGTCGAGTGCTTTATTGCTGATCCAACGTTGTCCGTAACTGGATAACCATAAAGACAGTTGATGGGTACTCCACGAAGCATGCTGAGGGACATGAGTGTCCTAGATGGAATTTGCCAATCCTGCGTAACAGGATAAATGTCTATGGGCCCAATATTGAACTGGACAAGGGTGACACGGTCTATACCTTGTGTTCAATATAGACATAAAGGCAAAGGGGTAATTATACACATAATTATTATCACAGGAGGTTTTGTCAGATCCCATGACATTTTCGTGACTTGGGTAGTAGTGATGTGTTGCTAGATACCGCTCACTGTTTATTATGTTAAATGTGTGATTTAATATAATTGCCAACGTCGCGAAAACCTATAGGGTCACACACAAAGGACGGATTGATGAGAGATAGAATAATTAAGGAACATCGTAAGGTACGGTGCACTTAAGTGGAAACGAAATATGGTAAGGTACCAAATACTTAAGTGATTTTGGCATATTATGAGATATGGGCAAAATACACTTAAGTGGGCTTTTTGGCTTGAAACCCACACAAGTGGTTCTATAAATAGAACCCCTTGGGTAGAAGCACTCAACTCCACTCAGACAGAAATTCAAGTAGAGACTTGGAATTTTGTTTCCCTCTTTCTCTCACTCAAAGCCTTCATTCATAACAGCTAGCACTACGATTGAAGGAATCCGTTCGTGTGGACTGAGTAGAGACGTTGTCATCGTTCAACGTTCGTGATCGCCCCGTGGATCTGTATCAAAGGTTTTGATCATCATCAGAGATCTGCACCAAAGGTTTGAATCGCCACAAGAGGTAACGATTCTATCACTGATCATGCCCATTCGTAAGGATCACTAAATGGAGAAATTTTTAAATTCCGCTGGGCCTTGGATGGCCATTCTCCAACAGTGGTATCAGAGCCACTTACGAAACCATGAATCTGATATCTGTTTTTGTTATGTAATAATATGATTAAAACAGAATGAATCAAAGGTTAAATTGAGATCGATCAAGTTACATATATGTGATATATGTAACCCTGATGCAAAATACATTATATATGATATAATGTTCTTGTTTCGTTCATTCAAAAACCTCGATGATTGTTTTCCTTTGAGCGATCAATGGTCGTTTTCTTCTTGATCCGACATTAGTATGGTGAAGCAATGACGTGTTGATCAATCATACTGAATTAACAATCGAGACGTGTTTGGCGGTCTGAAATTGGTGCATTAGGGTTAGTGATGGCACAAGGGTTGTGTCGTCAGAGAGTTATGCGATTGGGGTTTGAACGCACAAGAGTTGTGCTTCCTAAACACCTTTTGGAACAGTGTTAACCGGTTAACGCGTATGGTTAACCGGTTAACGCAATGCGAAATTAATTTTTTTTTGAGATTTTCAAACAGTGTTAATCGGTTAACGCATTTGGTTAACCGGTTAACGCAAGACAGAAAACATTTTTTTTAGATTTCAAAACAGTGTTAACCGGTTAACGCATATGGTTAACCGGTTAACGCAAGGAAATTTTCGCCCATTCGGCTAACTCAGTGCTTTAAAAGTGTCAAGTGTTGATACGAAAAGCGACATCGATTTTAAATGAATTGTTCATTAAAATGTGATGATCGGTCGTCGAAATTTAATTTGATTTTAATTAATTAAAGGAATTAATTATAATAATAATAAAGTGTTTATTATTGTCTTGTGGTGATCGGTTATGGCCTTAGTTTTCCTTTGTTTTGTTTTGGGTTTTTAAAATACGACCTGCGTGTCGTGCCTCTCTCTTAATCTCCCAAATGTAACTTCTTTTCTCATCTCACTCCCTCGTATGTAAAACGAGTTTCTTTCATGTAATGTAATGATATGAAGAAAGAAAAGAAGTCAATGCCAAAGGAGGACAACCTTGAAGATCTTGCTTGGAGAAGCTTAGATCGTTGTAGGTTAGCTTAGGTTCTCTCATTGGCTTGGGAGAACAATTGCGCTAGGGGCCATAACTGTTTCATTTTGTTTGTATGTATGTTGATGCATGTGAATGTATGTTGATGCATGTGAGAGACGGTTTATATGATAAACAAGCCGGTGAGATCAGAAAAATTGCAATTCCCTCAAAACTAAATATTAAGTTTTAAGCTTTCCAAGTTTTAACACTCATCAAGACTAGTATCGAATAATGTAGGTTTCGCCTACGCGAGGTGCATGTTCTATATTAGTAAGGTGCGATGGGATAATTGTAATATCCAACTGTTAAAACAATGGGTCAAACTTAACTAAACAAATTATAATAAGATTATATATATGTTTAGAAGCAAGAGTTGGGAATGATCCATATGATGGATTGGAATAAGGAGTTATTCACCCAACTGAAATTTTCGAGAGTTGTATGAGATACAATTGGAAGGAGTTCCTACCTAAATAACCTAGTTTTGTGTAATCCGCCTACGCGGACTTAGAACGAAGTGAAATATGGATCTCGACCCACTAGAAAATCTTCCAACGGGATTTTCCGAATCAAATGATGAGGGTCATTTGTTTTGAATAAAATAGTGGGAGCATGTTTAATTAAAGGCCTAATTGAATATGTCAATGATACTTATATTTTCATTAATCCTTATGTAGATTACCATGACAGCAAACACCTCTAACAACATCCTGCGATCAATCCTTGATAAGGAAAAATTGTCTGGGACAAATTTTCTGGATTGGCACCGAAACTTGAGGATTGTCCTCAAACATGATAAAAAGCTGTATGTCTTGGAGACACCTGTTCCTGAAGAGGAACCTCCTAGTTCTGCACCTAAGGCAGAAAGAGATGCTTATAAGAAGCATGTCGATGATGCCAATGAAACTGCTTGTCTCATGCTGGCTACCATGAACTCAGAATTGCAAAAGCAACATGAGAACATGTCAGCGTTCGATATTTTCGAACACCTGAAGTTGCTCTATCAAGAGCAAGCAAGGCATGAGAGGTTTGAAGTTTCAAAATCCCTTTTTCAAAGCAAGTTAGCTGAGGGAGCCCCTGTAGGTCCCCATGTACTCAAGATGATTGGGTATGTGGAAAACCTTGAGAGATTGGGTTTTCCCCTCGAAAAGGAACTTGCAACTGATTTGATCTTGCAATCGTTGCCAGATAGTTTCAGTCAATTTGTCCTAAATTTCAATATGATTGATATGGACAAATCTCTTCCTGAACTGCTCGCCATGTTAAGAACTGCCGAGCAGAATCTGAAGTCAAAAGGGAAGTCCATTCTGATGATCGGAAATGGAAAGAGACAGAACAAAAGGCCCACTAAGCAGAGTGATAAGGGGAAGGGCAAGGAAGTTGCCAATCCCAGACCCACTGCTGCTTTGAAGCCTAGTGGAGGCATAGCAAAAGAAGGCACATGCTTCCATTGCGGTAAGACCGGACACTGGAAGAGGAACTGCCCAAAGTACCTGGAAGATAAGAAGAATGGAGTAGAGACTTCAACTTCAGGTATTTTTGTTATTAATTTATCTACTTCTGCATCATGGGTATTAGATACTGAATGCAGTTCTCACATTTGTACAAATGTGCAGGAACTAAAAAGGAGTAGAGATTTGGAAAAAGGTAAAGTCGACCTACGAGTTGGCTGTGGAGCAAAGGTTGCTGCTTTAGCCGTAGGAACTTTTGTATTGACTTTACCTAGTGGTTTAATAATTTAGTTAGAGAACTGTTATTATGTACCTGCAATTAGCAGGAATATTATTTCCATTGCTTGTTTGGACAAGTTTGGTTTTTCATTTATAATAAAGAATAATTGTTGCTCAATTTATTTGAATGATATATTCTATGCTACTGCACAAATGAACAATGGACTGTATGTCCTTGATCTTGAAATGCCTATTAATAACATTAATACAAAATGGTGAAACCTAACGAGTTAAAACCAACTAGGTAATAATATTAAAACTCTTCGATCAGATCAAAGTGGTGAGTATTTAATCCTAGAGTTTGATGACCATCTGAAAGAGTGTGGGATCCTATCCCAACTTACTCCTCCTGGAACATCCCAATGGAAGGGTGTATCTGAGAGAAGAAACCGAACCCTGTTGGACATGGTCCGATTCATGATGAGTCACACCAATCTTCCAAACTCCTTTTGAGGACATACACCATTGACAACAGCTTACACACTTAACCGTGTTCCATCCAAAAAGGTTGATAAGACACCATATGAGATATGGAGTGGTAAGTGACCACATATGTCTTACATGAAGATTTGGGGTTGCGAAGTTTATATGAAACGACAAATTTCAACTAAGCTTGAGCCAAAATCTGACAAATGCTTATTTGTGAGGTATCCTAAAGAAACAAGAGGGTATTACTTCTACAATCCTTCAGAGGGCAAAGTGTTTGTCGCTCGAACTGGAGTTTTCCTGGAAAGGGATCTTATTTCCAAAGGAATCAGTGGGAGGAAAGTAGAGCTTGAAGAAATTCAAGAATCACAAAGTATCGATATACCTATGGAGGAATTAGAGCAGGAAACACAAGTAGTTATGTAAGAGCAACCTGCTCAAGTAGAACAAGACCAGCGTAGGTCAGGCAGTATACGTCACCTACCTGGGATATATGGATATCTGATCTAGGTGATGTATTACTCATGGATCAAGATGAGCCTATGACCTACTCATGGAATCTTCGCTTTGATGAAACAGTAAAACTGTATGGATTCATCAAGAAGGAAGATGAGCCTTGTGTCTACAAGAAGGTTAGTGGGAGCATGATCGTATTCCTGGTACTATATGTAGATGACATATTACTCATTGGAAACGATGTCCCTACCCTACAACAAGTAAAGACTTGGTTGGGGAAATGCTTTTCTATGAAGGACCTAGGTGAAGCAGCCTATATATTAGGAATCAGAATCTATAGAGATAGATCACAAAAACTGCTTGGCCTAAGTCAGAGTACATACATAGACAAAGTGCTGAGACGCTTTAATATGAATGATTCCAATCTGGTTATGTGTTTTGCTTAAATGGTGGCACTGTGAGCTTGAAAAGTTCAACGCAAGATGCAGTTGCTGATTCTACAACTGAGGCCGAGTATATTGCTGCCTTAAGTGCAGCAAAGGAAGCTGTTTGGATCAATAAACTTGGCATAGTCCCTAGCATTGTGGATCCCATTGGTCTCTATTATGATAACAATGGTGTTATCGCACAAGCTAAGGAGCCTAGATCTCACCAACGATCCAAACACATACTTAGGCGTTGTGCGAAAATATGTAAAGTACCTACACTTGACAATGTCGCTGACCCACTGACAAAGCCTCTTGCGCAGC
Source organism: Lathyrus oleraceus (assembly GCF_024323335.1). Classification (NCBI taxonomy): domain Eukaryota; kingdom Viridiplantae; phylum Streptophyta; class Magnoliopsida; order Fabales; family Fabaceae; genus Lathyrus; species Lathyrus oleraceus. The sequence continues at coordinate 308,081,033 of NC_066580.1, forward strand.
AGAAGCATGATGGCCATACTAGATCAATGGGCATACGGGGTATGCATGATTGGCTCTAGTGCTAGTGGGAGATTGTTGGTGTAAGCCCTAGAGGCCAATATTTTTTGGTACTTGTATCGAATTATTTATTAATAATAAAAGGCATTTTCTTTATTATGATTGATTAATAAAGTCCCTAGAATAGATAGTCCGTTTAATGTATTAAGTGTGACTTAATCATGAGAACACATTAAACATAAGGACATTGTTCTTAAAGTATCCGTAGTCGAGCTTTAATGTGAAGTAGGATAACATTAAAGCATTAAGATTATTATGTTTGTAGACTGATGATCACATCTCATGGATCATGGATAAAGAGTTATCAAGTCTTAAACATAGGTATGAATATTAGGAGTAATATTTATACCGGATTGACCCGCTATGAGAATACTATATAGAAAGTTATGCAAAATGTCGTAAGTTATTCTCATGGTGATAATAGTGTATACCACTCTTCGACCTGAAACCACTATGGATCCTAGATGTAGAGTCGAGTGCTTTATTGCTGATCCAACGTTGTCCGTAACTGGATAACCATAAAGACAGTTGATGGGTACTCCACGAAGCATGCTGAGGGACATGAGTGTCCTAGATGGAATTTGCCAATCCTGCGTAACAGGATAAATGTCTATGGGCCCAATATTGAACTGGACAAGGGTGACACGGTCTATACCTTGTGTTCAATATAGACATAAGGGCAAAGGGGTAATTATACACATAATTATTATCACAGGAGGTTTTGTCAGATCACATGACATTTTCGTGACTTGGGTAGCAGTGATGTGTTGCTAGATACCGCTCACTGTTTATTATGTTAAATGTGTGATTTAATATAATTGCCAACGTCGCGAAAACCTATAGGGTCACACACAAAGGACGGATTGATGAGAGATAGAATAATTAAGGAACATCGTAAGGTACGGTGCACTTAAGTGGAAACGAAATATGGTAAGGTACCAAATACTTAAGTGATTTTGGCATATTATGAGATATGGGCAAAATACACTTAAGTGGGCTTTTTGGCTTGAAACCCACACAAGTGGTTCTATAAATAGAACCCCTTGGGTAGAAGCACTCAACTCCACTCAGACAGAAATTCAAGTAGAGACTTGGAATTTTGTTTCCCTCTTTCTCTCACTCAAAGCCTTCATTCATAACAGCTAGCACTGCGATTGAAGGAATCCGTTCGTGTGGACTGAGTAGAGACGTTGTCATCGTTCAATGTTCGTGATCGCCCCGTGGATCTGTATCAAAGGTTTTGATCATCATCAGAGATCTGCACCAAAGGTTTGAATCGCCACAAGAGGTAACGATTCTATCACTGATCATGCCCATTCGTAAGGATCACTAAATGGAGAAATTTTTAAATTCCGCTGCGCCTTGGATGGCCATTCTCCAACACTCCCAACTTTGAGTTCCCTGTATTTGAAGTAGAAGAAGATGATGTTGAAGAGATTCCTGATGAGATTACCCGTCTGCTTGAGCATGAGGAGAAGATCATTCAGCCGCATCTTGAGAATCTAGAAACAGTCAACTTGGGGTGTGAAGATTGCGTTCGTGAAGTAAAGATTGGGGCACTCCTTGAAGAGTATGTTAAGAAGGGGTTGATCGAGTTGCTACGAGAATATGTCGACGTCTTTGCCTGGTTGTATGAAGACATGCCTAGTCTAGATACTGATATCGTGAAATATTTCTTGCCATTGAATCCTGAGTGCGTACCTGTGAAGCAGAAGCTCAGTAGAACTCATCTTGATATGGCAGTGAAGATTAAAGAAGAATCTCATAAGAAAATTGATGCGGGGTTTCTGGTGACTTCTACATATCCTCAATGGATGGCCAATATTGTGCTTGTGCCTAAGAAAGATGGGAAAGTCCGAATGTGTGTGGATTACCGTGACTTGAATAAAGCTTGTCCGAAAGATGATTTTCCTCTACCACACATTGATATGTCTTTTCATTTATGGACGGATTTTCCGGTTATAACCAGATTAAAATGGCACCCGAGGATATGGAGAAGACAACATTCATCATACCTTGGGGAACATTCTGTTATCGAGTGATGCCCTTCAGTTTGAAGAACGCTGGAGCCACGTATCAACGCGCTATGACTACCTTGTTTCATGATATGATGCACAAGGAGATTGAGGTGTATGTTGATGATATGATTGCGAAGTCGAAAACGGAAGTTGAACATGTAGAACACTTGTTGAAGCTTTTCTAGCATTTGAGGAAGTACAAACTCCGCCTGAATCCGAACAAGTGTACATTTGGAGTCCATTCCGGCATATTATTGGGCTTTATTGTCAGCGAAAGAGGTATTGAAGTTGATCCTGCCAAGGTCAAAGCAATACAGGAGATGCCTGCGCCCAAAACTGAGAAGCAAGTTCGAGGTTTTCTTGGCTGCTTGAATTACATTTCTAGATTTATATCCCACATGACTGCTACATGTGCGTCTATATTCAAGCTCCTCTGGAAAGATCAGTGTCATGATTGGACCGAGGATTGCCAAAAGGCCTTTGACAGTATTAAAGAGTATTTGTCTGAGCCTCCGATTCTGTCTCCGCCTGTTGAAGGGAGACCCTTGATCATGTACTTGACCGTGCTTGATGATTCCATGGGATGTGTATTGGGTTAGCAAGATGAATCAGGGAAGAAAGAGTATGCCATATACTACTTGAGTAATAAGTTTACTGATTGTGAGTCTCGGTACTCAACGCTTGAGAAGACATGTTGTGCTTTGGCTTGGGCTGCTAAGTGTTTGCGCCAGTATATGTTGAACCATACAACTTGGCTGATATCCAAAATGGATCCAATCAAGTATATCTTTGAGAAACCTGCTTTAACTGGGAGAATTGCCCATTGGCAGATGTTGTTATCTGAGTATGATATTGAGTATCGAGCTCAAAAAGCTATTAAAGGTAGTATATTGGCTGATCATTTGGCACATCAACCAATTGAAGATTATCAATCTGTGCAGTACGACTTCCCTGATGAGGAGATTCTGTATTTGAAGATGAAAGATTGCGATGAGCCTACGCTCGATCAAGGGCCAGAGCCTGGTTTCCGATGGGGTATGGTGTTCGATGGCGCTGTTAATCTGTATGGAAATGGTATTGGGGCAGTGGTTATTACTCCTCAGGGCACACATTTTCCTTTTACAGCAAGGCTAACTTTCAAATGCACGAATAATATGGCGGAGTGTGAGGCTTGTATTATGGGTTTGGAAGAATGTATTGATCATAGGATCAAACATCTTGATGTTTATGGTGATTCGGCCCTTGTTGTTAATCAGATTAAGGGTGAATGGGAGACGAATCAGCCTGGCCTCATCCCATATAGAGATTATGCGAGGAGGATTTCAATTTTCTTTACTAAGGTTGACTTCCATCATATTCCTCGAGTTGAGAATCGGATGACAGATGCTCTTGCTACGCTTGCTTCAATGATTATAGTGAAATATTGGAATGAAGTCCCCAATCTTACTGTGATGCGCTTGGATAGACCAACTCATGTGTTTGCAGTTGAAGAAGTGAAAGATGATAAGCCGTGGTATTATGATATCAAGTGTTTTCTTCAAAGTCAGACTTACCCGTCTAGGGCATCTGTTAAAGATAAGAAGACTTTGAGGAGGTTATCTGGTAGTTTCTACCTTAATGGTGATGTGCTTTATAAGAGGAATTTTGACATGGTTCTGCTCAGATGCATGGATAGACACGAAGCAGACCTGTTAATGGCTGAAGTCCATGAGGGTTCATTTGGTACTCATTCCAATGGACATGCCATGGCAAAGAAAATGTTAAGAGCAGGCTACTATTGGCTGACAATGGAGTCTGACTACTGCAAATATGTGAAGAAATGCCACAAGTGTCAGATTTATGCGGATAAGATTCATATTCCCTCGACACTTCTGAATGTTATTTCCTCACCATGACCTTTCTTCATGTGGGGAATTGACATGATTGGCATGATTGAACCAAAGGCGTCAAACGGTCACCGTTTTATTCTCGTAGCTATTGATTACTTCACCAAGTGGGTAGAAGCGGCATCGTATGCGAATATGACCAGGCAGGTGGTTGTGAAGTTTATCAAGAATTAACTTATATGTCGATATGGTGTGCCCGACAAGATCATTACTGATAATGGATCTAAACAAGATGATGAAAGAGCCATGTAGCGAGTTCAAGATTGCACATCATAATTCTTCTCCCTATAGACCCAAGATGAATGGGGTTGTTGAAGCTGCTAACAAGAACATTAAGAAGATTATTCAGAAGATGGTTGTTACATACAAAAATTGGCACGAGATGTTGCCATTTTCTTTACATGGTTATCGTACATCTGTTCGCACTTCAACAGGGGCAACCCCTTTCTCTCTTGTGTATGGCATGGAGGTTGTACTCCCCGTGGAGGTTGAGATCCCATCAATGAGAGTCTTGGTGGAAGCCAAGTTGACTGAGGCTGAATGGGTGCAGAGTCGTTATAACCAGTTGAACTTGATAGAAGAGAAGAGATTAACTGCCATGTGCCATGGTCAGTTGTATCAGCAAAGGATGAAGAAAGCCTTTGATAAGAAGGTCAAACCTCGTGTGTTCCGAGAAGGTGACCTCGTGCTCAAGAAAGTCTTGTCTTTCGCACCCGATTCCAAGGGCAAGTGGACTCCAAACTATGAAGGTCCATATGTTGTTTAGAGAGCCTTTTCAGGCGGTGCTTTGTTGCTTACAACTATGGACGGGGAGGATTTCACTCTCCCTGTGAATTCAGATGCAGTCAAGAAATACTTCGCCTAAAAATAAAAACATAATAGTTCGCTAAGTTGAAAACCCAAAAGGGCAGCTTAGGCAAAAATTAGCGTCTCGGTGGATTGAAAATCCGAAAGGGCGGTCCAGGCAAAAGTTAGAGACATAAAAAAATGAATATATGTATCCCGCTAGATTGAGTACCTCACCCTTGGGCAATCTAGGCAAAATTTAGGGATTTGGCAAGTAACTGCATCCTGACTAGACTTTGTTCTACAACTGTCATCTATCAAAGATTCTCGCTCAGTCATCGTCAACTGAAGCTTCAAATACATTGGATTCGGAGTGGATGGAGAAATGGTCATTATTTTCAATGTAGCCCTTTTTCCAATATATATCACCATTTTCAAATTTGTAAAGATCCATGGAGTCTCGCCATTTGCGGACTACCATTCTATTAAATAAATTTGAGCCTTTATCCAATTCTTTGCACTCTTATTTCTTTCTGTTTAACAAATGTTTGCATGTTTTAATAGATAAATATCATTGTTTTAAATGAATAAAGTTTTTATAAAATATTTTAAACAAAGTGAACATTCACAATGATTAAAAGGATAGTTGAAATGTCTTCAGTGCTCTCCCAAGGATAATACGATCTCCAAAAGGGTAAGACATTTGTTCACATTCTGGCATGTTTATGTCCTCTTCATCAGCCTTCAAGTTGTATCCTCAGCGAGAAGTTGTTTAAGCAGTTGGTGAAGGGCTTGAGTCCCTTTTCATCCCCAGCATGGCCCGTGTTGATGAAGGATTCTTTTCCAATCCCCTTAGCCTAGGCAGTTTCCTTCAAGGGTTGCTTACAGTCCATCCCCAGTAGGGTTGCTTAATCCGAGCTTGATAATTTGCATCCCCTCCGAGTCTGAAGATCTCTTCCAGTATTAAGGGATTTTGAGGAAGATGTGTTGTATCCTTCCTTAGCGGAGCAAATTGTTCTTTATCCCTTTAGCAGAGTTGTCTCTCCAGCAGTTAAAAGGGAATGCTTGATTGATGTGTATCTGTTTGGTGGTTGTTCCCCACAGAATTTCACATCATCCCTTGATAAGATCCCCAGTAGAGTTCTTCAACGACATATCTTATTGGTATTCAGCTACCTATTCCCGAGAATTGTTGGAAAATCCCCGGCAGTCGAAAGCTGTAACTTTACCTATCCCCAACGGTGGTCTATGTCTCATGGTATTAGATCATCCCCACTAGAACTGATTTCTCCTGTGGGCCTTGTCTTTCTTTTTTGAAGATATTGTACCGGATGTCCGTCCATTAATTCTCGGACCTATTTGTGTTAGATATGTCTGTTTGTCAGCATTAATTATACACAAATCATGCATATACATGCATAATTATAGCATTCAGGTATTCATATTGCATTCTTTGCCATATATCTTTGCTTGTTATCTCCTGCTATCGGTGAAATGTTCTTCCCCAAGCAAATGTTTGTGTCTGATCTCCCCATATAGAGTCAGCCTTGTAGGCAGAAAGTGTCTATCTTTCCTTCTTTATTCCCCACCGAGTTAAGCCCTCGTGGATGATTGTTGTTTCAGTTTCCCCTCTCCAGTTGTGTATTGGGATGGAATTACTCCCCTGAGTTATATCCCCATCAGGCCGAGTCTTATTTAATTGTGTCTTTCTAGTTTGTTCCTAGATTGACTCCTTTCTTGTTATCCCTTGCAATTTCCCTGTGGTTTAGTTGTTCAATTTCTCAGTAACTAGTAATTGTTCATCTTTTTCCCCCAGCGGATCTTGTGGCCTTCTACCCAGTAACCAGTAGTTGTAAGTCCTATTTCTGTGGTTTTCTACCCAGTAACCGGTAGATGTAATCCCCTCCCTGTTGGTTATCTTTACCCAGTAATCGGTATTGATATTCCTTCGTTTTTGAGTATACCACCTAGTAACCGGTGATATATCTCTTGGATAATTGCTCTTGTCAATGTATCCCTAGCTATTCATCTTTCATTTACCCTTGTTCGGTAATGATTGTTTCTCCTTCTGATTGGTCATCATTTTATACCCAATACCTAGTATCCCGATGTCCTTTCTTTTCGGTCGATTTATCCTTTATTAACCCAGTAAACGGTTGTGGATAATCTTCCATGCGAGTATGTTATCTACGTTATGACGGTAATAAATAATATATCTCATGCACTCTTCAATCGAAGTCTTTTTCTTACCCAGCTGAGTAAGATTCACATTCCCTTTGTGGAATCAAATGCCCATCCTGTAAGTCGAGTTTGCTTTTTCAGCCCTCCTTTCGGATGATGAGTGTCTTGGATATGTTCCCAACTCACACCTGGTTGGTCACCTATTATATGCCCAATAACCGGTATCCCTGGTGTTCCTTCCTTCTGCTCCCTATTATGACTTTTTGTACCCTGTGGAGTCAGATTTTCCTGAGTTGAGATGTGCCTTTTAGGTCCTCCTCAGATGTTTTGGATGATTGATATCTCTCATCCTTATACCGGTCTTAGATATTCTTTCTCCCTGAGCATGTTGATTCTCTCACCCAGTAACCGGTTTTTTGATGACATGTCTCTCTTTGAGTTTATTACCCAGTAGTCGGTAATATCTCGTTGTTTCTTCCTCAGCTGATCCCTTTGTGGACATCCCCGTATGAGTCTGAATTTTTATCCGATGTATCCTTTGTGGATAGTTCCGTTGTATTGGCATATTCCCCAATACATGCACCTTTGCGTCAACTCGAGTCTTTCCATCGATTTATTTTCATGGAATCCCTTCGTGTTTCCTAGCAAGTTTTCAAGTCGTGACCTGCTCACGCATTTTTACCCTCCCCCCCCCCCCAGAGTCTCTGTCTCCCTAGTGAGTGTGTTACTCCTATGGATTTTTCAGTTTCCCCTTATTTCTTTTCCTTCGTGGCAAGTATTCACCTTGAAGATTTTATTCTGCATGCATATATTTTGCATCATGAGGTCTCTTAGGGACCAAAATTTGTCTCTTTGTTATTATTTAAGCCCATTCTACCTCGTCGAGATGAAGATTTTAACCTTCATATCTCCGGCTAGAATGACCTTAAATAGGGGCATCTGTAAGACCCTAATTTTGACCCTAAGATCCCTCATGGTATCATATCATTTGTTTCATGCATTGCCTCAAGGATCATAGTATGTTTGGCTCCTTAACCCTAGGGATGAGACTTGTGTGAGTGGTTTGAGACCACCAAGCATGCTTGTATTGTATATTATTTCTTTTCTTATCTTGATTACTAACCAAAAGCACAAAAATATGTCACTAACTCTTTTTGTTTTGAAGCTCAAGTGATCATGTGCTCCCCTGCTCCTAGAAGGCTCCTAAGTTCAATGAAATGGCTAGATGAAGATGATAAAAAGCATGACAATGGTCCACCAAGCTCCTAATCATCATATATGTCTCCCAAGTATCTCAATTTGCCAATTTGATCAAGATAACCCAAAGGGCTTGAGGATTGTTTCCCAAGGAAACCCTAATTCAACTGTGCATTGACTGTGCCTTGCTCATGAAACAACCTCAACCTATGATCAAATTTAATCAAGTGAAGTTATTTCATCCGTTATTTTATGCATATATGAGCCTATGTGAGGCCCCTCAATCATTCATTCATCAATATTTGAAGTTTGGCCTTGAGAAGTTGACCAGTCTAGTCATCTGACTAAATTGAGGATCACTGAGATACAACTTTTGATGTGTTTGTCAAATGAAGATGACCCCGAGAGAAACAGTGTTCTTAGGAACCATATGAACAACTTTAATGTTCATCAAAAATCCATTTGAAACTTGGAAGGTCATTATTCATTGCAAAACATTATAGGTCATTTTGACCGAAACCCTAATTTTGGGTCAACTTCCCAAGGACCTAACTTCCTTATTTTTTATGATTTTGAGGTGAGACCAAATGCATAGGAAATTTTAAGATGTCTACTTCAAATGTTATGTTGGACAAAATTTCATAATCCTAAAATAAATACATGTGATAATACAAAACATTATTGGTCATTTTGGACCTAAGTCATTGAATTTGAAAAATGCCCAACTTCAAGTGCCCATAACTTTCTCATGAAAAATCCAAATGGTGCAAAATTTGAGTCTAAAATGATCATCTTGAAATCTACAACTTTGATGTTGGAGGTTTTTCCATTTGAGACTTGCATCATGCAAACATAAGGGCTTGAAGATGCTTGCTTTTGGTAAAAAAATCAAAGGAGAACCTAGACATGTTTTATACCCAAACCTTCACAGCCAGTTTTCATAAATTTCCAATTGCCAAATGAATTTTTTCCCAACATGACTTTTGTTCCTTATTTCAAGGGTTTTCCAACCATTACTCACATTAATTTTTTGGACTTTCCATGTGTGAGTTTCGAAGAGCTTTATGTTTATGTTCATTTTTGCATTTCACATTAAAACTTGATGTGCAAGCTTGTGCAGTCCCAATTACACGTCCAATTCACTTCCATTCGGTCTCAGCATGGATTTTCATTCATTCTTGGACCTTACATGCGCCTGTGCAGGCCCATGCAAGGAGGATTCAAACTTCATGCACACGAGGGAAGCATTGCCTTGCATCACATTTAAGCTATAAATAAGAGTGCATTCTCATTCAAATGGTAACCAAGTGTAGATCTGAATTGCTGCTGAATTGAAATCCAAACCCTCACTAAAGGAATTTTCAGTTTTCATTCTCTTTTTCAAGCTTGAATTTCAACATCATTAGTTGATTTTCAAAGCTCAATTCCTTAACCTAACATCACCATCACACTTCCAGAGCAAGAGTAGATCAAGAGCTTGAAGGATTCATGTTGTTTGAAGCTTCATTTCAGAGGTAGAACCTCAAACTTTTTTGATTTAGATCTTGCAAAATAATGTGAATCTCTTTTGTTTATGCTGTTTTCTGAAGTCCTCATGCATGAGGCAGGCCAGTGGTGGTCTTAATTTTACAAATCGTGCCATTTCAGTTCATGCACCATGATCTTCAAGCTCACGTTTCTCTCTAAATAGGAACTGTGAGGATGATCCATGGTTGCAGGGGTGATGTACATCACCTCAGCTTCATTTTGATATCCTCAGTTTTCATTTTCATTAAACTTCATTTCCCTACACGTGGTGGCCGAATCTGGTTAGATCGCAGGAGAAGATGGTGGTTTCCACCACCATCCCCATGTGGTAGCCTCCCATCCATTGGATCTTGCTAAAACATTTTAATCGTGGCCTTTCATTATGTTGACTTGATTTAATACAAAGTGTAGCGCGCTTGACTCAAGTGTTTCGTGTATCCGCGCCTTAGAACCACATGAACGTTGCCACGTCAATTAATGAAACCATCTGAGGGCGCTGGATTTTCCTGATTTTCTTATTTTTGTTTTTATTTCATTTAATTCCTTTTATTTTCAAAAATTCATAAATATTTTATTTGAAGTCACAAAAATATTAGACCAATGCCAAAAAATTTCTTGAAAAATCTAGTTTCATATTTGGATTTTTAATTATTTTTGTGACTTCATTTAAGATTTTTGTGTGAATTATTTGGTCTTTAATAGTTTTAATTCATTTTAAAACACTTTTTGATATCTGAAAAATCCAAAAATATTTTCCTAACACCTATGGATCATGATAAGTCAATAAAAAATAGTCTCATCAATTTCTTATTTGATTTGAGATTTATTTGAGATTTTAATTCATATTGTGTTATTTTTCATTGTTTTTAATTGTTTTAAAATAGTTTCTGATTTCAAAAATTGTTGAAAAAATTTGTCAAAGTTTGTTTGACCATGTTAGACCTATGAGAATTTAATTGGACTTGTTGAAGTTGATTTGAATTAAATTTGAGGTTTGACCATATTTTGTATATTTTATTTTGCATTTATTTTTAATTCAAAAAAATTACCAAAAAATATGTTTGACTTGTGGACTTGTGATCTTCATTTCTCTTTTGTTTGGCATTGATTGAGGATGACTTGGTTCACATTTGATCAATTGAGTTTGACACTTTATTTCTCTTTCCATTCATTTTCATCTTCATCCCATTTCTTTTTATTTTTGGCCAATGAGTTAATGCCTTATGGTTAGTCTTGACAAATGAGAGGTTTAACCTTCTTTGATCCAAACCAAACTCAACTTGATCCAAGATCAAGTGAGTTGTTTTGTGTCCAAGATAGGTTGCTTCTTGGTAAAGCAAAAAACCTAAAGTCCATACAAGGCCTTTCTCTTTTCTTTTGGCATGGAAAGTTTGTGGAGCTTGGCTTACTAGTCATGATCTCTAACTTGTGTTTATTTGCCTATAGTTTTATTGACCGGCCTCAGATAGGTGTGACTACTACATTAGTCCACTTACGATTGCTTAACATAGTGCTACATTGTCTTATGACAAACTAACATAACCATACTAATTACTAACTTTAATTTGAGCATTTAATTTCTTGCCCTTTACTTTTAATGCAATTTATTTCTTGCTCATTTATTCATATTGCCTTTTCATTTTGCTCACTTGAGCACATATTTTATGTTTATGCCATTTTCCTTTTGCTAATTTGAGCTCATTATTGTATATAAACATATTATTGTCTTGTGGTTGTTTTGTCTTTGTTTTGTGTGAACCCAACGCAAAAAAGAGAAAGGACTTAGAATTAGGACATACCTATGCTTAAAGGAGTTCAAGAGAAACTAGGCCTCATGCCTTTAGAATGCTAAACTTGTTGAAGAGCAACTAGGCCTCATGCCTTTAGAATGCTAAATCTCAAAGTTGACTTCAAAGGACTTCCTTTCCAAAACTTTTTATTTGTCCATTCCTCTTATTGTGTTGTGAACTTTTTGATGTTTGCTCTTGTGTGATAGGGATTCCATCTTGAGATAGTAGAAAGGACCATTGTCATGAGTAGCCAAGTTAAGAGAGACAAGCCAAATGGAGATCCTAGGAGCTTGAATCTAAATTTTGTGATTGCTTGTTGTTTGCTAAGTCCAAAGGATAGGAGCATCTTGAATCATTTCTATCATTTCAAGAAAAGGAACTCCAAGGGTTTTATCTTCTTCCTCTTATATTCGTATGCTTTAGGACTAGCCCTTCTCTTCTTCTCCTCACTCTAACCCAAGCCAAAATCTTTTCTTGTAAACTTTGACTTTATTTCAAATTAGAAACCTAGGTCGTATGTCTTTGACTTTTCAAAATCTTTTCATCTATACTCATTGTGAATAAATGCTAATCCAACTTAGACTTTATTTTGTAAATAAACCTAACTTGTAAATACAACTCACCTCAAGTTGTTTTTATGGTTCCAATGGACACCCTTTGTTTAAATCTTTTCATAAACATTTTTCATAGGTTTGAGTTATCATAGTGGTTGATGTAAATCTCACCTTATCCTTAGTGATTGGGTTATAAGTCTTCCATACTTATTATAGGGTTAACCCTTCACTAGTATGTTGAAGCCTTCCTCACATGGTGGATTGTTGGTTTAGGTTGAGTTTTCTCCCTTTGATAACAAAAGACCTTAAGGCTTTTGATCAAATCAATTCACCAATCTTTGAGATTTTTACCCCGAACTACGAGGTTTTGATCCTACCTTTGTGATGGTACGTAGGCAATGGGTTCATCCATTCAAACAACAAAAATTGTAAATATAATCCATTCTCTTCTCATCCCTCCAATCTTTTGCACATATTTTCACAAATACCAACCTACAACACATATTTTCAAAAAAGGTTCCCTTAGAGTACTAAGGATGTTTTGGGTGCATAAAACCTTCCCATTTCATAACCAACCCCCTTACCTAGATCTCTGACATTTTTATTAGTTTTTGATATGATAAAATTCTTACTTAGATTTTGTTCGCTTTTTAGCCTTTCCTTTGGACAAATAAAAGTGCGGTGGCGACTCGAATTGTATGTTTACTTTTGGTTTAGTCAATAAACCTAAAGGTAACGAAAACCCCGCTACACCATTTTTGTTTCATCCTTTGTTATCATCAAAATCTTAGAGATACATTGTAGAACCAACTTTGTTCTTACAGATTTTGCTCAGATGCATGGATGGGCATGAAGCGGACCTGTTGATCAAGGAGATTCATGAAGGATCCTTTGGAACTCATACCAATGGGCATGCCATGGCCAAGAAGATTTTGAGAGATGGTTACTACTGGTTGACCATGGAATCTAATCGCTTCAATTATGCCAGAAAATGTCATAAATGCCAAATCTATGCTGACAAGGTACACGTGCCTCCGACCCTACTAAATGTTTTGACGTCACCTTGGCATTTCTCAATGTGGGACATCGACATGATTGGAGCCATCAAGCCTAAAGCTTCCAATGGTCACCGCTTCATCCTGGTTGCCATTGATTACTTTACCAAATGGGTAGAAGCCGCCTCTTATGCTAATGTGACAAAACAAGTGGTTGCACGGTTCCTCAAGAAAGAGATTATTTGCCGTTATGGAGTTCCAAGTTGGATTATTACAGATAATGGGACGAATCTGAACAATAAGACCATGAAAGAGTTATGCGAAAGCTTCAAGATTGAGCACCATAACTCTTCACCATATCGTCCAAAGATGAATGGAGCTGTTGAAGCCGCTAATAAAAACATCAAGAAGATCCTACAGAAAATGGTGAAAACCTATAAGGATTGACATGAAATGCTACCCTTCGTACTGGATGGATATCGGACTTCCGTTCGCACTTCAACAGGGGCAACTCCATTTTCTTTAGTATATGGGATGGAAGCAGTTCTCCCAATTGAAGTGGAGACACCTTCAATGAAAATCTTGATGGAGACCAAGCTAGAAGAGGCTGAATGGATCAAAAACAGATTTGATCAGTTAAACCTCATAGATGAGAAGCGAATGACTTCTTTGTGCCATGGACATTTATACCAGAAATGACTCAAGAGGGCCTTTGACAAGAAAGTACGTGTTCGGGAATTCAGAGAAGGAGACCTCGTGCTCAAGAAGATCTTGCCAGTACACAAGGACTCACGTGGGAAGTGGACTTTCAATTATGAAGGCCCATATGTTGTGAAGAAAGCCTTCTATGGAGGTTCCTTGATTCTCACAACTATGGATGATGAAGAGCTCTCTGAAGGAGAATTTCCATCCAAGGCGCAGTGGAATTTAAAAATTTCTCCATTTAGTGATCCTTACGAATGGGCATGATCAATGATAGAATCGTTACCTCTTGTGGCGATTCAAACCTTTGGTGCAGATCTCTTGTAACGATCAAAAACCTTGGATACAGATCCACGGGGCGATCACGAACATTGAACGATGACAACGTCTCTACTCAGTCCACACGAACGGATTCCTTCAATCTCAGTGCTAACTGGTACGAATGAAGGCTTTGAGTGAGAGAGAGAGGGGAACGAAATTCCAAGTCTTCACTTGAGTTTTAGTCTGAGTTACAATGCTTCTACCCAAGGGTTCTATTTATAGAACCACTTGTGTAGGATTCAAGCTAAAAATCCCACTTAAGTGTATATGGTCCATATCTCATAATATGTCAAAATCACTTAAGTATTTGGTACCTTACCATATTTCGTATTCCACTTAAGTGCACCATACCTTACGATGTTCCTTAGTTACTCTATCTCTCATCAATCCGTCCTTTGTGTGTGACCCTGTAGGTTTTCGCGACGTTGACAATTATATTAAATCACGCATTTAACATAATAAATAGTGAGCGGTATCTAGCAACACATCACTGCTACCCAAGACACGAAAATGTCATGTGATATGACAAAACCTCCTGTGATAATAATTATGTGTATAATTACCCCTTTGCCCTTATGTCTATATTGAACACAAGGTATAGACCGTGTCATCCTTGTCCAGTTCAATATTGGGCCCATAGACATTTATCCTGTTACGCAGGATGGGCAAATTCCATCTAGGACACTCATGTCCCTCAGCATGCTTTGTGGAGTACCCATCAACTATCTTTATGGTTATCCAGTTACGGACAACGTTGGATCAACAATAAAGCACTCGACTCTACACCTAGGATCCATAGTGGTTTCAGGTCGAAGAGTGGTATACACCATTATCACCATGAGAATAACTTATGACACTTTGCATAACTTTGTATATAGTATTCTCATAGCGGGTCAATCCGGTATAAATATTACTCTTAATATTCATACCTATGTTTAAGACTTGATAACTCTTTATCCATGATCCATGAGATGTGATCATCAGTCTACAAACATAATAGTCTTAATGCTTTAATGTTATCCCACTTCACAATAAAGCTCGACTACGGATACTTTAAGAATAGTGTCCTTATGTTTAATGTGATCTCATGATTAAGTCATACTTGATACATTAAACGGACTATCTATTCTAGGGACTTTATTAATCAAACATAATAAAGAAAAAGCCTTTTATTAATAAATAATTCGATACAAGTACCAAAAGTATTGGCCTCCAGGGCTTACACCAACACTCTCACACCCCGTGAACTCAGATGCAGTTAAAAAATACTATGCCTAATAAAAACCCGCTAAGTCGAAAACCTGAAAGGGCGATTTAGGCAAAAAAAAGGGTATCCCGGTGGATCGAAAACCCGAAGGGGCGTTCCAGGCAGAAGTTAGGGATGAATAAAAAATGATAGCTCGCTAAGTTGAAAACCTGAAAGGGCAACTTAGGCACACACAAAAAAAGAGCGTCCCGATGGATTAAAAACCCGAAAGGGAGATCAAGGCAAAAGTTAGGGGCAAAAGGCATAAACTGCATCAGTTGTTACTCATTGACACAGAAGAATCCGAGGCGGAAGTTCAATCCAGTTACTCCCCTTAAAAGCAAGGTTTTGGGGAATTATATCTATTAGGGATATTAGTGGTCACTGAATTCAACGTAAACCTTTTCTTATTGCCATTTTCAAAATTGTAACATTCCATGGAGCTACGCCATTTGTGTGCTACCATTCTTGAATAAAATACAAGTTTTGTCTATCAATCATTGTTAATTGTGTTCTTATATGTTTTTCTTTATTATGCAAAGCGTCATTTATTTGTTAATGATGAAAATTTGAAACTTGAAAAGAATTAAAAACATATTAAAAAGAAACAAAATTGCTTTGATGTACGTGAAAATCAAGAGAAAATCATTTGTTTTCCCGAAAGTCTCAAGGTTGCATAAATACTCCTGGATCACCAACAAAAATCTCCATGGAACACAACTTATTAATCCTCTGGAAGGATGGCCCTTTGGTTAGTTATAATTGTCAATCTTGATAGTTTCTCCTCTGGATACGCCTATTACTTGTATGGGTTTGAGTATTGGTGTTGAGGAATCAAAATATCTATAAACAGTCCCTACAAACTCCTAGTCTGCCTATTGTCAGCATTTCATATCATGATCATTCATATATCATGCATAAAAAAAATTCAAATCATGCATGGTTCAAAATATACTTTGTTCTTATTTGTGTTGCCCCTTCGGTCTCTTCGTTGATCGTTATCCCTTGACCCAAAGACCATTTGTCGCTAGCACTCCATCTAAAGTCCAATCATCATTGGTATCCCGTAAGGTCCAGTTGTCACTGGTGTTATCTCCAATCCGATTATCATTGGTATGCCAAGTTCAGTTGTCACTAATATCTTATCATAAATCTAATTGTTATTTGGTACCCTTAAAATCTAGTTGTCACTAGTATTGTTTCAAGAGTTCAATTGTCATTGGCATCTCCAAAATTTAGTTGTTACTGGCATTATCATCAAAAGTCTAGTGGTTACTAGTATATTTTCAAAATCCCATGGTCATTGGAGTTTATCTAGAGTCCAGTAGTAATTGGAACTTTGGTCTTAAAAACCAATTGTTGTTGCTTTCTCTAAAAGTCCAGTTATAACTAGCACTCCGTTTGAAAATCCAATCGTAATTGGTACCTGAAGTTTGGTTGTTGCCAACATCATTTAAAGTTCAGTTGAAGTTGTCACCAGTTCGTTAGAAGCTGGTTATAATCCATTGCTTACGGTCTAAGTCCAATTGTTGGCATATACAGAGAGTTTGATTACCCTGTTTTCCTGATGGTTCCTAGAAAGTCATGAGTGACTCTTAAGGAATTCCCAGAAGCTTGGATGTTATTCTTATTAAAAAAACTCCAATGATGTTTGGTTTTTAATTGATTTCTTTGTAAAGAATCATCATACCCTTTTTGCATGGATGATCTTCTCATAAGAAGACTCCTAATCTAGTTTGTGTGGATGATTTTCTAGTAAGAAAACTCCAATATGTTATATGGATAATCTTTTCGTAAGAAGACTTCCGTCTATTTTTTGTTTTGGATAAATTTTATGTTAGAAATCTCCAAAGTCTTTGATTGGATATATTTCTTATAAGAGATCCCCATAATTGTCAAAAGTATTCTAAAGGATTAGATCATGTCTGAACTTATTTGATAAAACATACTTTGAATATTTCTTATGAGAAATCTTAAGAACTGTCAAATACATTCAAAAGTGTCAGGTCATGTCTGGACCTATTGATAAATTGTACTTTGGATGTTCCCCAGTGTCTTTTCCCCAGCAAATTGTCATCCCCAATGAGTCTCCACCCATTGCCTTTGACATTTCGTATGAAATACCGCTACCGTATTCCCATCATTCCCTGTAGGTTTGTCTATCATCCATCATAAAAATCACGCTAGGGTTCATCATATCCCGAGAAAACCAAAGACAGATCCTTCAGCTCATAGCACGACATGTCATCACATCTAGGGGCAGAATTTGGGTCTTAGGTATTTAAATACCTTTCACCCTGATTCCATGATGATTGTCATCACTCATGTTATTTGGTGAAGATATTTGAATAGGGACAACTGTCATACCCTGAATTTTGTCCTGCCCAATTCATCTGCACGCATCCATTGATATTCAGTCGTTTGTAGCCACTCATTTATGCCTCATTCATCAATATTCCAATATCTGAATTGATTCATTATGGCCATTCCATCTGGCCATAAAAATTTCTTTTTTATGCATAAGTCAGGACTAATATGCATTATAATTGATGTGTTGATCAGACCAATCCATACATTCGTCAGTTCATTACATATCCATAATCATGATTTCCCATTAGGTTTCCTATTTAGAACCACATCATTATGCATTCATGCATATATAATCATACACTATATTCATTTGTAAATTTGTGTTTTCATACCTTTTTCTATTACATGTCCACATGTGTTCATTAGACTTGTTTCACATGGAATGCTTGTTAGCATGGATGTTTAGAATTGGTTTGGAATTACATTAAGTTTGACTTTTTATGTTTAGAGCTTTACCTTTGCATTTTTTAAGAGAAATTTCTAATAGTTGTGCCATGTTTTTTTTAGGTCTTTAATTGTGTCATGTTATTTTTTTTTAAATTTAAGCAAGTTTTTTGTGTGCTAACTAGAAGTGGTAGTAGTAGTTTCTGTTTCTTTCCAAAGTTCAAATTAAATCATGGATTAAGAAGTAATTATAGTTTTTTATTTAAATTAAATAAATCTAGCTTTTGTAGCATTTCCATAAGAATTGACATTATAATTTTTTTTTCTTTTTTAAAAGAAAATATTTTACTTTCTTGATTACATTTTAAAAATTATAATAGTTGTTATAGTTTTATAATACTTTTTTCACATTATATTACAAAGCATTGAAAATTAAAAAATTATATTATATTTAAATTGATATTTGCATTAAGTTTCATATAATTTATTACAAAAAAGTTAAAAAATCAATTACAACAAAAAAGAGTTTTGTCTTGTCCTTTGAGGGGTCCCTTTCCACCAACCTTGTCCTTTTGTCCTGCAAGTTTTGGAGCAAAGTTAGCATCAAAACCACTATAAAATAAGAGTCAAATAGATAAAGCAACGCAAAGTTCTTCATAATTAAGCCATCTGATACAAACGTTACACCAAATGTTTCTCTCTCTCTCTCTGCAGCAAGCTAAAATAATTTTGTTTCCTTCCCTTTCCATCATCCTAACAACTCAGATCAAACCTTATTTTCCCATATAAAATCACACAAAAAACAGCAGCCCTCCTCCCCCCCCCCCCAAAAAAAAGAGGATGAATAATAACCATAGCTTCTAGGAATAAATAAAGTTCGGTGGCGACTCTGTTTAGTCTATCATGCGAGCGTGCGATTGGGCTTCACTTAAGTCATGTTCTCATTTTTTTGAGGTGCGACAATAAGCACATGGGAGACCATATGTTTTCACAATTGTGCACCTCGTCCATTATTTTTTCCATAACCACACCTGCTTTCACCATTTTTCCATCTTCGGACTCTATGTGTTTTGTCCCTACCGCGAGTTTAACTCGACTTCTCACATTCTTTGTTATGTGATACCTACAAAGTAATGCATTAGAATAAGGAGATACCTTTGCAACCGAATTCATCAATACGGTATCGCGGTCGATAGCAAATGTTTTAGGTATATGACCTTAATCCTTCAATAGTGTATAACACACCTCTAAGGCCCAAGTAAAGTTATCATCTTTTTCACACTCAAGAAATACAAACCCAACAGAATATGTCTCCACAATTGAGGTAACATAAACCATATCCAATAATGAAAGTCTATACCTATTGGTCTTGTAGGTTGAATCAAGTATGGGCACCGTAGGAAACATTTTGAACAACTTTAAGGAATCAGGATGAGTCTAAAATATATCTCTAACAGTAACTCCACCCTTGCATGTTCGGTACCTAGACACGTAACTATTATCATCCAACAGTTTTAAGAGTTGTTGCATCTCTGTTCTATCCCCCCTAAGTACCTTATTAGGTAGGTACCAAATATGATACAATTACTTAATATTTGATATACTTTCGGGTCGTTTCCGTTTCAATATTGCAATTATATTTTTCGGTTGAACAAAATTCAAGCTCATGTCAGCAACACATTCCTTCTCTTCCAGCATGAGCCGACACACACTAGGATGGTCGGATAATTTTTCAACAAATCATGGTTATGCAAACCACATATAACTTTAAATCTCCAGTTTTTTTTTGCCAACATGTAACCACACACCTTGAACGAACACTCAGACTTTCTAGAACCAGTGTCGTCTCTTTTAAAATTATGGAGATAAGTTCTATATTTCCCGCTTTTTTCCCACGTCATTGTCACAAAAATGCATCTTCTATCCAAAACATTATCGGACCTTCCGATAACCACACCAAATCCAAGTTTAGAGGCCTTCATACGAATCCATTGAAGCATTTGATCACAAGATTCAAACTCTTGCTTGTTTTTAAATTGGTTTCCAACATCTAGCCTTCATGATAACACATTGAACATCCCAAGAAATAACTTGTTTTGAGAAAATATCGGGGTGCACCATATCTAATGAAAACAATTACAACATAACAACATATAAGCGCTACTACTGAAGACAAAACTAAAAATCAAACACGGACAACTTCTGAGATGCATCTCTAGACAAGTTCATACTCGTTCCGAAGATACATTTTCGGACAAGACGCTATTTTAAGAAAAAGCATGATTAATGTGAGCAATGTAGAGGGGAAATAAAGGATCTTTACGTGAAATTCTATCTTATTTTGCTCCTTATTATATGATGAACCAAAAGAATGGAGATTTGGAGTGAAAAAATGGGTTGAGAATATAGGGTTTTTTGGTGAAGAGTTTGATTGAAAGTCAAATATGAAAACAATGGCTATGTAATAATACAACTGTTTATTTTATCAGATACTTCCGAAGATGCATCTCTAGAAATATCTGACATGCAAAGCTGACATAAATTTTTTAAATCCCGTCCATAATTTCGGAACTGGTAAATAAATAAGGTATTTCTTAAAATGTTCTGGCGATGCATCTCCAGAATAAAAATAACCCAACTTGTAGGGCGCCTTTTAGAATGGCCTTTGTTGAGTATGTAAGAGGTGCGTCCGGAGATTCATCAATAGAAACATGAGGCATTTTTGGAAATTCGCGTGGTGCAGTAGAAACATATAAGGTGCGTTAAGAAATACTTAAATAAAATAGGAGAAAAGAAAGGGGCCCAAGGCCCAATCCAATTTAACTACACATAAGAAATAAAATAAAAAGGAAACTGGGGAGTGGAAAAAGCGTTAGCCCAATTAGGAGGCCCAATAGCGCCCAATCAACAAATGCTAGGAGGTTGACTCATCTTCTACCAGGATCCCCTCTCACCCAACATCAACATGCGACAAGTGGCAGCAGGAGACTAAAAAAAAGATACGATGGATGACCATGATTAAATCCGATTTATTCAAGAACAATAATAATATCCATCCTTATTTCGGCCATAATATGCTCAGTTTTTCATGAAATTAAGTAAATGAATAATGAAAATTCATTTACTTGATCTCGGGAACATCATGGAAAGCTCAGATTTAAAAAATAAGTCACGAAAAAAATGAAAATTAAATCACAATTACTCATGGGGTTCAAGAACACTTTAAACTATTGATTTTGAATCAATGAAGTTTCCATGCAAAATGGTGATGATTAAGATACTAATTAAGTGCAACAAGAAAAATAATGAAAAGAAAATTAAATAAAAAATAAATATTAAAATCCTACATAAATAAAGAAAAATAAAAAGTGACTTGAAAACTAGAGAGAAATTTGTACAAAGTTTTTGCTCTATTTTTTTGAATGATTCTTGGTGTGATTTGGGAATGAGAATGATTTTATTTATAGGCTCTAAAAATGGTAGTTTAGGAATTATGAAAAAAATGTGAGAATGGTGTGATTGTCTTCTAGAAACTTAATTAATTTAATAGTGAATTATGATGTAATATTTGTATGGAATAATGATGTAATATATGAGAGATATTTTGGGTCTTCTAGAATCATCGATTTTTGTTTTATGATGCATGAAAATGATTAATAAAATTCAAATGGATATTATAATGATAAATCAAATGATCATGAATTTATTTTTCAAAATGCATAATGGAAAAAATGCAATTTTAATCAATTTTTTCAACATGTAAAATATTGATTTTATGTTGATTTTTTTTACTATAATACATATATGCATGATTATGGTGACTTTATTTGATGATAAAAATGCATATGGCTAAAACTACAAAATTTGACGAATAAACATGTATCAGATAAATTTAAAATGTCCGTACAAAATTAGGGTATGACACATATAAATACTTAGATTTTGTGAATTTCATAGTGGTTTGCGTCTCTTTTCTTAGATTACACACTTACACCTCTAAGCATAACAAGTTATTCACAATAATGTGAGACAACTAAGGTTTAGTCATTCTTTATCAATTTCATTCAAATTGAAAGAATACCATTTACATAAAATCTCAATCATACTATAGAGATTACAACATACAAGCTTCATTTGACATAGAAGCATAACACCCAACTGATTAGGGTTCCATTTCTATCGAACACGACATTCTAAGAAAATTCTGAGGCTAACACGACCCACTCATGCTCACCAACACGGTTGTGTTAAGCCCATGGCAAGTCTACCATACAAGAAAAAACAAAGGCCAACACGACTAACCCATGTTTAACAACACATGTCGTGTTCTTCCAGGAAAAAACATTCTTAAATTCCGGGAATTTACTCACGGCCAGTTTGTGGCTAAGGGTTCATTTTTGTGGGTAATTCTAGAAATTCCATTTCCTGCATAATTTCATGATTTTTTCCAGTAACACACACGTGAATATTTTTAGCAATAGTGAGCAAGAGAAACCAAACTAATCACATTAAATCATCAAGGTTTTCGAATATCACAAAAAACATGCATTTTCAAAACCATATCATCCATGATCATCATAATTTAAGCACATGAAAACACATACACAAGATCATATTTCATGAACCAATTCCAATCCCCGTCATGCATTAAGCCTAATTACATCTAATTCCCAAATTGAAGCCTAGAAATAGAACCATGCCTTGAATCCAAACCTGAAATCTCAGGATTTTGGAGATGAAGATATGAGTTGATGAAAGGACTTGATCATCTACTCCAATTTCTCAATAACTCTTCACATGCCATGAGATTCCTTCAAGCTTGCTTCAATCTTCTTCTTCTCTTTTATTCTAAATTTTGAGTTTGAAAGAGATGATAAGATGGGCTTTTTTAAGGGTTAGCACTTATATACTTATTCTAGAACTTTACTCATTTTCCCTTTCCTTTTTATCCTAATCCCTAATCCATGACATGCTTCTAATTTAGCCTACTAAAACAATTTTTTATACTACAATTTACCACTAATTAAATGTGAGACATGATTAGATAAAAATGGGATATTACAATGATGTCATTCCGAATTTTTCAAGTTGACCAAACTACAAAGTTGAAAATCATAGATAAACTGTCCATAAACCTATACTTACCATCTAGCGATTTAAAAAAGAATCGAAAGATCCCTAGGAATAACTAAGCGCCACCTAAACTACCTAAAAATCATATATCAATCAGACAATGATCGATCATAGTTCATAAACAAACGTGTAATAGACTCTAACGAACATCTTAAAAAGGGACAAGAGACACTCACAAGATCCTAAAACACCTTATCTTTTAATAGATTCTCTATGGTAATGACCTTATCTTGGAGAAGTTTCCAAGAGAAAACAACTACTTTAGGGGGTTCCGACTACCCCAAATAAGCGAAAAAGACAAACTCACATGATTGGGCAATAGATCAGTAAAAAGATGGAGCTCTGGAAAGGCTAAATAAGTTAAGGCTACCGAATACATGTTATCTTTAGAATGACACCACCGCCACCTATCATAATCTAGGGAGAAGATGACATAAATAGAGAAATCCAAATATTAACAACCATATCCTTCAAGTAATCAAAAAAGGGATCTCTTTCACTTCAAATTCTAAATCAGATTACTAGTCACAAACACACTAACCTGACTGGAAGACCAATCCTACTTATCAGAGTTACTGAAAAGCCTCATAAACATTTCACAAAAAGGGATGAACCATACCCAAAGATACTTCTAAAAGGAGGTAAGAGAGATATTTTCCTAACATTATCCGCAAAATAATCATAGGAGTTCTCAAATTTAAAGCCATTGAGGGACACAACTTTCCACCATGTAGATGCGGATCGAAGACTAGTCGACCTACCCCTTTGAGAAGAGGAAATAGTAGGGACACCATATATAGTAGATATAATATTAAACTGGACACTCGATCTTGTAGTATTAAGTTTCACTTGTCTAAACAACACAAACAAAACCCTAACGAAGAGCCCTTAACAAAAGAGCCCTAAAAAACGAGAGGCATAAAAACATATCATCTTAAATACGAAGATGTTGTGTGTTTAGTGCTTTCGTTTCTTCTTCAGAGATCTAAATCATTTTCTTTTACTTCTTCTTCAAAGATCTGGTACGTCAAACATCACTACTAATATCGTTGTCATATTGTTGTTGTTGTTGTTGTTGTGGTGTTATTAAGATCTAAAACACTAGAGGTTTTCTTGTTATTTTTGTTGTTGTTATTGATGCTGTTTTTGTCGATATTGTTGTTCTTGTTGTTGAGACCTTAAGCCATAGAGGTTGTTTTTTGATGTTGTTGTTATTGATAATGTCGTTGATGTTGTTGATTGTTTTTTGTGTTGTTGTTTAATGTAAGTTGTTTTTTTTAGTTGAGTTTATTAAATATATATGTTGTATTTTTGTTGTTGTTATTGTGTTTCAATAGAGATTGATATTGATATCAAGATTGTTTTTTTGTGATTCTTTGTGCAACTCTCATCTTGTTCTTCCGAGTTGAGTTTATTATATATAATGTAGTTTGTTTGTTTAACTAACCCCTCTTTAAACATATAACCCAGTAAATTGATTTTGGAAATAATCATATGAAAAATTATGTTGTATGTGAAACTTATCTTACACTAATTAATGATTTTCTAGCATTTTGCAACTCATCATTCATCTCATGTTGTTTTAATGTTAAAATCTCTCAAATACTTCTAGTTTTCGTTCAACTTTCTTCCATATTTGTTCATTTTTCAAAGCATCAAATTTTATGCTTTCAAGAATGAACTAGTAGAAAATGAAGTGTTGAATAAAGAACTTGAAACATTGGAGAGATTTTAACCATAAAACAACATGAGATGAATGATGAGTTACATGATGCTTCAAAATCACTAATCAATCTAAGTTGTTCTTCAAATATAACACAATTGTTCATATAATTATTTTCCTAACCAATTTTGAGAAGCTATATGTTCATTATAGGGTTTAGTAAAACAAGTAATCCGCAGTAGATTTAATAAACTCAAAATTGTTTTACCCATCAGTTTTATAAAATAACCGAGGTGAAAATGTGTTATATCCGCCAGTGAAATGACAAAACCGAAGGGACATGTGTTTTCACCATTTTAGAATTACAAAAAGGTCTTCATGGGGATCTAACCCATTACCTTTACACTTACCCGTCATTTTTTTAAAACCGAGAGGTAAAGTGCGCACTTTTCATGCCGCCCTTCGTTACCTCGCTTGTGAAACCGAGGTAAGACCTTTTTTTCAACCGAGGTAAAAGATGTTATTTTTTGTAGCGAAGCAAGAAAAGAAAGGGAGACAAGGGCCCTCAAGATGCCAATTTCTTGGTCGGACAATCGTTGACCAAAACATCAAGATTACTAGAAAAGACACATGTGCATATTCTCCCATTAACATTAAAGTAAAACCTAACAAGCATATACTACACATATATTTAACTAATTGAATCAAGAGGAAAGTAGGGATATCAT
The DNA here is from genome assembly GCF_024323335.1 of Lathyrus oleraceus. NCBI lineage: Eukaryota > Viridiplantae > Streptophyta > Magnoliopsida > Fabales > Fabaceae > Lathyrus > Lathyrus oleraceus. The sequence goes on from NC_066580.1 coordinate 308,106,571, forward strand.
TCCAAACTTATTTGAGTAAGACAGTCCAAACCCCTAAATTGACATACTTATGTCTCCACGAGGTCAACCGTTTAGAAATCAAACTAACTCGAGGTTCCCACGTAGATTCGAGTCGAAGATCAGCCCTCATTAGCAACCTTAAATACTTGAAGGGCATGGTTGCTTGCTTACAGTGGAGAAAATCACCAAATAGGTCAAAAAAATCATATCCATATTAACCCCTATTAGGCTGTTAATCGCAAAATTAACACGATGCCCCAAACCATCTCAAAACCCTGAAGAATAACCTTAATTGACCAAAGTTTATTAAGTGGAGCATCTGCCAAGTTAATATTGTCATCCACATACTGGAGATGGGTTACATATAAATATGCAGAATCAAGTCTAAACCAGAAAAAGATCGATATCCACCGTCCTTGTAAACAATCTACTCAACCCTCCAGGCACAAACATGAAAAGAAAAGGAGCTGGGGGGTCACCCTGTTTTAGCCCCCTTAGGATGCTAATTTCTTAGGTCAGACAATCATTAACCAAAACATCAAGATTACCAGAAAAAGACACATGTGCGCATCCAAGATCTTTATTTAACCTTAAAGCCAATCCTAATAAGCATATAATCTGAAAATCTCTAACTAACTGAATCATATGTTTTTTCAAATCCACCTTAAAAATGAGGCAAACATTTTAATTTTTTTTGCCATATCCACCAACTCATTAACAGACACCACCCCCATTCACTAACAATCTTCCTTCAAAAAAATACGATTGATTTTGAAAAATGAGGTTGTTCATTACCTATGACAACCTAGTTACCAACACTTTGGATATAAACCTATAAAGCGACCCCGTCAAAAAAATTGGTCAAAAATCACCTAACTGACGGGGAGACTCGACCTTCTGAATCAAGGTGACAAAAATAGAACGAAAAAGTATGGGGAAAAATGTGAAACTAATCAAACATCACTTCCAAGTCTTCTCTAATATTACATTGCAATTAAATTCTAAATAAATAATTTTTATTTTTATAAAAAAAAATATACGAGGAAACAATCTTCAATCCCAACCGAATCTTTAAAAAAATGGTGGCAACGTCTATACTAATCCATAAAAATAGGGCAGTGTACCTCCCACTAATCAGTTAATATGCCATTTAATTTTATCATATTTAATTATTTATTAAATTATTTAAATCATGAGATTTTCAAGACAATTTACTCCATGGATAACTCTATCCAATATTTTGTGATGGGTAGATAAAGAACTTTCGAAACAAATCCATTAACTAGTTTTCAATATGAATCTCTTTCTTAAACAAAACAAACACTAGTTCAGTTGTTGTCTTTTATCTGACCACTTTGATAAATGCAATTTTGCTTTCTCTGCCTGCAATTTTAGCCAAAACAAAAAATAAATAAATTAGATTATCCAAATTCAAAAAGACAAAAACAAAACAAAACTAACAGACACTGGATAGTTACCTCTTTCTCCCAATCACACCTAAGTGTAATCCAACACAATATTAATGTTTGAGTTGCTGCTCCACCAAAAATCATCCCTGCCCAGATTCCCTGATTGTTCAATTTCAAAACCATTAGTTCACATTTTAGCAAATTACTTGACTCACAATTTTATAAACAAAATAAATAGAGAAATTAGACATACCATGACTCCTTGATTGAAGTACCAACCCATTAAAAATCCAAGAGGAATCCCAATAATATAGTAGCAACCTAAATTTATGTATGCAACATATGATTGCCACCCTGATCCCACAGCCACTCCTAAAATTGTGAAACAATCATAATTGTTAAAATAAATTTGTAAATGTGATTGATTATAATTTAGTGAGAATAATACCTGATAGAACTGGTTGAATACTGTTGAGGAGAATTGTGAATGCTAATAGAAGAGAAAGATTGTCTACTTCATCAAGAACATGTTTACTAGTAGTAAATATGTAACCAAGTTTCTTGTGCAATGCCACAATCAATACCCAGAAGAAAACTCCTATTGCTGATGATGTCAATAAAGCTACTATAGTAGCAAATTTTGCTCCTTTCCCATTTCCAGCTCCAAGCTCGTTTGCAACCCTCACTCTGCATATATATATCATTGTAACTCACATTATTATTAGTTATTTTTTAATAAGCAAAATAAATATAAAATAATTATTTAAGCACAATACGTGCCTTAGAGTAAAAGAAAAAAAAAACAGAGGAAACAAAAATTCCAACAAAAAAAATGCTTCAAAATTATTAAAACTTAAGGCAAATTCTCTAGAATTAAGTGGGTAGTTCTTCAAAATTATTACAATGTATGTTTATTTTAAAGCTCAGACTCAAAACATACAACCCAAGTTCAAAATTTATAAAGTTATATTTTTGACTTCGACACAATAATTATATGTTATATTCGACTATGTCAAATACAACTGACTCCTACGATTTTGACTAGCTACTTCGACACAGTCGAATACTAACTTTTTTACAAAATATCGAATTACAACTTCTAACACACCACCTAATTCATGTTTTCGTGACTTCTCATCCTAATGTTTTTCTTCAACTCGTTGAACCTGACTTTCTTCATGGATTTGGTGAGTATATCAGCTAGTTGTCGTTATGTCTTGCAACGCTCAAGTTCACGCTTTCCTTTATTTACTTGATCCCTAAGAAAATGACACATTCTCTTTATTTGCTTAGTTCTACCATGAACATAGGATGATTGGCTAGGTCGATAACTGACTTGTTATCTACAAACAACTTCATTTTCTTAGGTTACATGATCTTGAGTTCTTCGAGCAACATATTTATCCATACTGCTTGACATGCTACATATGATGCAACCACATACTCAACTTCATATGATGACAAAGCTATAATGTTTTGCTTCCTTGACCTCTAAGAGATTAGAGCGTCTTCGATCGTGAATATGTAGTTTGTAGTACTCTTCTTCTCGTTTTGATCTCCACTGAAATTTGAATCAATGTAGTCATATACCTATGCATTTGTGTTGGTCTTCTTATGTATCTCAACACCCTTTTAACTGCAGTGAGATGAAATTCTTGGGATTTCTCTCTGAATCGGCTCAACAATCCAACACTTTGACAAATATCTGGTCTGGTATTACAAAGATACCTCGAGGATCCAATGACTTTCTTGTACAGTGTCACACTTACGAACTCATCATTTGTATCCTTCTTCAAATGTACTTTAGTTTCTAATGGCATGGAAACTGTATTACAGTTGTTCATCTTGAAACTATTCAAGATATATTGGGCATACTTCTTCTGGTGCAAGAATACTCTTTCACCTGTGTCTTTGAATTTTATCCCTAAGAAATATGACAATTTCCCTAGGTCAGTCATTTCAAACTCCTACATCAGCTTCAACTTAACTACTCTTATCTTTGTTTCATCTACACCTGTAATCAACAAATCCTATACATACATGCATAAAATGATTCGACTGACCCTATATGTACCATTGATATACACTCCATGTTCAGAGACATACTTTGTGAAATATGCTTCGATCAGGAAGATGTCTATTCTCTTATTCCAAGCCCCCGGGGCTTGCTTCAAACCATATAGAGCCTTCCTAAATATGCACACTTCGAATCCGCCCTTTGTTTTTGAATCCTGGTGGTTGATTGACGTAGAATTCTTCTTCCAAAGGTTCATTCAGAAACGTTGACTTTACATCCAACTGATGCATCTTCGACCCTTTGTATGCTACAGTCAACACAATAAATCTAGTTATTTTCAACCTTGCAATAGGTGCATAGACTTCATTAAAATCAATACCAGGTTTTTCCAGAAAACCTCTCACCACTAGTCTTGCGTTATTCTTGGTAATTTCACCATTCGACTTTTGCTTCAGCTTGTAAACCCACTTCACATCAATTGACTTCTTGACTAACTTTTCAATAAGCTTCTGGATCTTGTTCTTCTCGATTATCCCGAGTTCTTCTTTCATGTCTGCCAACTAACTCGAATCATTCATAGCTTGATCCAAATTAATAGGGCATGCTTCCTCCATCATCATCGCTTCTTCTATTAAGTTACCATATACATCAGATGCTTGATCCATAAATATGTCATATCTAGCTAGCCTTGTCGACTCAATTCTTGCTCTAGTTGACACTCTGCTCAGGTGGTTCTTCATTTTGATTGGTTGTGGATCCAGTTTGTTGATCTTCTTCAAACACATTTGTGACTATATCTTATTCTCGTCGAACTGACGCATGACTCCAATCTCACCCTTTTTATTTCGTTAACTAGAACGTCTCTATTGATCACTAGTTTATCATCGTTTGGAGAATACAACTTGTATGCACCAGTAGAATAATAACCTATGAGCAACATGATCTGGCTTTGATCATCTAGATTTTTTCTCAATTGTTTAGGAACATGCTTGAAACACATTGATCCAAAAACTATAAGATGGATGACATTTGGCTTATGTCATGTCTAAGCCTCATAAGGTGTCTTCTCTACTATCTTCTTTGTTAGACATCTGTTTAGAATGTATATTGTTGTCAAAGCTACTTCACCCCAAAGTCTCTTTGACATATCTTGAGCTTTCAACATCCTCCTAGTCATGTTCAGTATAATTCGATTCTTCCTCTAAGTTATACCATTATGCTGAGGTGTATATGATGCAATGAACTCATGCTCTATACCTTCCTTATTGCAAAATATAACAAATTCTCGAGATGTGTATTCACCACCAACATCATTTCCCAATTTCTTCAATTTGCATCCACTTTGTTTCTCAGCATGCAATTTGAACTTCTTAAATTGTGTGAATACTCCACTCTTCCTTTCAATAAGGTAAATCCATATATATCTTGTGAATTCATCTATAAAAGTTATGAAATAGAAGTTACCTCTATTCGACCTTACTTTAAAAGGTCCACACACATTAGAGTGAACAAGCTCAAGCTTTTCCTTCGACCTTATAGACAAGTCATGTTTAAATGATTTCCTATCATGCTTTGCTTTGCAACATTCCTCACATACCGAACATGGTTCCTTCACCTAAGGTAAGTTATACACCATCTTCTTTTGGTCGAGCATACCTAAACTTCTGAAGTTTAGATGTCCATACCTGTGATGCCATAACTAGTTCTTGTCTTCTTCTACAGTGGATGAAAGACACTTGCGATCAACCTTGTTGATTTCTACTTTGAATGTGTTATTGTTTGCTAATGGTGCCTTTATAATCAACCATCCATCACCTTGATACACCTTCATCTGATTCTTTTCCCGCTTCATGTTGTACCCTTTTGTGAGTAATTAACCTACGCTTATCAAATTACTTGTCATTAAAGGTACATACAACACATAAATGATGCTGAATTTGTTACCATCCTTTATGACAACAAAGATATCTCCTTTTCCACTTGATGTGATGTTCCTGTCATCTGCAAACTTTATCACTTTCTCAACCAATTCATTTAGCTTGGTGAACCAGTTTTTTATTACAAGTCATATGATTACTGCATCCTAAATCTAGGTACCATATGTTGGTTTGCTCATTGTTCGATTAAGTATTTTCTTTCAGTAGCATATCATCAGAATCGTTATCTCCAGCTTGTGCATACTACACTTCATCACTATATTTTACTCTTGTTTCTTTCTTTCTTCGACAATCTCAAGCATAATGACCAAAGCCTTGATAGTTGTAACATTGCACCTCCTTCATGTCAACTTTCTTTCCCAAATACTTGTTTTTCATATCTTTCTTGGTTGAATCAGAGTGATTCTTTGAATTCTTGCTTGACTCCTCATCACTAGCAAAATTCTTTCTCTATTTTGCTTTCTCTTTTCCAGACTTCTTGATGAATCTTGCTTGTAGTGCTTGTTCATCCACCTTCTCCCTTTCTGAGTTCTTCTGTTCAGCCTCATCTCATGAGCTTCAAATGAAGCTTGAAGTTCTTTCAACTTCATCTTTGCTAGGTTCTTGGACTCTTTAATAGACACTATAATGTAATTAAAATTTGCAGTCAAAGATCTCAACACTTTCTCAATCTTCTGCAAATCGTTGATTGATTCACCACACGCCTTCAATTGGTTTGTTAACACCACCACACATGAAAAGCATTTCAAAACTAATTCTTCTTCCTTCATCTGAGTCATCTCGAATTGCTTTCTCAACATCTACAACTTCACCCTTTTCAGCTTTTCATATCCGTCGTACAAGTTCTTCAACTTGTCCCACGCTCTTTTGGTCATTTCCTCTTTAATGATCTTCTCGATCACGTTAGGATCCACACACTGGTGAATAAAAAACATAGATTTTCCACCTTTCTTCCTTTGATCCTTGTGTGTAGCTTTCTGGACATCATTTGCATTCGTTTTCAATGTCGATACTTAGGGTGTACATAAGTTGGTTTGGGTTGGGTTTAGCTAAACCCCATACCCAATCCATATAGGACACTCCGGTTTGGGTGAGGTAAAATAACCACCCACTACGTCAATGGATAAATTTGAACAAATCCACTAATTTTTGATGGATTAGATTGGATAGTAGATTGCCCTAATATTTTTTTTCTATTTTATTAATATTTAATAAAAATAAAAATATTAGTGGACCAAAGTGCACTAAAGAAACCAAATAAAAATATAACAAACATTATAACATGTTCTATTAGATAATAAGTCAGTCTTAAGGATTCTAGATGTTAATGGACCAAAGTCCATTTGAAAAAATTCAAACAATAATTGCAATAAAAATATAAGAACTAAAATTAATATTTAGATTAACCATTCAATCAAAAAGACTTTTGTATAGTTATCTACGATCTAATTTTATTGAAATTAAAATAAGATAAGCATGTTACCCTGTTGCAGCAAAGAATGCCAATGGAATCATGAACTCCAAACCATTTATATTCATACTGCCAAACAAAACATTTTATGGATCAGTACAAAAATAAGAGAAAATAGAATATATAATAAAATATTTTTAAAATTGTTTGACAGAATCTGTATTCTATCAAATTACATTTTATTTTTAAAATATTGATATGTAATGTAATTTTTAAAATATTCATATGTGATGTAATTTTTAAAATATTGATATGTATTGACAAATTTAAAAATTTTAAAGTAAAAATCATTTGCCATTTACAATATTTTTAATTTATTATTTTTTCAAAAATAGGCCTATTTGCTTTTTAAAATAAGGTAACAAATTTATAATTAAAAAGTTAAATAATTTTTTTTTCTCGATACATAAACAAAAAAAGAAATACAACTGGTAAATACATAATTCAGTAATATAAGAATGGTATGTAACTAAAAAAATCGTACACTATAAATCAAGAGTAATAAATATGTCTACATTCATTCATGGAATATCAACCTTCTATTATATAAATTATTTGTAAAATATGATAAACCATTCTATATAAATATAAGTTTGAATTTTATAGATAAAAATTATAAGTTAAAAACGAAAATCTTATTAATTTTTTATGAAAAATATAAAAGAAAAATTAAAGATATTTAAATTTAAAATAGAGGGATCAAACTTATTTGAATTTAAAATAGAAAAATTAATTTTGTAACTCAGATAAAATTAGGGACAAAACTATAATTTAATCTTTATATTATGATCATGAAATGATTAAAATATTTTACAATAATTAAAAAAAAAACTTTTAAAATTGTGGTGCAACTACAATAATAAATATTTTTACCAAGAAAATATATAAAATTAAATTAAAAATGTTGTATAAATAATCATTTACCATATGGACAAAGCATCTACGGCAATATCTGCATTTGGGAGATTCCCCGTCATCAATATGAGAATTTTATAATACCAACTCTCCAAACTGAAAAAAAATAAAAAATAAAAAAATAAAAAATCTAGAAACTTAAGAGACATTGAATCTATTAAGCAATGAAGAAAAAGAAAAAAAATTACCACATCATAACTCCAGAAGCTGTAGAGAGTTTAAGAAATTCCCAAAGACCAGAAAAAGCCTCCATAGAAAACCCTTTCCATGTCAAAGGACAACCCCCGCAAACAGTATAAACATAAAACCCTATCGTTAGGGCCCACCAAGAGAAATTCAAAGTAGCAGCAGCTCCAATTACACCAAGCTGAAGCTTAAACACAAACAACCAGCTAACAAAAATATGAATAAAAAATGCCATCAGAGAAATCCAAGCTATAGCAGCGGTTTTAAGTTGACACTGTAAGAACCTATTGAGGGGAAACTGAAACGCAAGTGAGAAATGTAACGGTATCATCCACATTGTAACTTCTCCGGTTAACACCGCTACATCCTCTGGTTGTCCCAACGCTCTTAACATTGGCGTTGTGAAAAGATACATTGGTAATAGAAGAATGCAGCAAATGGAAAGTACTATCCATGATCGTTGCATGTATACTCCTAACATGTGATACTGTTTTGCTCCAAATGCTTGGCCACATAGTGTTTCTAATGCACTCGCCATTCCCAACTAAAAATTCATTAAAAAAATTGAATATAGAGATAACAAAATGAGTATATATTAGAATGGAATAGTGTTATGGAAATTTACCAAGAGTCCAAAATTGAAGCCGATAATAACATTAACTGCGATGGAGATAGCGGCAAGTTCGAGTTCACCAAGATGACCGCCGAAGATTTGAGTAATGACCAACATAGAAAAGGTTGTGATACGACTGAAAATGGCAGGACCTACTATATGCCATAGCTTCTTTGATTCAATCAAAACCTTCCTTGTAAGAGTCTGTTGTTGTTGTTGTTCATTTGGTAATAATAATGGAACCTTTGCTTCTCCTAAGGGTGAAGATAGTTTTTTGTTCGACATAGCTACCAGGCAATTTTTGAATACTTGCTTACAAGGGGTGGAGTTTGTTTGGTTTATGAAGAACCAAAAATCATGGGAGAAAAAAGAGAAGAAAGAATGGTTGAGAGGATGGCTTTTAAAGGGACTTGGGATTTGTCTGAAATTGAAATAAGGAATTTTCAACTTTTTTTAATAAGACAGGTGTCATTTTGCCCAATTTCAGTTTTGATTGTTACATTTGACTAATAAAGGTATAAATATTCAATTTATTTGACTAAGAAAGTATTAATAATTATTTTTATTTTTATTATTTATTTAAAAAAATGCTATTGATTTATAAGTACTAGGATAATTATCATTATAATAAATATAAAGTGAAATATATTAAAATGAAAGTGATAATTATGATATTAATTCACTATAAGTATCGAAAAATAACTAATGACATTTTAAAATTAAAAGATTTAATTATTTTAAAATTATTTAATTTATTATAAATAAATCAATTATTATAGAATAAAGTTAAAATTTTAATTATTATTTTTATATAGATCTCACCTAAGGGTGATGCATTTTGAATCAATTTTAAGATAAAAACTCATCTTATTGAATGATAAATTTACTCGCGATTCGGTTCGATTATGAATGATTGATTAAAAAAATTCGATCGGATTCGATATAGTTTTATACGGTTTAATTTAAATCAAAATTTGAATATTCAAATTACAAATTAATTTTTTAAAATTATAAAAATGCTAATAAATGATAGATTTTATATAATGTATAACCTATAATATATTAAAAATGAATACTACAAAATGAAAATCATCGATTTTCGTTGAAATAAATGAAATAATAAAAAATAAAAATAAAATTAATAAATAGTATTAAAAAATAAGGATCATCGAATAATAAATTAATACAACATATTATATTATAAATAAATAAGTATAAGAATATATGCACGCGGTTTGAATAGATTTTGAAAAATCAATCTGAAATTCAATCTGTATCGAGCGTTTTTTACAAAATGACACGCAAACACATCCAATAATATTTAGATTTTTGCCGTTTTTGGTTTTTATTTTTGAATCGATTTGTGGTATTTATTTGGATCGACTTGGATTTGAACACCCTTATTCTCAACTATTCTTTTAATAATATACATGGAGGTTAAAATGTGTATTTCATTTATAATATAAAGGCTTAATTAAATTTTTGATTTCCTATTTTACCTAATTCACAAAATTGACCCCCTTATTTTAAATTTAAATAACTTTGAGATTTCTCTTATATTTTTGCATTTAAAATTAATGATTTTTCAATTTTTAAATTATAATTTTTTTATGAAATATAACAAATCACCGTATATATATTTATCGCAGAACTTTATAAATAAAAATATAAATTAAAAAATAAACATCTCAACAATTTTTTTATAAAAAAAGTCATAAAGAAACCAAAATTGTTTAAACTTAGAATAGAGAAAACTAATTTTGTGAATCAGATAAAATTAGAGGATAAAAAATATCATTAAGCTAAATATCAATTAAATATATCATTTTTGTTGACCCGTAAGATGAAAAATATTTATTTATTACTAAATGGTCCACCTTTTTATTAGTATTTATTTTTTCTTAAGTATATAGAAATTTGATAATTATTAATAATAAATACAATAAATAAAGTTTATATATATATATATATATATATATATATATATATATATATATATATATATATAGATATAATTTTATGTTTACTTAAAAAAAATAAGTGTATGGAAAATTTGTTTTGTTCAACTGTATTTGCTAAAAAGTATAATAAAGGATAGTTTTGTTTGTATAAGGATGTCTGAGTATTTAGAATGTTTCGGTGTGTTAAGGACTTCTTATGCATTGTTAAGAGAGGTTCTCTTTTTTTAGGTTAAAATTGGAGATCACTTTTCTCTTATTGAAACGAGGTATATACAAAAGTCTCTTTGGGCTGCATTAAAAGTACTTTGTTTATGTGTATAATAAAGACAATGTTATTCATTTAACACTCGTGATCATTCTCGGGATTCAGTATCAACAATTAATTATCAAAATAGATAAACATTTTATCACAAACCAAGCTCATTCATAGGGATTAACTTAAAGGTGTTGTGAAACAATGTCATCAATAACAAAACAAAGTTATGAGATAAAGATTGAGTTTCTTGAACAAAAGCAAGAAATCCTATTAGATTTATGAAAGAGAGAAGAAGGAAGAAGAAGAATTGGTTAAAATTGTTTTACTATTCAGTTTCTCAATAAGGGTTAAAGATTACAAGTCAATACCAACAACTAACCTCTCTCAACAATTTGAGAGAACTAGTTTATTTATAGACTACTAAGCTAACTTAAGAAACAAGCTAACTTAAACAATTAGGCTTAAACGAAGGCCAAATTCGACATACTAACTAAGAGTACATGTTAACACATTTCAACAACATGCTTGAACAAACTTCGATTATAACATGCACAACTCCCGTCGAAATATCAAGCTATCCCTGTCGAGACTAGAGTTCGATCAAAATTCTCAAAAATCTCCACCTTGAAACAAACTTTACAAACATCAAGGAAACAAACTAACTTTCTTCATGCAGCTTTATCAACTGCATACAGTGGAAAAACCTGTTGGTTGTCAATGTCTTGGTGATCATATCATCAACGTTGTCTTCAGTCAAAACCTTCAGCACTTGAACTTCTCCACACTCGATTACCTCTATGATGAAATACAGTCTTACATCGATGTGCTTGGTTCGCATGTGATAGGATGAATTCTTCGACATGTGTATTTCATTTTGAGTATCACATTTAACAGTGATAACTCAACCTTAAAGTTTCAGCTCCTTAGCAAAACCTTCAAGCCACAATGTTTCTTTCACAACTTCAGTGAGGACAATATATTTTGTTTCAGTGGTTGATAAGAAAACAACCTTTTGAAGTGTTACTTTCCAACAAATTATTATGCCAAACATAGTGAACACATATCCATAAATAAATTTTATGGAATCCACCCATCCTGCATAATTAGAGTCGACAAATCCTTCGATTTAGACTTTGTTATCATCACCAACGGCTCCACCATAAGTAAGTACTCTATTCAAAGACCCATTTATGTATCTTAAAATCCACTTCAATGCTTGCTAGTGTGCCTTCCTAGGATTTCCCATATACCTTCTTACAAGGCTCACTTCGTACCATATGTCTGGCCTCGTACATACTATAACATACATCAAAGAGCATACTATACTAACATATGGGATGTTATTCATATAGGCTCTTTCGACTTCAGTACTAGAACTTTGAGTCGAACTCAGCTTGAACTGAGGATTAGTTGGTGTTACAATATGCTTCAAATTCTATATACCAAACTTGTCAAGAATCTTTTTTAGGCATGTCTCTTAAGATAAGCATAATCTAGATTGCTTTCTATCTCTCTGGATGTCAATCCCAAGAATCCTAGAGGCAGCTCCTAGATCCTTCATCCACATAAAGCAACAAAATAACAAGTGAATTTCCAGGTCGAAATCTGAAGTAAACACAATGGTCAAACTAGCTCTTAGTGAAACCTATGCGTGCAATGAACTTGTTAAATACCTTACTCCATTGTCGAGCAAATTGTTTCAGGCCATATAATAACCTATTTAGCTTGCACACATAATCTTCCTTTCCCTTTTTTGCATATCTTTCAGGTTGCCTCATTAGGATGGTTTCATCTAGATCACCATACATGAAGACAGTCTTCACAACCATTTGTTCAAGTTCTAGGTCAAAATTCGCCACCATAGAAAGCAACACTCAAATGGATATATGCTTTACAATAAGTGAGAACACATCATTAAAGTCGACACCTTCTTTCTGAATGACCCCCATAGCAACCAACCTTGCCTTAAATCTATTTGACATCACTCATTTGATTCCTTCCTTAACCTTGAAGATCCACTTACAACTGACTAAACTGGCCCCTATAGGTTTCTCAGTTAGCTCCCAAGTGTTGTTATCACGAATAGGTTTCTCATGCATTCAGTCTTGTTTCGACTCTTCATAGCTTCCTTGTAATCTCTAGGTTCTTCATCAAGGACCTCACTGTAGAGATTAAGGTGAATGATATGAGATATGTATAACGAAGTCTTTGAGGTGGCTTGATGACTCTTCTCGACCTATCTAGTCATTATCAGTTTCCTCATCTTCGAGAACAACTTCCGCTTCTTCTTCAAATTCATCTGGGTTATGCAACTCAGTATCAACATGCCCCTCTTCAAAAATAATCTCTTCCTGTTCCAGCTTTTCTTCAGAGATCTTGGTACTTCAACCAACGTCATCAACTCTCTTGAACACTATTTTAGCTTCATTAGAAACTACATCTCGACTTGTGATACACCTCATGTGACCTGGCTTTAGGCACCACAGCCTATAAGCTTTGACTCCTTCAGGGTATCTAAGGAACATACATTTTAGAGCTCTAGGTTCGACCTTGTCTTGCCTAATATGAGCATAGGCTAAACATCCAAATATTCTAAGTCTATCGAGATTAGGTGGATGTTTCGACCAGACTTCTTCAGGTGTTTTCATCCTCAAAGTTGCCGAGGGACACATATTTATTAGGTAAGTTGCAGTCATGACTGCCTCAACCCAAAACACTTTCCTCAATCCCGCACTAACTAACATGCACCTCACTCTTTCCAAAATGGTTCGATTAAACCTTTCATCCAAACCATTTTATTGAGGAGTCCCTGCATTAGTTTTGTGCCTTGCAATACCATATGCAACACAGTAGTTGTCCAAAGCCTCATTGCAAAATTCAAGATCATTGTCGGTCCTCAGCCTCTTGACCTTCCTGCCAGTTTGGTTTTCGACCAGGGTCTTCTAACTCTTAAAATTTTCAAAAGTGTCATCCTTAGCTTTTTGAATGAATACCCATAACCTTCTAGAATAATCATCAACTATGGATATAAAATACTTTGCACCTGAATGTGAAGGATTTCTTGCAGACCCCCAAAGATCAACATGAGTGTAATCAACAGATCCATGTATTCTTTGTTTACCTTTGTTAAAATTCATTCTACGGGATTTACCAAATACACAAGGTTCATAAAACTCCAATTTTTCGACCTTGTCACGATACAACAAATTTTGTTTCGACAATTCGACCAGGCCTCTTTAACTGGCATGCCCAAGTCTCTTATGCCATAGCTTAGTCTTCGACATAGGTTTTAGGGATGCCACATATACTGAACCACTTACATAAAGGAAAATTGAGATACAAAATGCAACGGAAATTAAAATTTTTCCTTTAGTGATTCTTACGAATGTGCATGGTCAGTGATAAAAACTGTTATCTCTTGTGGCGATTGAAACCTTTGATGTAGATATAAGAAGTGATCACGAGCATTGAATGGTGGCAACACCTTTACTCATCCCACACGAACGAATTCCTTCAGTCTCAATGCTATTTGCTACGAATGAAGGCTTTGAGTAAGAGAGAGAGAAATAAAATTTCATCTAATCAAATGCTTCCGCACAAGGGTTCTATTTATAGAACCACTTGTATGGGATGCAAGCTAAAAAACCCACTCAAGTGTATGTGACCCATATCTTATGGTATACCAAAAAAATCACTTAAGCGCGTGGTACCTTGCCACATTTTGTATTCTACTTAAGTGCATTGTACCTTACGATGTTCCACATTTCACTTAAGTGCATCATGCCTTACGGTGTTCCTTATTTACTCTATTTCTCATCAATCTGTCCTTTTGTGTGTGACCCTATAGTTTTTCGCGACATTGGCAATTATATTAAATCACGTATTTAACATAATAAACATTGAGCGATATCTAGCAACACATCACTGCTACCCAAGGCACGAAAATGTCATGTGATATGACAAATCCCATTTTTGTGATAATATTTGTATGTACAATTACTTTTTTGGCCCTTATGTCTATATTAAACACAAGGCATAAACCGTGTCATCCTTGTCCAGATCAATATTGGGCCCTTAGACATTTATCATGTTACGCAGAATGGGTAAATTCCATCTAGGTCACTCATGTCCCTCAGCATGCTTCACGGAGTACCCATCAACTGTCTTTATGGTCATCCAGTTACGGACAACGATTGATCAACAATAAAACACCCGACTCTACATCTAGGGAATATAGTGGTTTTGGGTTAAAGGGTGCTATACACCACTATCACCATGAGAATAACTTAGGAAACTTTGCATAACATTCTATGTAGTATTCTCATAGCGAGTCAATCCAGTATAAATATTACTCCTAATACTCATATATATGTTTAAGACTTGATAGCTCCTTATCCATGATCCATTAGATGTGATCATCAGTCTATATACATAAAAGTCTTAATGCTTTAATGTTATCCCACTTCACAACAAAGCTCGACTACGGATACTTTAAGAATAATGTCCTTATGTTTAATGGGATCTCATGATTAAGTCACACTTGATACATTAAACGGACTAGTTATTCTAGGGACTTTATTAAACAAACATAATAAAGAAAAATCCTTTTATTATTAATAAATAATTTGATACAAGTACCAAAAGTGTTGGCCTCTTGGGCTTACACCAACAATCTCCCACTAGCACTAGAGCTAATTAGGCATACCCTTAATACCCATAGATCTAGTATGGCCATCATACTTCTACTGCGCAAGAGGCTTTGTCAGTAGGTCAGCAATATTGTTAAGTGTAGGTACTCTGTATATTTTCACTATTTATTTTTATTTTTATTTACTCTTTATATTTTCACATCTCATCTATCTATTATCTCTCCAATGAGGTTATAACTCCTAAGTATGTGTTTGGATCGTTGGTGAGATCTAGGCTCCTTAGCTTGTGCAATAGCACCATTGTTATCACAATAGAGATCAATAGGATCCATAATGCTAGGAACTATTCCAAGTTCACTAATGAACTTTTTGATCCAAACAACTTCCTTTGTTGCACTTGAGGCATCAATATACTCTGCCTCGGTTGTAGAATCAACAACTGTATATTGCTTTGGACTTTTCCAGCTCACAATGCCACTGTTTAAGTAGAACACATAACCAGATTGCAATCTAAAGTCATCCTTATTTGTCTGGAAGCTAGCATCGGTGTATCCAATTATAACAAGCTCTTTCTGACCTCCATATATCAAGAATGAGTCCTTAGTCCTTCTCAAATACTTAAGGATATTCTTGACAACTACGCAATGAGCATCACCGGGATTAGATTGGTACC
Source organism: Lathyrus oleraceus (assembly GCF_024323335.1). Taxonomy (NCBI): domain Eukaryota; kingdom Viridiplantae; phylum Streptophyta; class Magnoliopsida; order Fabales; family Fabaceae; genus Lathyrus; species Lathyrus oleraceus. The sequence continues at coordinate 308,122,658 of NC_066580.1, forward strand.
TACTCGTTGCACTTAAAGTATACGAGACATCTTCTCGAGTACATAACATGTCATACTGTAGAGAGAAAGTCATGACCATCAAGCAATGGATAAGCTAGACGTCAATTAAACGAGAGTCGCCACCACACTTTTATTATTTCCAAGGGAAAGGGGAAAAGTACGAACAAAACCAAAAAATAATTAGTTTTCAAATCAAAACTAAAAAATACCAGAGATTACAGGTAGGGGGGTTGGTTACACATAGGGAAGGTGTTAGCACCCAAAGTGTCTTAGGTACTCATAGGGAGCCCTTTTTTGTGTGCATATGTGTTTTTGGACAAAATGATATTTGCAATAAATAGAGTGGAGGGATGGGAAAGAATTCATTAATTATATTTTTGTGTTTGACAAGACCTTCGGACTTATGCCTACGTACCAACATAAAAACGAGGGATCAAAACCTCTTAGTTCGTGGTATAAATTTCAAAGTGAGTGAGTTGCTTTTAACAAAATTTTAAGTTTAACAAAGGCACAAAGGGCCTAAAAAGGTTTGGATGAGTGTTAGTTCTTTTTGGCTTTTGAAATTTTAAGTCAAGTATAGTTAAGTTCATTTACAAGTTTATTTAAGAAAAATAGTTTGAAAATGCAATGGCATAAGGCCAAAGTTTCTAATTTGAAATATGGTCAAAGTTTAGAAAACACAAGCAAAGAAGATTTTTTAAAGAGGGAGAGATTTTGAAATTAAAGAAATGGGGAGGAGATGAAGAGACTAATCCTAAGCACAAATTTAAAAGTTGAGAGTTGAAAAGATCTGACCAATGGGCTGCAATCCAATAAACAAGAATGTCATATAGAAAACCAAATTTCCCTTGGACTTTAGAATCAAGCAACATCAATACATAAATAGCAAGATGAAGAGCAAGGTGTAAGACCCTAATTTTGACCCTAAGATCCCTCATGGCATCATAACATTGCATTTACATTGCCTCAAGGATCATGAGCATCTTGGCTCCTTACCTTTGGGGTGGGGTCTCTTGTGATTGGTTTGAAGATCACCAAGCATGATTGAGTTGTATATTATTGCTTTTCTCATTTTTATTTACTAACCAAAAGCATAAAAATATATCACTAACATCTCTTGTTTGTAGCTTGAGCAGTCACAAGGTCAAAAGCTTCTAGGAGATCCTATGTGCATTGATATGGCCAAGGGAAGATGAAAGCATGCATGGAAATGGTTCCTAAAGCTCTCATCCATCAAATATGCTCCCCAAATATCTTAATTCATCATTTTGATCAAAGAAAATCAAAGGGTTTGAGGTTTGTCTCCCAAGGAAACCCTAATTCATCTGTTCATCAACTATGCCTTGCTCATGAAGCAACCTCAAACCATGGTCAAATGAAATCAAGGTAAGTTATTTAATTCATCATTTCATGCATATTTGAACTAATTTGAGTTCCCTCAATCATAAAATCATCAAGATATGAGTTTTGGACTTGAGAAGTTGATCAGTCAATTCATTTGACTATTTGGAAATACACCGAGATATAACTTTTTATGTGTTGATCAATTGGAGATGACCCCAAGATAAAAAATGTTCTTAAAAACCATATGAACACCTTTCATGTTCATAAAAGTTTGATTTGAATCTTGGAAGGTCATCATCCACTCTAAGACATTATAGGTCATTTTGACTAAAACCCTAATTTTGGGTCAACTTCCCAAGGACATAACTCTTTCATTTTTTATGACTTTGAGGTGAGATCAAACGCATTGGAAAGATTAAGATGTCTACTTCAAAGGTTTTATTGAGCAAAATTGCAAAATCTCAAAATAAATACATGTGATAATGCAAAACATTACAGGTCACTTTGGACCAAATGCATTGAAATGTGAAAAATTCCAACTTCAAGTGCCCATAAATTCTACATAAAAAATCTAAATGATGCAAAATTTAAATCAAAATTGATTGTATTGAAAATATATACAACTTTCATGTTTAAGGTTTTATCATTTGGAGCTTGCATCATTGAGACAGAAGGGTTTGAACTTTGGCCAATTTTGAAAATTCCACATATGCATGTTTTGTACCCTACACTTCAAGTTCAATTTTCATTAATTTCCAAGGCCCAAATGGAGTTTTGATCAACATGACATTTGTTCCTTATGCAACAAGCTTTCCAACCATTACTCATGAGGTGGTGTTTCAAGTTTGGACATGGTATTTTCGAAGGCTTGAACACATTGGTGCAATTTTGGAAAATCAATTAATTTGCATTGCATGAACCAATGTTACACAATCTGCACGTCCAAATTGCTTCTATCATGCATCAGCTACCAAATCCAAGTGGAATTGGGCCCTCCATGCGCCTGTACAGGCCCATGCATGGAGGCCCTTTCCATTCATGCAAGGAATTTTTCATGCACTTCAGCCATGCCTTGCCTATAAATACATTGCCTTTGAGCTTCATTTTACTAACCTGAAGGCGCCCTAAATGCTGTGCAATTGAATCCTAACCCCCACACCAAAGGAACTCTCTCTTTTTTTCTCTCAATTTTCAGATCTAGAATTCAGTTGCCTCGACTGTTTTCTTAGATCTAAAAGTTCCTATACCTCATCACCTTGATTCATAGAGTGTACTGCAAGCTTTAGCACCAAGGAATTGTGAATCCAAGCTTTGCAAATCAGAGCTTTACCTCAGCTTTTAATTTTTTCGAATCTACTCATATATTGGTTATTTCTTGCTATTGTTGTGTGATCTGAAGTCCTCTGCATAGAGGCAACATTCTTGAGCCTTGAATTTTCAAAATCCATTAAGTTCATGTGAACACCACAGAAATTCCATCTCTGATTTCTCTTAATGTAGAAACCTAGAGTGGATTTGGTTGGTACAGGGGTGATGCACATCACCCTAGCTTTCGATTGGTACCAGGATCGTAGCATTTGGTTAATATTTTTTCCCTCTGCAATTTTGAACTTGGCCGGAGAAGACGGTGGCGCTGGCCACCGTCTGGTCTCCAGATTGGATCTGAGCCGTCCATCTCATTTTCCAGATCAAATCCCACGCGTCCATTATTATGACTTTATTATTGGCTTGGTGCGCTTCAGTTGACCAAGGAGCATGGTAGGCGCGTGTGTGTGAGCCTCATGATCTGCCAGCTCAATTAATGAGCTCAGATCAAACGGTCCACGCATTTTCTAATTTCTAATTTCTGATTTCTATTTCTTTTATTTCTTTTAATTCCATTTCTTTTTAAAAATTCATATCTCTTTCATTATTGGTCCAAAAAATGTGAGACCAATTGCATTTTTCTCCTCTTACTTTCTAGTTTCTTAAAATGATTTTTAATATTTTTTATTTTATCATTTGATATTTTTTTTGGAATTTTCTCTTTTCTGCTTATTTTTAATTCATTTTAAATAGTTTTTGATATTCAAAAAATACAAAAATATTTTTCCAACCTCTTTGAATGATGATAGATCTATGAAAAATATTCTCATCAATTTATTAATTGATTTGAGATTTATTTTAGATTTTAGTTCAATTAGGTTATTTTTATGCATTTTTAATTGATTTAAAATAGTTTATGACTTCTAAAAATGCTGATTTTTTTTGTCAAACTTTGTTTGACCTTGTTGAACTTGGAATAATTCACTTGGACTTTTCAAAGTTGATTTGAAGTGAATTTGAAGTTTGACCTTTCTTTATTATTTTAATTCAAGTTTTATTTTAAATATTAAAAATGCCAAAAATATTTTATTTGTTTCTTGACTTCTAATTCTCATTTTGCTTCTGTTTTCTATTGTTTGACCTTGATCTTCTCTATCTTTGGTCATTGCTTGTTGATTAGTACATACCATTTCCATTAATGCACTTTAATTCTTCATCATCTTCTTCTTCTTCTTCTTTTCTTTTTTGATCAATGAGTTAAAGATTGGCGGTTAGCATTGATACATGGAGGTTTAATCTTCCTTGATTCAAATCTAATTCATCTTGATCATGGATCAAGTGAATGGCTTTGCATTAAGGATAGATTGCTTACTAAATCATGCAAAGAACCTAAATCAATACAAGATCATTTCTCATCTTCTTTTTGGCATGGCAAGTTGTTGGAGTTTGGTTCACTAATCAAGACCTCTAACTTGTGTTGTTGCCTACATTATTATTGACTGGCCTCAGATAGTTGTGACTTCTACATAAGTCCAATTACGATTGCTTAACATATCGCTAAATTTGCCTTATGGCACACTAACTACTAACATTAACCATTAACCATTAATCTTTAATTCTTGCACTTTACATTTATGCAATTTACTATTCTTGTACATATTATTCATTTGCTTTTTCCTTTGCTCATTTGAGCACATGTTTATGTTAATGCAATTTGCCTTTTGCTCACTTGAGCACATATTTGTGTATACATCATTATGCTTGTGTTTTGTTTTGATTGTTGTGGACCAAATGCAAAGAAATGGACATAGTTTCTAGGACTTTCCCTATGCAAATTTGGAGTCAAAGAGAAACTAGGCATTGGGCCTTTAGAGTGATATACAAGTCAAAGAGCAACTAAGCATTGGACCTTTAGAATGATATAAATGCTAAAGAGAACTTTGAAGAGACCACTTTCTAAACTCCTTCTTGCTCATTCTTGGGTTGTTTGATAGAACTTTTTAATGTGTATGTTCTTGTGCTAGGGATTCCAACATTGAGCCTAAGTGAGGAACCATTGCCATGAGCTTCTAAGAGAGAGAGAGAGATCTAAAAGCGATTGAGGAACTTTCCAAGAGCTTGTTTGATTATGTTGACTGCTTGAGCTTACTATTATTTTGCTTGCATATTCCAAAGGATGGGAGCTACTTGGATCATAAATATGATCTCAAGAGAGGAACTCCATTTGTGGTCTTGTTTCTTATCCCTCATCTCTTGTATGATTAAGACTTTAGCCATTCTTCTTCTTCCCTCCACTATAAGCCAAGCCAAAACTTTTGTGCAAACATTTAACATTTGTTTTCAAACATTAGAAACCTAAGCCTTATGCTTTTGATTTTCAAACTCCTTTTCATAATACTTATTTTGAATTGAACCTTTAAATCAACTTTGACCATATTTTGTAAATACTTTTCATTGGTAAATATAACTCATTCAAATACTTTTGTGGTTTCAATGGCCACTTTTCTTAATCAAACTTTTTTCATAACCTTTAGCTATTAGGTTTGAGTTATCCTTGAGGTAGATGTAATACTCACCTATATCCTTAGTGATGGACAATGAGTCTTCCATGCGTATTATAGGGTTAACCCCTCACTAGCATGTTAAAGCTATCCTCACATGGTGGATTTGTGGTTTTAGGATGAGTTTTCTCCCTTGGATAACAAAATACCTTAAGGCTTTTGGACCAATCAATTCACCAATTCATTTTGAGATTTTTACCCCGAACTACGAGGTTTTGATCCTAATCTTTTTAAGATGGTACGTAGGCAATGGGTTTATCCATCCAAACACAAATTGTAAATAACTTGTATATTCTCTTCTCATCTCTTCAATCATGTTTGCACAAATAAAATTTCACAAAATACCAACCTTACAACAAATATGAAAAGGGCTCCCTAGGAGTACCTAGGATGTTTTGGGTGCTTAACACCTTCCCATTGCATAACCAACCCCCTTACCCCGATCTCTGACATTTTTACTAGTTTTTGATTCGATAAAACTTTTAGGTTTTTGTTCGCTTTCTAACCATTCCTTTGGATAAATAGAAGTGCGGTGGCGACTCGACTTGTATGGTTTACCTTGGATTTAGTCAATATCTCTAATGGTAACGAATACCCCGCTACAGAAAAGTGGCGACTCTGCTGGGGAAATTATCCTAGTGGGTTTTGCCTAATTTTCATTTTTGTTGTATTGTATTGTATATTATTTTGTGACATATTTTTGTGCAATTTGGGATTACTGTATTGTATGTAATGATTGAATTGCTTGAATAATAATTCCTTGTATGCTTGGTGATCTTTGTGAGATGAGTTCTATACCCGTACTCGAGTGCACTTAGGATAGGAGAATGGTATAGTCTTGTTGACTTGTGTGGAGTTATTCCTTAAAAAGTTGACTTGCAAGCCCATTCACTTGGTGGAGGTCATGTTGGGATCAATAATGTCACACAAGTAGTTGTGGATAGACATTACTCTTTCCAATATAGACCTTAGAAGCCAAGGACCTTAGTTTACCAAGCCCATCTTGGCCTATTCTTAGGACGTAGTGCGAAAGTCGTTCAAGTGTAAGATTTGATACGATTGTTACGCGATACTACACTCATAAGAGTCTCTCTTGAGAATATTCTTGGAATACGAGTAGTCGCTTATCCGATAATATCCGAAAGATGGGATGATGATTATGGGAACCTCTTGTAGAACATGTTTGGCAGGTTTAACCCTAGTACACTACTTTTGGGGTGGTTCTTAACCGAGACTCCATGCTCGTGACTTGCAACAAACCCTTGATTCATGGTTGATCCGTTCTTGTATCCTTAATATCAATGAAACTTGGGTGTTGATAAGGTGTAAACCATAATCCACCAAAATGGATGATTGATATTAAGGATGACATGATCCATCCCATGAACTTTGTTTGGTGTGCTTTGCTTGATCCTTGAGTGTGATTGTTGCATTCATGCATTCATGCACCCATTTACATCCATATCATCAATAATGAGAAAATTTTCAAGGAACTTAAGAGGTCTATTTGCAAATTTTCAGACATGGAAAGACAAAGAAGGAATACAAAGAAGTACAGTTTCAGACAACCCGACTTGAAAGAGCTAAGGAATTTGACATCCTATGTATTAGATCCCTTGGGTTTCAAGGCTCGTTTTGGGAAGCTTCTATCTGTTCTGACTACTCAAGTGGACGAAGGATTGATGAGTGTATTGGTGCAATTTTATGATCCCTTGTACCGTTGCTTCACATTTCCGGATTTTTAGCTTTTGCCCACGCTTTAGGAGTATGCCTATCTTGTGGGTATACCTATTCTAGACCAGTTGTCGTTCAGTGGCTTAGAGAGTGTTCCTACTTCTCAAGAGATAGCTGACATGTTGCATATAGATGAATCTCTGGTTGGTGCTCATATGACTACCAAAGGTGGAATTCAAGGTCTCCCTTCTGAGTTCCTCATCGCTCAAGCTACTATGTATGGGAAGGCCATGAGTGAAGACGCCTTTGAGGCCATATTTGTACTTCTCATCTATGGGCTAGTGTTATTCCCCAACATCGACAAGTTTGTGGATGTCAACGCCATTAGGATTTTCTCCACTCTTAATCCCGTTCCGACTCTGTTGGGTGACACTTACTTTTCTTTGCATATGAGGAATGCAAAGGGTGGTGGTACCATTGTGTGTTGTTTGCCTCTATTGTATAAGTGGTTTATTTTGCACTTGCCTCAGACGGTCGCCTTCAAGGAGAACAAAGGATGTCTACGGTGGTCCACGAGACTCATGTCTCTCACCAATGATGATATCACTTGGTACAACCGTGTGGGTGATGGTGTGCAGATTATCGACTCTTATGGTGAATTCTCCAATGTGCCTCTTCTTGGTACATATGGTGGGATTAACTCCAACCCTATTTTGGCACTTCGTCAGCTTGGGTTCCCCCTAAAGGATAAACCCAATAACATTCTGTTAGAGGGTGTGTTCTTTGAGGAGGGTAAAGATCCCCAAGGCTTGAAGGACAAGATGGTCCGCGCTTGGCGCAAGATCCATAGGAAGGGAAGGAAGGAGCTTGGTCCGAAGAACTGTGTCGCTTTGGAACCATATACCTCTTGGGTTAGGAGGAGAGCTTCCGAGTACCTCATGCCTTACGAGTATCCGAGACCTACACCTTTGGTTGTGGCTGGGCCTTCAACCCTCCCTGACCAAGGAGTAGAAGAGTTGAGAGACGAAGTCCGTTCGCGTGCTTGGATCCGTGAACGAGAAGAGTTGCTTCAGCAAATCAAGGAGAAGGATGCTTTGATAGAGTTCCTCGAGCACCAGGTTATAGATGATCCTGATGATGCATGGACTTCTCTACTTCCTCAGTCTTCCAAGTTTTGGAAGAGGAAGTACGATCGACTCGCCAAAGAGAAGGCAAACATGGAAGCAGCCTATGAGAGGGAAGTGAAGAGGCTTCGTGCATCTTATCTTCCAGTCTCCAGAGATTTAGATGATTGCTTCTAGGGTTCCATAGGATGTTCATTTTCCTTTTCTCTTGTATTGTATTTGGTTACCAAGACTGTACTTCTTTGGTGTAAATATATTTCCAAATGTTATTGATATAATATTTCCATATGCGATAAATGTTCCAATATTTGCAAATAGAACTCTAAAGTTCCTCTGATATAAAAATTAAATCATATACATTGCATGCATCATATGCATAAGCAGGTTTTGCTCCAGGCTTCTTGTTCTATTGTCTAACTCTGTGTTCTTCATTTATTTTGAAGACAAGTTGACTCACCGGTACTACACCCGAGCCAACATTTCAAGACTAATGGATCATTTGGAACAAGAGAACCGTGAGCTTAAGGAGGAAGTAGCCAGATTGACTGCCCTGATGGAGTCATTCATGGCTGCCCAGAGCCAGTCGTCTCCGACACCTTCAACTCCTCCCCAGAGGACAGTCATCTCTGAGATTGTCTCTTCAACTGTGCCTGCGGCCAGCGCCCACTTTGCACCAACAACCATGCCAACCAGGTTTCCGTGGGGGATGCCTCCCAACTTCATGCCTGAGGGTCCTGCACCCACCTTTGCTTCTCTGCCAGCATCTAGCTCGATCATAGATGTTCCTCCTCCTGTCGTGCATACTATGCCTAGAGTAGACGACACCATCTATCATTCTGAGCCGTCTAAGGGCCCAGATGTCTACGAAAAGATGGATGCTATGTACGATCAGTTTCTTGAGCTCCGCAAAGAATTGAAGACTCTTCGAGGAAAAGACCTTTTCGGCAAGTCTGCTGCTGAACTCTATTTGGTCCCTAATGTAAAGATCCCTGTAAAGTTCAAGGTACCTGACTTTGAAAAGTACAAGGGAAATACTTGCCCTCTCAGCCACCTGGTCATGTATGCCAGGAAAATGTCGACTCAGACCGACAATGACCAACTTCTCATCCACTACTTCGCGGACAGTTTGTCTGGTGCTGCCCTAAGATGGTACATGGGCTTGGACAGTGCGAACATCCGATCCTTCAATGATCTTGGCGAGGCCTTCGTCAAGAAATACAAGTATAACGTGGATATGGCTCCCCATAGGGATCAATTGAGAGCTATGTCCCAGAAGGACAAGGAAACTTTCAAAGAATACGCCCAGAGGTGGCGAGAGCTAGCAGCGCAGATCGTGCCCCCGCTGGAGGGGAAAGAAATGACCAAGATCTTTCTGAAGACCTTGAGTTCTTTTTATTACGAGCGGATGATTGCCAACGCTCCTTCTGACTTCACCGAGATGGTGAACATGGGGATGCGACTGGAAGAGGGAGTCAGGGAAGGGCGCTTGACTAGAGAAGAAGGCTTTTCTGCCAAACGGTATGGGATGTTTGGAAAGAAGAAAGATGGCGAGGCACATGCTATGACCTCCCATGTTAAACCAAGAAGACCCTCAGTGAGGAGGAAGACCGTGCGTCCTGCCGGTAACCAGCATCAGGTGGCTCACATAGCACCTGTTTTCAGAGATAATCAACAGTATCAGCATCACAATAATAATCAACAACAACCACATCTACAATATCAACAACAACAGCACCGTCCTCAACAACAGGCCTACCAGCCTCGAAACAGTAATCCAGCCAGCACAAGCTACGAGAGCAAGAGGGTCACTTTCGATCCTATTCCTATGACATGACGTGGAAAATTGCTACCCACTGAAGACCAAGGTTCAAGACCTTGTGAGATGTGGTATTTTGTGTTTCGAGGACGTAGGTCCTAATGTAAAGAAGAACCCATAGCCCGAGCATGGGAAATCTGTCAACATGGTCCAGGGCTGCCCTGGTAAATACAAAGTCAAATATGTCAGTCATATTCGACAATCTCTGGTCGAGATGCATAGACTGTTGTGTGAATACAGTCATTACAAGCATGACCACGATAGATGCCGGGTTTGCACTGTCAATCGAAGAGGATGTTGCTAAAACCGCAAAGATGTTCAAGAAATGCTGGATGAAGGAGTCATTGAGATACTTCAAAACAGAAATGTTGATGAAGATACTGATGAAGTCAATGTAATTTCTCCGGTATTTCGGATCCCCGAGCCTGTTATTATCAGGTACGATGGTAGCAAGCAAAAGGCTTCTCTTTCTTTGATCATCAAACCAGCTGGCCCTTTGCCTTACTCTTCTGAGAAAGCGGTCCCCTATCGCTACAATACTGTAGCATTAGAGGATGGGAAAGAGGTGCCCCTACCCTCTTCATTTGTTGCTAATATTGCTGACGTCAGCGGCCTGACCCGTAGCGGTCGTGTCTTCTCGGCTCCGCCGAAACCCCAAGCTGATGTTCAAAGAGCTGATGCTGCTGATTATGCTAAACGCCCTGTTGGGATTGCTGTTAACGCTCCGAATCTGGCACTTGTTGCCAAACCTACCTCTGTTGTAAAAGCTCCTGTCTCTGCTGGCCAGAGTGGCAATGCGAGAGGAGACTGTGATGAGATGATGAGGCTCATCAAGAGAAGTGAGTACAACGTGGTAGATCAGCTTCTATCATTGCTGATGAATTCAGAACCACACCGAGAAGCTCTACAGAAGGTGTTGGATGTGGCGTATGTGGATCATGACGTCACAATAGAACAATTTGACAGTATTGTTGCAAACATCACCGCTTGTAACAATTTGAGTTTTTGTGATGTTGATCTCCCTGAGGAGGGAAGAGACAACAATTTGGTGCTACACATCTCCATGAGTTGTAAAGATGATGCCATGTCCAATGTGCTGGTGGACACTGGGTCATCATTGAATGTGTTGCCAAAGTCCACTCTTGCAAAATTGTCATATCAGGGGCCTCCCATGAGGCAGAGTGGAGTGGTGGTGAAAGCTTTCGATGGGTCTCATAAAACTGTGATTGGAGAGGTTGATCTCCCAGTCAAAATTGGACCAAGTGATTTCCTGATCACCTTCCAGGTCATGGACATTCACCCATCGTATAGCTGTCTCTTGGGCAGACCATGGATTCACGAGGCAGGCGCCGTGACATCCACCATACACCAGAAATTGAAGTTTGCGAAAAACAAGAAGCTGGTGGTGGTAGGGGGAGAAAAGGCTCTCCTGGTTAGCCATTTGTCTTCCTTCTCTTATATAGACGCTGAGGATGAAGTTGGAACCCCGTTCCAAGCTTTATCTATTGCCGAACCTATTAAGAAAGGAACTTCTTCATTTACATCCTATAAAGATGCTAAGTTGGCCATTGAGCGTGGTACAACTGTTGGTTTAGGGCAAATGATTAAGCTGGAAGACAACAAGTCCCGAGCTGGTATAGAGTATTGTTCTGGTGTCTTCAACAAGCAAGGGTTCTTCAAGAGTGGTGGATTCATCCACACTAGTCGAGATGAGGAAGTTGCTGCTATTGTGGAAGAGGATGCAGAGGACTCTGGCAACTTTGTCATCCCTGGAGGGGTCTGCAATAATTGGGTCGCTGTTGATGTTCCGACAGTTATCCATAAGTCAAAGTAATGTTCATTGTGTTTAAAAACCCTTCTCCCATGCCAAAAGGAGGAGTGATGACATTGTTGGCGCATAAATACAATGATATTTTCATTCAATAAATTCATGTTAAATGTTTGTTTTTCCAATTATTTTCCCTTTTCGCTTTTGCATGAAATTGGTGATCACATAAAACCCTAAAAAGAATAAAAATCAATCTTTTCATCTGCATAATGATTTGCCTTGTTTGAATTCTAAAATCTCTTTTATATCCAAAATCATTATGCAGGTTGATCAAACCCATTGAACATAATGATCCAACACCATCTCCCAACTTTGAATTCCCTGTATTTGAGGCGGAAGAAGATGATGTTGAAGAGATTTCTGATGAGATTATCCGTCTACTTGAGCATGAAGAGAAGATCATTCAGCCACATCTTGAGAGTCTGGAAACAGTCAACTTGGGGTCTGAAGATTGTGTCAAAGAAGTGAAGATTGGGGCACTTCTGGAAGAATTTGTTAAGAAGGGGTTGATTGAGTTGCTACGAGAATATGTCGACGTCTTTGCCTGGTCGTATGAAGACATGCCTGGTCTAGATACAGATATCGTGCAACATTTCCTGCCTTTAAAGCCTGAGTGTGTGCCTGTGAAGCAGAAGCTCAGAAGAACTCATCCTGATATGGCAGTGAAGATCAAAGAGGAAGTTCAAAAGCAAATTGATATGGGGTTTCTGGTGACTTCTACATATCCTCAATGGGTGGCCAATATCGTGCCCGTGCCTAAGAAAGATGGAAAAGTCCGAATGTGTTTGGACTATAGAGACTTGAATAAAGCTAGTCCGAAAGATGATTTCCCTCTACCATATATTGATATGTTGGTAGATAATACATCTAAATTCAATGTCTTCTCGTTTATGGACGGATTTTCCGAATATAATCAAATTAAAATGCACCCGAGGATATGGAGGAGACAACATTCACCATACCTTGGGGAACATTCTGTTATCGAGTGATGCCCTTCGGTTTGAAGAACGCCGGAGCCACATATCAACGAGCTATGACTACCTTGTTTCATGATATGATGCACAAGGAAATCGAGGTATATGTTGATGATATGATTGCAAAGTCAAGAATGGAAGTTGAACATGTAGATCACTTGTTGAAGTTATTTAAGCGTTTAAGGAAGTATAAGCTTCGTCTGAATCCGAACAAGTGTACGTTTGGAGTCCGTTCCGGCAAGTTATTGGGCTTTATTGTCAGCGAGAGAGGTATTGAGGTTGATCCTGCGAAGGTCAAAGCAATACAAGAGATGCCTGCGCCCAAACCTGAGAAGCAAGTCCGGGGTTTTCTTGGCCGCTTGAATTATAGTTCTAGATTCATATCCCACATGACTGCTGTTGCAACGCGAAAAATAACCGGCGGGAAAAAACACACAGAGCCGCCACCGTGCGTTATTTATCCCAAAGGAGGGAAAGGAAACGCTCGAAGTAAACCTGAAAAAGGGGAAAGGAACGGTCTTACGACCAGAGATGCAGGGCACGGGAGTCGGTTACGCAAGGGGAAGGTATTAGCACCCCTCAAGTCCGCCGTACTCGATGGGATCCACGCTCAAAAGAATAGGATAAGGTTGCTGATAAACTGCTCATAAGAAATGCACACACTGGAATAATAAACAGGCGAAAGGAAACGGAGGAAGTGGACTCGGCAGGATTCGCATCCTGGGCCTACGTAGTTTATCAGAAACAAACATCAGAGTCAACGTAGTTCGGGGAAATGGGGAACAGGATCGCTAGGATATCGCATCCTATGCCTACGTATCTCATCTGGAATGAGAATCAGAGCTGTCGTAGTTCGGCTAACGCACGCCGAAACAAAACACAACACAGAGACGCCAAAAGAAACTCAACAAGGAAACAGAATGCCAATAGCTGGGCTTACATCCGACTCCAAATAAAGCAAACAGGAAACAGAATGCCAATAGCTGGGCTTACATCCGACACCAGACAAATAAACAATCACTAACCAACGAACACCAAAGGTTCTCCAACTGACAAACTAAAAGGGAGTCTGGAACTCGAGCCTAATAATTGTCACACAAACACCAAGAAGACGCTGAGACATCAAAAGAAACAAAAGGTTGAACACACAAACTAATAGGGAGTCTGGAACTCGGACCTAATAGCTGTCAAGCAAAACACACACAAAAAGAAAAAGGGTGCCCGGAGAGATCTCGCTCGATCTCCTGCCTACGTACCTCATCTGGTATAAGGATCAGGGCGACGTTGTTCCCCTTAACAGGGGAGAAACTCTCCTAACCAGAGACCAGGGGAATAACGAACTAAAAGGGAGACTGACTCGAGCCTAATAGTCGTCATGCAAATTATAACCCTAGGTTGAGGTCTCTAACAAGAGTTTGACTCACACAGGAAGTGAGTCAACTCAAGTCTATCTCTACATACGTTCAACTTCCTTGAAAGTTGATCGTACGACTCCTACAAAAAAGGAGATGAGAAGCAAAAAGCAGATAAACATATCAAAAGCAATCATCACACTCTATATACAAACAAGAGGCTCAGACAAATGGTTGGGCTTTAGTCAAGGGGTCATATCAACCTCGACAAACAAGCCAAAACTGTAGGGGTGTCCTGAAGCTCTTAACCACTGACATTGACCGTCAGGGTGAGCAGATGAAAGGTAATGAGGGTTAGACCTCATGGCTCTTAACCCTGGCCTGGGTGAGCTCAAATCAAAGAAAGTGTGAGGGTCTAGAAAGAGGGACCCTACTCCACTTGACTGACACTGTCTAAGATCTTGGGTTAGGTTCAAGAGCATCAGCACGTAGTGCGAGCATAATGAACGACTCAACGAATAACAGGGGACTGGCTGCTAATCCCTTCTATCTGTCAATTTCCTCTTCACTTAGGAGGACTTAACAAGTAACATGCCTCACTTGGAGGTCTTTGGCACAAATATAAACAAACACAAACATTGCCTCTTAAGGAGGACTTCAGCCAAACGCCTGCCAAAAAAGCGACATGGCTTCCAGACTACATGGAGTTAGAAGGCTAAGCTACCTCAGTGGTGTACCAACCACACTCCAAAGCAAAGCTCAAGCAAGAGCTAAAAGCGACTAATGTACCTGTACAAAAGCCAACCAGTTAGTATCTCAGACAACCAATCAGAAAACAGACAAAACAACCTAATACAGCTGTACACAATGCAAGTCATAAATGCAATCACTCAAGTGAGCTCATCACATCAATGAACCTACAACACAACAAAGGTTAGTAATCAAAGCAACTTGCATCTCAAGTAATGAGACCAAACCAAACATTAGTGCTAAATGCTCAATACCTGAAACACAAAACACAATTGGTGAGTACAAACCACTAGTACAAAGACTAGGGTCAAAGGCAAGTCAAATAGTCAAAACAGCAGTCAATATTTCACATGAAGCACATTCAATCAAACAAGAAAGAGTCCTCAAAAGGACCAAAGCCAATTCAATAGGCAAAGCCATCATATGAACAAGATAAGGCAAAGGCAAGCAATGTGATCACAATTGGACAATCAAATTAGAAAATCCACATTAAAACAGAAATGAATCCAATGATCATGAAATTTTTTATACAAGCTTATCATGTTAAGAATGAACATCATGCAAAAACTCAACTCCAGAAGAGATCAAATGGCATGTAAATGAAAATGCACAAGTATAATGCATAAAATGTTACACCCAATGTCACAACATATGTTCATGTGTCCAAAACAATGGTATCAAATGGTAAAAATGCCAAACAAAAGCCAAAACATCATGTCACATGTTAGGCTTCAGCATGTCAAATTTCAAGGCAATTGGATTAAACATGAGCATTCCACAAAACAATTAGCACAACATAGCAAATTGGCATCATGTTCAAATAAGCAAGCACAATTAAAAATCCAGCAGCACAAAAATCAGGAAATTAACATCAAACAATAATAGACATCAACACAAGCATGTGGAAAAAAGTTTGGATCAAATTGGATTAACCTACTATTTTTAATGATTTTTCAAAGTTGGATGAATAAAATGGATTAATATGAAAATAATATGGAAAGCAAATTTGAAATGAAAACAACAAAGTGCATCCAGCAAGATTCGAATTCAGGACAAGCCAGTCAAAGGCGCTCCAGTAAAATTCAATTGGAAATTAGCAAAACCAGGCGCTAGGTTTCGAACACAGGTCCTGAAGGTTACAAGCGCACTCAAGATTAAATCAAATAGAAATATACACAGCGAGGTATCGAACAAAGGACATGAAGGTTACAGGCGCGCTTAAATGAAATAAAAACATGCAAAGCGGAGAATCGAACAGAGGTCACGCAGGTTCAAGGAGCGTTTAATCCAAAATGCCGTGTTTTAATGCAAACCCTAGGTCCAATTACAGGCGGCGGAGGACGGCGGTTTCAGCCGTCTTCTCCGATGGATCCACGACGGAGCTCAAGAACAAAAATTTTAGAAATCAACAAACTATATACCGTTGGAAAGGTCTCTTCACGCACATCTCAAATATCACATTAGCTAAGCCTAATTCTCCATGAATCGCTCAAATCGAAGGCGAGAAGTTCTTAGATCTAAACTTAAAATCATCATATCTCCTTCAATTCTTAACCAAAATTAAATCTACTTATACCAGCATCATCAGTGAATCAAGCTCTACATAATCATGTGCATAAAAAGGCAAAACAAGAGATTCGAATTTCAAGCTTACTTGATGTGCAGTGTTCAAATCCACGTGTTCAAGGCTCCAGAACTTCCAGATCCACTCCAGTAATCTTGATTTGAAGCTTTATGCACGAAATAGCAATTGAAATCCACTAGATCTAGCTTAACTTGAAGCTTCCATGTTCATCTTCAAGCTTTGGATATGCACGAATCTGCACCAAATTCTTCAATCCAAGCCTTGATTCCTCATCAATGATGCATGATAAACCAGAATATGCAAGGATCTTGATGAATTAGGTGAAGAAATTTGAAGTTTGAAGTGAGAGAATTTTGGAGGGAAAACCAATTTTCAGATCTAGAATGTGTTGTTCCCTGAAATTCTGTTATGATTAGGCTTATATACCATGTGCTAATCACCCTGAAATTGTCATTAGGAAATGGTTAATTGAGATTAAAAAGAAATAAGGTGAATGACCAATTTGGCAAGTGTGTGGTGCATGGAGATTTTACACGTGAACAGTGCACATGCATGGTTCAAAGTCACTTAAAATCATCCAAAGATCACAATGGCATTGGTATTTTTCATGTATGATCAATAGAATTTGAATTCTCCATTTTCCCTCCAAAATATACATGCATGGACAAATGATCATGTGAGTTAATTTCATGCAATGCAATGTTTGATTTGGAAAATATTGGTCATGATAAGCATAATGCAAAAAGAGTGGACCAATTTGGAGCTTTGAAGCAAAAGTTATGCCATGTTGAACTTCCATGTGCACTTTGTCATCCTTTGGCCATAATTCTTCAACCATTCATCAGATGATCATGATCTTTAACTTTTTGGAAAGAGGAGAGAAAGATCTTCAACTTTCATGTTCACCGAAAATCCATTTGAAGCTTCTTTGATGATGATAAGTCAAGTTGAATGTGGACTAAAAACTTGCCATTTTTGGAAACTTTTAATTACAAGTCACTTTCCATTTTGGGAAACTTTTGATATGACCTCAAAATCTTCAAGATATATGTTTAAAATGACAAATGAACCTCTTTTGAACATGAATGAGGTGTATCAACTCTTGCACAATTGACTGTACAGTTGACTTTATGGTCCTCAGGTGACCCTGCAATGCCCTGATCAGCTTGAACCTCCATCACTTGGGGAAATGGCTCAGAAATGAAACCCTAGCTCATGTAAGCTCCTCAATATAACCATATGATGATCTCCATCTCAAGAAAGACCTCATCTCCTTGATAAACCCTGATTGGAAGAAAACATTGATTAGGGTTGACCAGAGGTCAAAACCCTAATCCAAAGGAATCTGAGGCATGAATAATGATTCCCCTGAAGATGATAAACCATGATGATGATGATATATCCTTGCAATCAAGATAATTCTCAATCTTTGAAGAACCAAGAATCCCTGATGAGATGCAAAACCCTCAAATGTTAGATGATCAATTCATATAGACCCCCAGGCTTGAACCACATGACTTCTCCATATTCTGAAAAAGACTTTGGAGGATGATCTTCTTATTTTCATATGATATGCAAAAATGAAAATGCATAATGTCCTAAAGCATGAAATGCAATGTGCCAAACTAGTCCCAAGAAGAGGAGGGAAAATTATGAGGTGTTACAGCTGCCCCTATTCAATCCACTGTGAACCTGTCGATATGAACAACCTCGGCTTTCAGATGATCAGAGTGAAGAGTGGTTGAATACCAAGAACAGACGAACAATTTGCGCTCCGTGGGGAAATATGCAGCGATGCCTGTCAGAATCGGCAAAGAAGTGATCTCAAAAGAAGAATCTGTCTGGGACGGTGAGAGTCGGCCTGAATACCGAAAAAGAATGTTAACCTGGATACCAAAATAAATGGTAACACAAGAATAACCATGGCCTGAACGCCGCTCATCAGTCTGAATACTGGAAATGACTTCGATCTGAGTATCGGAAGATATGAGATTATCAATATTGGTCTGAACACCGAGAGATTGGCCTAAACGCCACTTCAGTCTGAATACTGGAAAACTGACCTGAATGCCACAAGTGCTTCAACCTGAATGTCGGAAACTTCTTCGTTCTGAATACTGGAAAACTGACCTGAATGCCACAAGTGCTTCAACCTGAATGTCGGAAACTTCTTCGTTCTGAACATCGGAAAACTGGCTTGAATGCCACAAGTGCTTCAACCTGAATGTCGGAAACTTCTTCGATCTGACTATCGGAAAACTGGCCTGAATGCCACAAGTGCTTCAACCTGAACGTCGGAAACTTCTTCGATCTGACTATCGGAAAACTGGCCTGAATGCCACAAGTGCTTCAACCTGAACGTCGGAAACTTCTTCGATCGGACTATCGGAAAACTGGCCTGAATGCCACAAGTGCTTCAACCTGAACGTCGGAAACTTCTTCGATCTGACTATCGGAAAACTGGCCTGAGTGCCACAAGTGCTTCAACCTGAACGTCGGAAACTTCTTCGATCTGACTATCGGAAAACTGGCCTGAATGCCACAAGTGCTTCAACCTGAACGTCGGAAACTTCTTCGATCTGACTATCGGAAAACTGGCCTGAGTGCCACAAGTGCTTCAACCTGAACGTCGGAAACTTCTTCGATCTGACTATCGGAAAACTGGCATGAGTGCTACAAGTGCTTCAACCTGAACGTCGGAAACTTCTTCGGTCTGACTATCGAAAAACTGGCCTGAGTGCCACAAGTGCTTCAACCTGAACGTCGGAAACTTCTTCGATCTGACTATCGAAAAACTGGCCTGAGTGCCACAAGTGCTTCAACCTGAACGTCGGAAACTTCTTCGATCTGACTATCGGAAAACTGGCCTGAATGCCACTTCGGTCTGAAT
The DNA here is from genome assembly GCF_024323335.1 of Lathyrus oleraceus. Classification (NCBI taxonomy): domain Eukaryota; kingdom Viridiplantae; phylum Streptophyta; class Magnoliopsida; order Fabales; family Fabaceae; genus Lathyrus; species Lathyrus oleraceus. The sequence goes on from NC_066580.1 coordinate 308,141,861, forward strand.
ACCGGGAAAACTTTCATGCCTGTCAGCATCGGCAAAAAATAGGGAAAATGATAAATGAGGCGGCACGCGGGCCAATGACCTATGCTGGGGATAATAAGTCATGGACATGCTATCCCTACTTAATCCATTGTGAACGAACAATTCGCGCTCAGCTGGGTTTTTTTTTTTTTTTGAATCCCAAAACAAATATTTTCTTTCGCGCGGATGATCCCTGATCGCCGCATTTGAACCCCTACAACTTCATATCACTCTTGTTTGCCAAACAATGAACCCCGTTCTCCATTTGAACCCCAGTCGCCTGACGATAACTCTCGATCATCGTTGTGAACCCCATTCTCCAGAAAACACCCCGTGTCTCCTTTTCTCCATTTGAACCCCGTTCTCCAGAAAATGCCCAGCACTTCCCTTTCTCCATTTGAACCTCATTTTTCGCGCTGATCGCGTAACGTTCTCCGGTCCTCACTTCCATCTCCGCCCGACGGAATCTCTTCTTTCAATATCGCACTACTAGGGAATACCGTTGACCCAACGTCACAATGCTAAGCTCCTCAGAGTAACACCTTCCAACTTCCATCTCCGCACGACGGAACTTCTTCCTCCAATATCGCACTACTGGGGAATACCGTTGACCCAACGTCACAATCCTAAGCTCCTCAGAGTAACACCTTCCAACTTCCATCTCCGCATGACGTAACTTCTTCCTCCAATATCGCACTACTGGGGAATATTGTTGATCCAGAATCACGATGCTAAACTCCTCAGAGTAACATCTTCCAACTTCCATCTAAACCAATTCTCAAACGGTAACCACGGCTTGAGTCGCGCTGATCCATCATCACGATGCTAAACTTCTCAGAGTAACATCTTCACCAACCGGCTAAACCAACTCTCCGAACGGTAACCACGGCTCGAGACTAGTTTATGCTTGCAATGCTGATGCATGAGTTTTTCTAGCGTAATGCTCCATAACCATGGAAATGCTACGCAATGACTATACAATATGCTATGCTTTTCTAAATGATGAATGCATAAAAAGTATCCCCCTCAGGGGACTCTACTGGGGAGCTCGAGGAACTCGATATCGCTCCATTCTCCAATCCTGCTGGGGAATAACACTGCTATTGGGGAAAGGATAATCCTCACTGGGGACGACTTCCACTGAACTCGATCCGCTTGGGGACTTCGCTGGGGAAAAAAGAAACTAACAACACACACCTCCGCTGGGGGAAACAACAATCTTCAGACTTGCTGGGGAAATAACAATCCCAACCCCGCTAGGGGAAACGACAACCTTCAGGCCTGGCTGCCGAAGAAATACCGATCTCGAACCTGCTGGGGAGATACGGAATATTTGACACGGAACACCTGTCGACTCGTCGAACCCTGGTATTCACCATCTAACTCCAGTGTCAGCTTTCCACTTTTGAGAGCTCCCAGACTCATCTGGACTTTTCTGATTCATCACCTTGTATTCTCGACTTCGCCGTACTCTACAGAGATCGAACTCCTTGGATTCGTACAAACTTTCCAGTCCTTCAGACTTTGAAGAGTCTTCTTGATTAATACTCCAGGATCGTCGCACGTCTCTCGCTGTCTTTATGCCTTGTCCCTGATTGGACTCCATAGGGGATCTTTCATCGGAAACTTCGCATCACAACCTACAAGTGAGTGAAAATAACCAACAGCGCCTACAAAAGAGATCGTTAGATAAAAACGTGCCCCAGGCGTGCCAAAATTTCAACACCTAGGTCACTCAACCTTCCGAATAAGATTTCAAGCTTTCAATCCTATAAACATGCATTGGAAGGGACCCCTATGTCTTAAAATGCAAAGATTCTTATCAAAATAAACGGATGTTTTTGCAATCAAAGCGGTAATGAAAACAAAAAACAAAATTATTTGACTGAATATGCATTTCATTGATTGAAAAGGTGGTGGCTCATAACTGAGCAATACACAGGAAGCAATCCCTGAAAAGAGGTAATTGCGCATAAAAGGAAAATCTATCCTAATGGCAATGTGAAACCGTGATCTCATCGAGTTCCAACCCGGTTACAAACCATATGTCCTCAAGACTCTCCGCGCTTTCTGCCTTCTGAACAAGACGCTTCCGACCGATCTCTACCGGGGATTATCCACGTGTCTTAACCAAAACACAAATGATCATGCTAGACGCAGTTGTTTGTTTCATTCCCTCTTTTTCCTGGACCGCCCTTTCGGGTTTTCAGTCCACCAGGATACCCTTTTTTGCCCAAGCCGCCCTTGTGGGGTTTTCGACTTGCCGGGTGTATAGTTTTTTCTTTTTATCCCTAATTTTTGCCCGAACCTTTTCATTTTTCTTGGTTCGCCGGGATGCCCATTTTTGCCTGGACTATTTTATTCTTTTCGTCCAGCGGGTCTCTTATACGAAGTATTTTATAACTGCGTCCGCATTCATAGGGGATGGAAAATCCTCGCCATCTACGGTCGTCAACAACAAGGCTCCACCAGAGAAAACCTTCTTGACCACGAATGGACCTTCATAATTGGGTGTCCACTTGCCCCGACGATCGTTCTGAGGAGGAAGGATCCTTTTCAACAGCATATCTCCCACATGATACACACGAGGTCGCACCTTTCGGTCAAAAGCACGCTTCATCCGTTGCTGGTACAACTGCCCATGACAAATGGTCGCCAGCCTCTTTTCCTCAATCAGGCTCAACTCTTCATACCGAGTCCTTACCCATTCAGCCTCTTCCAATTTCACGTCCATCAGGACTCTTAATGACGGAATCTGAACCTCAACCGGTAGCACGACTTCCATTCCATATACGAGTGAGAATGGCGTTGCCCCAGTAGATGTACGCACCGAGGTTCGATACCCATGCAATGCAAACGACAACATCTCGTGCCAATCCTTATAGGTTACGACCATTCACACTAACGGCCCCATCAAACATCACGGATTCAGGATCAGGCCCCTCCTCCGGGATCGGTTCCTCATAATCTTTCGATTTGAGAAACATGATGTCCTCATCAGGGAATTCAAACTTCATCGGTTGATAATCCTCAATGGGTTGCTGGGCGAGGTAATCAGACAATACACTCCCCTTGATTGCTTTTTGAGAAGTGTACTGGATATCGTATTCGGTCAAAATCATTTGCCATCTCGCAACCCGTCCGGTCAATGCTGGCTTCTCAAATATATACTTGATCGAATCCATCTTGGAAATCAACAAAGTGGTATGAACCAGCATATACTGTCTCAGTCGGCGAGCAGCCCATACCAAAGCACAACAAGTTTTCTCGAGCAGTGAATATCTTGTTTCACAGTCGGTAAAATTTTTGCTAAGGTAGTAAATTGCATGCTCTTTTCGACCAGACTCGTCATGCTGCCCCAGTACACATCCCATAGACCCCTCGAGGACTGTCAAGTACAGAATTAACGGTCTCCCCTCCACAGGAGGCATCAGAATCAGAGGCTCCTGCAAATATTCTTTTATTTTTTCAAATGCCGCTTGTCAATCATTATTCCACCTGACCGTTTGATCTTTTCTCAACAACTTGAATATGGGTTCACACGTGGCTGTTAGATGAGATATGAACCGTGAAATGTAGTTCAATCTACCTAAGAAACCACGAACCTCCTTTTCTGTTCTCGGTTAAGGCATTTCCTGTATTGCTTTTACTTTAGCAGGATCAACCTCGATTCCCTTTTTTACTCACAATAAACCCCAACAATTTACCGGACCGCACTCCGAAAGTGCACTTATTCGGATTCAACCTCAATTTGAATCGTCTCAACCGGTCAAACAACTTGGCCAAGTCTACCAAATGCCCCTCTTCTGTTTGGGACTTTGCTATCATGTCATCAAAATAACATTCGATTTCATGATGAATCATATCATGAAACAAAGTCACCATAGCTCTTTGATACGTGGCACCGGCATTCTTGAGACCGAATGGCATCACCTTATAGCAAAAAGTTCCCCACGGTCTGATGAACGTCGTTTTCTCCATATTATCTGGCGACATTTTAATTTGATTATAGCCAGAAAAGCCATCCATGAAGGAAAACACCGAGAATTGAGCTGTATTATCTACCAACACATTGATGTGAGGTAATGGAAAATCATCCTTCAAACTAGCTCTGTTCAAATCCCGGTAGTCCACACACATTCTCACCTTTCCATCCTTCTTCGGCACCGGCACAATGTTCGCGACCCAAGGCGGATAATTAGTGACAGCGAGGGAACCAACATCCAACTGCTTCTGCACCTCTTCTTTGATTTTCATGACCATCTCAGGTCGAGTTCTGTGCAACTTCTGCTTCACTGGAGGACAGTCTGCTCTCAATGGTAACTTGTGCACAACAATATCGGTATCCAACCCTGGCATATCTTGATAAGACCAGGCGAAGATATCAACATACTCTTTCAACAATGCTACCATTCTGCTCTTGACACTCACCTCCAAAGCGGCCCCGACTTTTACTTCCTTTCTGACCTCCTCGGTACCCATATTAACAAGCTCAACTTGCTCCTCGTGCAGCTGAATCACCTTCTCCTCTTGTTTCAACAACCTGGCTAATTCTTCCGGCAGTTCACAATCTTCTTCGCCTTCTTCTTCGGCATGATAGATCGGATTGTCGAAGTCATATAGGGGTGTAACAGGATTGTTATCAATGAGATCTGGAGAATGATCGCATCTGCATGAATGTTGATTCATGCATTGCTTTAGAACCGGAACGAGACAAATTAAAAGGAAAATGAAAACAAACATTGCCATTTTTATTTTTTTGTTTTAAACTGCAAAAATAAGTGAAAAACAGGGAACACCGCTTTTAGTGAAAAACATCCTTTTATTACTGATGCAAATGTTGCAAAATGAAACACATGAGGTGGCCCTTACAATGAACCATTACGTTTCGGGAAAAACGTATGGCTTTCATGCAAATAGTATTGAAAAACAGAAATATTACTCTTCACGCAGAGTGACAGTGATGATCTTTTCGGCCTTCCAGTTTTGGATCTCCATCCCTGGTATGCACGGCTTTATCTACGAGTCAAGCTCACAGTCACTGTCAGTCTCTTCACCTACAACCAATGGGGTCTTCAATTGATCCCCATCCGTCACCCCGATTTTACCTTTATCCTCTGAAATTACACCCACCATCATCTGACCATGCGCTGGCATGGGATTAGCATTAACATTCAGTGACAGTGTAAAATTGATGGCTTTGGAATCCACCAAGTCTTGGACGGCATGCTTAAAAGCTTTACAACCCTCCACATTATGCCCGGGAGCACCATAATGGAACTCACACTTGGCATTCTCATCATAGTTTATGGGCCTTTGATCTGGTCTCAACGGAGCTAACGTCCTCAACTGTACCATCCCGAGCATACGTCATGGGTGGCCTATCAAACTGACGCTCTGCCATCCTTCCTCTCACTTGGTACCCAGCTCTCTGCATTCTCTGTAGAGGTGACTGCTATTGCTGTTGTACAGATTGGTCCCCAATAGGAATTGTTACCGCAACAGTATGCTGGTAGTAACAATCCCTACCATGTCCTTTATGGGCATACACAACACTCGTGTCACCCTCCTTCTTGCGCTGATCGTTCCCAAATGGCTTCTTTATTCTAGACGACGGAGCATTTCCTGGTATTTTCCCCATTCTCAGCCAGCTTTCAATCCTCTCCACCTTCTCGGCGATTGCTTTCTGCTCCAAGGCGAACTCTCGCATGACACTGATCAACTCACTCATCTTCTCTTTCAGCTCGAGAATGTCAGTGTTGGATGAATCCATCAGTTTGGGTCTGTTGCGTCTGATAGGGTATTTGTGCGGACGAGCTACGTGCGAAGGAATGACTCGGCGTGTGCGAGCGATGATTCCTGAGTCAATCAAACATGTTAGAAACTGACACCTACAAAACAGAAAACAGGTTATTATGACTCACACATGAATGCAATGTCTATCCGTATGAGGAACATTCTGTCCTTCGATTCTGGCTTCATCGAGACGGATAATAATTTGACAATAACATTCTGACATCAGGATGTCTCTCAACCAGAATCTCAATTGAGAATGTACCCTGAGTATGGATAGACATGAGTTAGGTGCAAATAAATGCAAAATGGGAATGATGCTGATGCATGAATGCAATGCACGGTGCCATCCTCCAAGTCATCTGAACATCAACTGTACTGAATCCCGGTCTCTGAACTGATCACAACCATCTGAAGGACTAAGTAACCACAAATCCGACTTGAGAGTTCCGAAATAAACGGAACCGAAGGATACATCACCATCATTACAGGGAAATCACTGAACTGATAGCCACAAAATCATCTGAATCAACCCAGGGAATCCTGAAATAAACGGATCCCCACTGATAAATACCGCGGACAGAACTCCGGCGTCTCAGAAATAATTATCCATAAATCCGACTCATAAATAGAACCCAGCTCAAGAACTGAACCATTAGTCGCCATCCAAGAGTCACCAACAGAATCTGTGCTGTAAGAATCAAACCCTCCCCTCACAGGTGAATTCTAAATAAGGTCATCCTAAGGAGGATATTGGTCTCGACAATCGGACAAGATACTCAACGGGTTTGCCCTTTCGGGTGTGCCGTTGCAGCTCTCGTAAGATCATCTAAACCAAAGATATGAGAAACAGCGGTCACCGAAGTCAACAACTCAAAAGAGGTAACCCAACCAAAGTGGAATAACTCCACCCGGAAGGACTCTCTCAGATGAACCTCGTCCGGCTGTGGTATGTCACATTGCCAAAAACATGTTGACCTAACATGAGAGGCAACATGAGACCACGCTAATCCTAGGTGTATACTCGGGCCTGGGTTTTAGCCCCACTCAGAACACCCACCCCAAATCAAAGGAACCAAACCTGTCCAGAATCCAGCACAGTTATAATATGATGCATGCAAACATATATGCAAATATATACAATCACAGTGTAATAATCATAAATGCAATAAATACAACAGAAAAAGCAACCAAAACTACCCTAAGGAGCGCTAGGATTGACTCGCTTAGGGAAGATGGACCAGCAAGAGGTCAACTTCAGTATTCCCCAGCAGAGTCGCCAGCTGTCCCAACGCGAAAAACAACCGGCGGGAAAAAATACACAGAGCCGCCACCGTGCGTTATTTATCCCAAAGAAGGGAAAGGAAACGCTCGAAGTAAACTTGAAAAAGGGGAAAGGAACGGTCTTACGACCAGAGATGCAGGGCGCGGGAGTCGGCTACGCAAGGGGAAGGTATTAGCACCCCTCACGTCCGCCGTACTCGACGGGATCCACGCTCAAAAGAATAGGATAAGGTTGCTGATAAACTGCTCAAAAAGAATGCACACACTGGAATAATAAACAAGCGAAAGGAAACGGAGCAAGTGGACTCGGCAGGATGTCGCATCCTGGGCCTACGTAGTTTGTCAGAAACAAACATCAGAGTCAACGTAGATCGGGGAAATGGGGAACAGGCTCGCTAGGATATCGCATCCTATGCCTACGTATCTCATCTGGAATGAGAATCAGAGCTGTCGTAGTTCGGCTAACGCACGCCGAAACAAAACACAACACAGAGACGCTGAGACGCCAAAAGAAACTCAACAAGGAAACAGAATGCCAATAGCTGGGCTTACATCCGACTCCAAATAAAGCAAACAGGAAACAGAATGCCAATAGTTGGGCTTACATCCGCCTCTAGATAAATAAACAATCGCTAACCAACGAACACCAAAGGTTCTCCAGCTGACAAACTAAAAGGGAGTCTGGAACTCGAGCCTAATAATTGTCACACAAACACCAAGAAGACGCTGAGACGTCAAAAGAAACAAAAGGTTGAACACACAAACTAATAGGGAGTCTGGAACTTGGACCTAATAGCTGTCAAGCAAAACACACACAAAAAGAAAAAGGGTGCCCGGAGAGATCTCGCTCGATCTCCTGCCTACGTACCTCATCTGGTATGAGGATCAGGGCGACGTAGTTCCCCTTAACAGGGGAGAAACTCTCCTAACCAGAGACCAGGGGAATAACGAACTAAAAGGGAGACTGACTCGAGCCTAATAGTCGTCATGCAAATTATAACCCTAGGTTGAGGTCTCTAACAAGAGTTTGACTCACACAGGAAGTGAGTCAACTCAAGTCTATCTCTACATACGTTCAACTTCCTTGAAAGTCGATCGTACGACTCCTACAAAAAAGGAGATGAGAAGCAGAAAGCAGATAAACATATCAAAAGCAATCATCACACTCTATATACAAACAAGAGGCTCAGACAAATGGTTGGGCTTTAGTCAAGGGGTCATATCAACCTCGACAAACAAGCCAAAACTGTAGGGGTGTCCTGAAGCTCTTAACCACTGACATTGACCGTCAGGGTGAGCAGATGAAAGGTAATGAGGGTTAGACCTCATGGTTCTTAACCCTGGCCTGGGTGAGCTCAAATCAAAGAAAGTGTGAGGGTCCAGAAAGAGGGACCCTACTCCACTTGACTGACACTGTATAAGATCTTGGGTTAGGTTCAAGAGCATCAGCACGTAGTGCGAGCATAATGAACGACTCAACGAATAACAGGGGACTGGCTGCTAATCCCTTCTATCTGTCAATTTCCTCTTCACTTAGGAGGACTTAACAAGTAACATGCCTCACTTGGAGGTCTTTGGCACAAATATAAACAAACACAGACATTGCCTCTTAAGGAGGACTTCAGCCAAACGCCTGCCAAAAAAGCGACATGGCTTCCAGACTACATGGAGTTAGAAGGCTAAGCTACCTCAGTGGTGTACCAACCACACTCCAAAGCAAAGCTCAAGCAAGAGCTAAAAGCGACTAATGTACCTGTACAAAAGCCAACCAGTTAGTATCTCAGACAACCAATCAGAAAACAGACAAAACAACCTAATACAGCTGTACACAATGCAAGTCATAAATGCAATCACTCAAGTGAGCTTATCACATCAATGAACCTATAACACAACAAAGGTTAGTAATCAAAGCAACTTGCATCTCAAGTAATGAGACCAAACCAAACATTAGAGTTAAATGCTCAATACCTGAAACACAAAACACAATTGGTGAGTACAAACCACTAGTACAAAGACTAGGGTCAAAGGCAAGTCAAATAGTCAAATCAACAGTCAATATTTCACATGAAGCACATTCAATCAAACAAGAAAGAGTCCTCAAAAGGACCAAAGCCAATTCAATAGGCAAAGCCATCATATGAACAAGATAAGGCAAAGGCAAGCAATGTGATCACAATTGGACAATCAAATTAGAAAATCCACATTAAAACAGAAATGAATCCAATGATCATGAAAATTTTATACAAGCTTATCATGTTAAGAATGAACATCATGCAAAAACTCAACTCCAGAAGAGATCAAATGGCATGTAAATGAAAATGCACAAGTATAATGCATAAAATGTTACACCCAATGTCACAACATATGTTCATGTGTCCAAAACAGTGGTATCAAATGGTAAAAATGCCAAACAAAAGCCAAAACATCATGTCAAATGTTAGGTTTCAGCATGTCAAATTTCAAGGCAATTGGATTAAACATGAGCATTCCACAAAACAATTAGCACAACATAGCAAATTGGCATCATGTTCAAATAAGCAAGCACAATTAAAAATCCAGCAGCACAAAAATCAGGAAATTAACATCAAACAATAATAAACATCAACACAAGCATGTGGAAAAAAGTTTGGAACAAATTGGATTAACCTACTATTTTTAATGATTTTTCAAAGTTGGATGAATAAAATGGATTAATATGAAAATAATATGGAAAACAAATTTGAAATGAAAACAACAAAGTGCATCCAGCAAGATTCGAATTCAGGACAAGCCAGTCAAAGGCGCTCCAGTAAAATTCAATTGGAAATTAGCAAAACTAGGCGCTAGGTTTCGAACACAGGTCCTAAAGGTTACAAGCGCGCTCAAGATTAAATCAAATGGAAATATACACAGCGAGGTATCGAACAGAGGACATGAAGGTTACAGGCGCGCTTAAATGAAATAAAAACATGCAAAACGGAGAATCGAACAGAGGTCACGCAGGTTCAAGGAGCGTTTAATCCAAAACGCCGCGTTTTGATGCAAACCCTAGGTCCAATTACAGGCGGCGGAGGACGGCGGTTTCAGCCGTCTTCTCCGATGGATCCACGACGGAGCTCAAGAACAAAAATTCTAGAAATCAACAAACTATATACCGTTGGAAAGGTCTCTTCACGCATATCTCAAATATCACATTAGCTAAGCCTAATTCTCCATGAATCGCTCAAATCGAAGGCGAGAAGTTCTTAGATCTAAACTTAAAATCATCATATCTCCTTCAATTCTTAACCGAAATTAAATCTACTTATACCAGCATCATCAGTGAATCAAGCTCTACATAATCATGTGCATAAAAAGGCAAAACAAGAGATTCGAATTTCAAGCTTACTTGATGTGCAGTGTTCAAATCCACGTGTTCAAGGCTCCAGAACTTCCAGATCCACTCCAGTAATCTTGATTTGAAGCTTTATGCACGAAATAACAATTGAAATCCACCAGATCTAGCTTAACTTGAAGCTTCCATGTTCATCTTCAAGCTTTGGGTATGCACGAATCTGCACCAAATTCTTCAATCCAAGCCTTGATTCCTCATCAATGATGCATGATAAACCAGAATATGCAAGGATCTTGATGAATTAGGTGAAGAAATTTGAAGTTTGAAGTGAGAGAATTTTGGAGGGAAAACCAATTTTCAGATCTAGAATGTGTTGTTCCCTGAAATTCTGTTATAATTAGGCTTATATACCATGTGCTAATCACCCTGAAATTGTCATTAGGCAATGGTTAATTGAGATTAAAAAGAAATAAGGTGAATGACCAATTTGGCAAGTGTGTGGTGCATGGAGATTTTACACGTAAACAGTGCACATGCATGGTTCAAAGTCACTTAAAATCATCCAAAGATCACAATGGCATTGGTATTTTTCATGTATGATCAATAGAATTTGAATTCTCCATTTTCCCTCCAAAATATACATGCATGGACAAATGATCATGTGAGTTAATTTCATGCAATGCAATGTTTGATTTGGAAAATATTGGTCATGATAAGCATAATGCAAAAAGAGTGGACCAATTTGGAGCTTTGGAGCAAAAGTTATGCCATGTTGAACTTCCATGTGCACTTTGTCATCCTTTGGCCATAATTCTTCAACCATTCATCAGATGATCATGATCTTTAACTTTTTGGAAAGAGGAGAGAAAGATATTCAACTTTCATTTTCACCGAAAATCCATTTGAAGCTTCTTTGATGATGATAAGTCAAGTTGAATATGGACCAAAAACTTGCCATTTTTGGAAACTTTTAATTACAGGTCACTTTCCATTTTGGGAAACTTTTGATATGACCTCAAAATCTTCAAGATATATGTTTAAAATGACAAATGAACCTCTTTTGAACATGAATGAGGTGTATCAACTCTTGCACAATTGACTGTACAGTTGACTTTATGGTCCTCAGGTGACCCTGCAATGCCCTGATTAGCTTGAACCTCCATCACTTGGGGAAATGGCTCAGAAATGAAACCCTAGCTCATGTAAGCTCCTCAATATAACCATATGATGATCTCCATCTCAAGAAAGACCTCATCTCCTTGATAAACCCTGATTGGAAGAAAACATTGATTAGGGTTGACCAGAGGTCAAAACCCTAATCCAAAGGAATCTGAGGCATGAATAATGAGTCCCCTGAAGATGATAAACCATGATGATGATGATATATCCTTGCAATCAAGATAATGCTCAACCTTTGAAGAACCAAGAATCCCTGATGAGATGCAAAACCCTCAAATGTTAGATGATCAATTCATATAGACCCCTAGGCTTGAACCACATGACTTCTCCATATTCTGAAAAAGACTTTGGAGGATGATCTTCTTATTTTCATATGATATGCAAAAATGCAAATGCCTAATGTCATAAAACATGAAATGCAATGTGCCAAACTAGTCCCAAGAAGAGGAGGGCAAATTATGAGGTGTTACAGCTGCCACATGTGCACCGATATTCAAGCTCCTCCGGAAAGATCAGTCTCATGATTGGACCGAGGATTGCCAAAAGGCCTTTGATAGTATTAAAGAGTATTTGTCTGAGCCCCGATTCTATCTCCACCTGTGGAAGGGAGATCTTTGATTATGTATCTGACAGTTCTTGAAGACTCAATGGGTTGTGTCCTTGGTCAGCAAGACGAATCTGGGAAGAAAGAGTATGTCATCTATTATCTGAGTAAGAAGTTCACTGAGTGTGAGTCGTGATACTCGATGCTTGAGAAAGCATGTTGTGCTTTAGCCTGGGCCGCTAAGCGCTTACGCCAGTATATGTTAAATCATACGACTTGGTTGATATCCAAAATGGATCCAATCAAGTATATCTTTGAGAAACCTGCTTTAATTGGGAGGATTGCCCGTTGGCAGATGTTGTTATCTGAGTATGATATTGAGTATCGAGCTCAGAAGGCTATAAAAGTTAGTATCTTGGCTGACCACTTGGCACATAAACCAATTGAGGATTACCATTCAGTTTGGTATCACTTCCCAGATGAGGAGATTTTGTATTTGAAAATGAAGGATTGTTATGAGCCTACGCTCGATGAAGGGCCAGAGCCCGGTTCCCGATGGAGCATGGTGTTTGATGGCGCTGTAAATCAATATGGAAATGGTATTGGGGCAGTGATTATTACTCCTCAGGGCACACATTTTCCTTTTACAGCAAGGCTAACTTTCAAATGCACGAATAATATGGCTGAGTATGAAGCTTGTATTATGGGATTGGAAGAATGTATGAATCTTAGGATCAAACATCTTGATGTTTATGGTGATTCGGCCCTTGTTGCTAATCAGATTAAGGGTGAATGGGAGACGAATCAGCCTGGCCTCATCCCATATAGAGATTATGCGAGGAGGATTTCAACATTCTTTACTAAGGTTGACTTCCACCATATTCCTCGAGGAATCGGATGGCAGATGCTCTTGCTACACTTGCTTCGATGATCGTGGTTAGACTTTGGAATGAAGTTCCCAATATTACTGTAATGCGCTTGGACAGACCAACTCATGTATTTGCAGTAGAGGAGGTACAAGATAACAAGCCGTGGTATTATGATATCAAGTGTTTTCTTCAAAGCCAGATTTACCCGCCTGGAGCATCTGTAAAAAATAGAAAGACTTTGAGGAGATTATTAGGCAATTTCTACCTCAATGGCGATGTGCTTTATAAGAGGAATTTTGACATGGTTCTGCTCAGATGCGTGGATAGACACGAAGCAAACCTGTTAATGACCGAGGTCTATGAGGGTTCGTTTGGTACTCATTCCAATGGACATGTTATGGCTAGAAAGATGTTGAGAGTAGGCTACTATTGGCTGACAATGGAGTCTGACTGCTGCAAATATGTGAAGAAATGCCATAAGTGTCAGATTTATGCGGACAAGATTCATATTCCCCCGACACTTTTGAATGTGATTTCATCACCATGGCCTTTCTCCATGTGGGGAATTGACATGATAGAACCAAAAGCGCCAAATGGGTTGAAGCGGCATCATACGCAAATATGACCAGGCAGGTGGTTGTGAAGTTTATCAAGAATCAACTCATATGTCGTTATGGTGTGCCGGATAAGATCATTACTGACAATGGATCTAACTTGAACAACAAGATGATGAAAGAGCTGTGTAGCGAGTTCAAGATAGCACATCATAATTCTTCTCCTTACAGACCCAAGATGAATAGGGCTGTTGAAGCTGCTAACAAGAATACCAAGAAGATTATCCAGAAGATGGTTGTCACGTATAAAGATTGGCATGAGATGCTGCCATTTGCTTTGCATGGATATCGTACATCTGTCTGCACTTCAACAGGGGCAACCCCTTTCTCTCTTGTTTATGGCATGGAGGTTGTGCTCCCAGTAGAGGTGGAGATCCCATCAATGAGAGTCTTGATGGAAGCCAAGTTGACTGATGCTTGTAGCGGGGTATTCGTTACCATTGGAGATATTGACTAAATCCAAGGTAAACCATACAAGTCGAGTCGCCACCGCACTTTTATTTATCCAAAGGAATGGTTAGAAAGCGAACAAAAGCCTAAAAGTTTTATCGAATCAAAAACTAGTAAAAATGTCAGAGATCTGGGTAAGGGGGTTGGTTATGCAATGGGAAGGTTTTAAGCACCCAAAACATCCTAGGTACTCCTAGGGAGCCCTTTTCATATCTGTTGTAAGGTTGGTATTTTGTGAAAATTTATTTGTGCAAACATGATTGAAGAGATGAGAAAAGAATATACAAATTTATTTACATTTTGTGTTTGAATGGATGAACCCATTGCATACGTACCATCTTAAAAAAGATTAGGATCAAAACCTCGTAGTTCGGGGTAAAAATCTCAAAACAAATGAGTGGATTGATTGGTCCAAAAGCCTTAAGGTCTTTTGTTATCCAAGGGAGAAAACTCAAACCAAAACCACAAATCCACCATGTGAGGATAACTTCAACATGCTAGTGAGGGGTTAACCCTATAATAAGCATGGAAGACTCATTGTACATCACTAAGGATAAAGGTGAGTATTACATCTTCCTCAAGGATAACTCAAACCTAATAGCTAAAGGTTATGAAAAATTTGATTAAGGAAGTGGCCATTGAAACCCCAAAAGTATTTGAGTGGGTTATATTTACCAATGAAAAGTATTTACAAAATATGGTCAAAGTGGATTAAAAGATTCAATTCAAAATAAGTATTATGAAAAGAGAGTTTGAAAATGAAAAGCATAAGGCTTAGGTTTCTAATGTTTGAAAAGAAGTGTTAGATGTTTGCACAAAAGTTTTGGCTTGGGTTAGAATGGAGAGAAGAAGAAGAAAGGCTAAATTCCTAATCATACAAGAGATGAGGGAAAAGAGAACAAGACCACAAAACGAGTTCCTCTCTTGAGATCATATTGATGATCCAAGTAGCTCCCATCCTTTGGAATAAGCAATCACACAAAGCATAAACTCAAGCAATCATCAATCAAATGAACTCTTGGAAGGTTCCTCAATGTATCTTGGGTCCCTCTCTTAGAAGCTCATGGCAATGGTTCCTCAATGTGGCTCAATGTTGGAATCCCTAACACAAAAACACACACATCAAAAGGTTCTATTAACAATCAAAGAATGGACAAGAGGGAGTTTAGAATATGGTCCTTTCAATGTTCATCTTCAAGCTTTAAGCATTCTAAAGGCATGAGGCCTAGTTGCTCTTTGACATTTAAGCACTCTAAAGGCATGACGCCTAGTTACTCTTCAAACTCCAATAGCTTGGGTAAATTCCTAAAGTCTAAGTCCATTTTGTCCAATTCTTTGCATTAGGTTCACAACAAACAGACAAACACAAGCATAAAAGATATATACACAATTATATGCTCTAGTGAGCAAAAGGCAAATGGCATTAACATAAACATGTGCTCCAATGAGCAAAGGAAAAAGCAAATGAATAATATGTGCAAGAATAGTAAATTGCATAAAAGTAAGGAGCAAGAATTTAATGTTAATAGTCAATGGTAAATAATAGTAGTTAGTGTGCCATGAGGCAAATTTAGCACTATGTTAAGCAATCGTAATTGGACTTATGTACAAGTCACAACTATCTGAGGCCGATCAATAATAATGTAGGCAACAACACAAGTTAAAAGTCTTGATTAGTGAACCAAGTTCCAACAACTTGCCATGCCAAAAGAAAAAAAAGAGAATTGATCTTGTATTGATTTAAGTCCTTTGCATGATTTAGGAAACAACCTATCCTTAATGCAAAGCCATTCACTTGATCAATTGATCAAGATGAATTAGATTTGAATCAAGGAAGATTAAGTCTCCCTAATCAATGCTAACTTATCAATCTTTAACTCATTGATCAAAAAGAAAAAGGAAGAAGAAGAAGAAGGAGATGAATCATGAAAATGGAAATTGAAAGATAAAAGAATAAAGTGCATTAAATGAAATGGCATATACCAATCAACAAATGTTGACTAATGATATTGAGGATCAAGGTCAAACACTCAAAAACAACAGTGAGATGAAGATTGGAAGTCAAGAAATGAACAAAATATTTTTGGCATTTTTTAATATTTAAAATAAACTTCAATTAAAATATTAAAGAAAGGTCAAACTTCAAAATCACTTCAAATTAACTTTGAAAAGTCCAAGTGATTTATCCTAAGTTTGACAAAAAACTTCAGCATTTTTAAAAGTCAGAAACTATTTTTAACCAATAAAAAATGAATAAAAATAACCTAATTGAACTAAAATCTCAAATAAATCTCAAATCAATTAAAAAATTGATGAGAATATTTTTCATAGATCCATCATCATTCAAAGAGGTTGAGAAAATATTTTTGTATTTTTTGAATATCAAAAACTATTTAAAATGAATTAAAAATGACCAGAAAAGAGAAAATTCACAAAAAAATATCAAATGACAAAATAAAAAATATTAAAAATCATTTTTAAAAACTAGAATTAAAATGGAGAAGAATGCAATTGGTCCCATATTTTTTGGAATTAAAATGAAGAAGTTATGAATTTTTGAAGTTAAATGAAATAAAAGAAAGAAAATCAGAAAAATGGAAAATAGCAAAAATCAGGGAGCGTTGGATGACTTCATTAATTGACGTGGCCACATCCAATGGATCAGGAGCGCGCGCGTACCATAGTCATTAGTCAACTGAGAAACATATTGAATTAAAAAAGTCATAACAATGGAGAGTGGAGATTAGATCTGGAGATGCCATCACACGGTCCACAATCCATCTCGCAAAGGGACGGTGGCCAGAGCCACCGTCTTCTCCAGCGAGCATGAAGATTCCGGCCAAAGTTGCAGGCAATAAAAACTTAACCAAATGAAGCGATCCTCATATCATTGGAAAGCTGGGGTGATGTACATCACCCCTGTACCATTGGTTTTCCTTCTAGATCTCCATGGGAAGAGAAATCAGAAGAGGAAAATAATGGAGTTCAAACTGAACTTGATGATTTTGCAAAATTAAAAGCACAATTCAAATGCCTCTAATGAGAGGACTTCAGACAACACAATAGCCAAGCAAATAGATCAAGGAATAGGGAGTTTCGAAGAAAAAACCAGTTGAAGCACACCTTTGAATTGTGAAGATTTGAGCTCCTTTCCTTGGTTCCTTTTGCAAAACAGAAGTTCAATGGATCATATGATGAAGGTCTAGGAACTTTAGATCTGAAGATTCAATCAAATTCAATTGAATTTCAGATCTGAAAATTTTAAGAAAATGTGAACTTAGTTCCTTTGGTAATGGCTATGGATTCAGTTGTGCAGCATATCAGGCGCCTTTAGGTTAAGATTTGAAGTGAGCAATGCCTTCTATTTATAGATGGAGCTGATGCAGGGAGGTGGAAAACTCGTGTGCATGAAAGTTGAAGGCCTCCATGCATGGGCCTGTACAGGCGCATGGAGGGCCCAAAAGCCAATGCAAATGGATGCTGAAATGATTTGGAGAAGGTTTGGACGTGTACATGCAATTGGTTTGGAGTGTGCAATGAGTTTCAAACAAGTTTCCATAATTGCACCAAAATCTTCCCCTCTTTGAAAATGCCACTTGAAAAATTGAAACATAGGCATGTGGGTAATGGTTGGAAAGGTCTTGACATAAGGAACAAATGTTATGTTGGCCAAACACTCATTTGAAGTGTGAAAGTTTATGAAAACAGGCCATGAAGTTCATAGTGCAAAACATGCCTTTGAAAATTTTGCCAAATTAGACCAACTTCAAGCCCCTCTATTTTGATGATTCAAGCCCCAAATGGAAAAACTTCCAACATCAAAGTTGTATATCTTTTAAAGACAATAAAAATGGACTTAAATTGTGCATCATTTGGATTTTTGATGAAGGATTTATGGGCACTTGAAGTTGGACTTTTTTGCCTTTCAATGCATTTGGTCCAAAGTGACCTATAATGTTTTGCATTATCACATGTATTTCCTTTGAGATTATGAAATTTTGTTCAACATAACATTTGAAGTAGACATCTTAAAATTTCCAATGCATTTGATCCCACCTCAAAATCATAAAAAATGAATGAGTTATGTTCTTGGGAAGTTGACCCAAAATTAGGGTTTCAGTCAAAATGACCTATAATGTCTTGGAATGGATGATGACCTTCCAAACTTCAAATAAATTTTTTATGAACATGAAAGTTGTTCATATTGTCCTTAAGAACATTGTTTCTTTTGGGATCATCTCCATTTGACCAACAAATAAAAAGTTAGGTCTCAGTGCATTTCAAAATAGTCAGATGAATTGACTGATCAACTTCTCAAGTCCACAACTCATATCTTGATGAATTGATGATTGAGGACACTCAAATAAGTTCAAGTATGAATGAGATGGTGAATTAAAGAACTTCCCTTGATTGTATTTGACCATGGGCTAAGGTTGCTTCATGAGCAAGGCACACTTGGTACATAGATGAATTAGGGTTTCCTTGAGAACAACTTCAAACCCTTTGACTTGCTTTGATCAAAATGATGAAATGAGATACTTAGGGAGGCATATTTGATGGATGAGAGCTTTGGGAACCATTACCATGCTTGCTTTCATCTTCTCTTGGCCATATCTTTGCACAAAGGATCTCCTCGAAGCTTTTGACCTTGTGATTGCTCAAGCTACAAACAAGAAATGTTAGTGACATATTTTTGTGCTTTTGGTTTGTAAAAAAATGAGAAAAGCAATAATATACAATTCAAACATGCTTGGTGATCTCAAACCACTCACAAGGGATCCCACCCAAAGGCAAAGGAAACCAAGATGCTCATGATCCTTGAGGCTTTGCAAATGCAATGTTATGATGCCATGAGGGATCTTAGGGACAAAATTGGGGTCTTACAATGTTGAATGGGTTCAGAGTCGTTATGACCAACTGAATTTGATAGAAGAGAAGAGATTGACTGTCATGTGCCATGGTCAGTTATATCAGCAAAGGATGAAGAAAGCCTTTGATAAGAAGGTCAAGCCTCGTGTGTTCCGAGAAGGTGACCTTGTGCTCAAGAAAGTTTTGTCTTTCACACCCGATTCCAGGGGCAAGTGGACTCCAAACTATGAAGGTCCATATGTTGTTAAGAGAGCCTTTTCAGGCGGTGCTTTGATACTTACAACTATGGATGGGGAGAATTTCACTCGTCCTGTGAATTCAAATGCAGTCAAGAAATACTTCGCCTAAAATAAAAACAAAATAGCTCGCTAAGTTGAAAACCCGAAAGGGCGGCTTAGGCAAAAATGAGCGTCTCGGTGGGTTGAAAACCTGAAAGGGCGATCCAGGCAAAAGTTAGAGACATAAAAAATGAATATGTATCCCGCTAGATTGAGTACCTCACCATGGGGAAATCTAGGCAAAAGTTAGGGATTTGGCAAGTAACTGCATCCTGACAAGACTTTATTCTACAAATTGTCATCTGTCAGAGATTCTCGCTCGGTCATCGTCAACTGAAGCGTCAAATACATCGGATTCAGAGTTGGTGGAGAAATGATCATTATGTTCAATGTAGCCCTTTTCCAATATATATCACCAATTTCAAATTTGTAAAGATATATGGAGTCTCACCATTTGCAGACTACCATTCCATCAAATAAATTTGAGCCTTTATCCAATTATTTTGCACTCTTATTTGTTTCCATTCAACAAATGTTTTGCATGTTTTAATGGAGAAATATCATTGTTTTAAATAAATAAAATTTTCATAATGTGTTTTAAACAAAGTGAACATTCACAATGATGAAAGGATACTTGGGATGTCTTCAGTGCTCTCCTAAAGATGGTATGATTCCTAATAGGGTAAGACATTGGGTCCTATTGCCAACATGATTGTATCCTCTTTTATCGAAGCCTGTTTGCATTTTTTCTCCCGAGCAGAGTGGTTGGTAAAGGTATGCATCTTTCTTTCCTTCAGCGGAGTGATGATCCTTCCTCCTCAGTAGATGTGATTTCGTTAGTAGTACGATATAATGGTGACCCTAGAGACTTCTGATTGGTGGTTGTTCCCCACAGAGTTCCATTATCCCCTCTGATAATTTCCCCCAGTAGAGTGCTTCCGCGGCGGATTTTATTTGTATGTTGATCTTGTCCCCGGCTGGGATGACTCATGCCCCTGCAGAGATCTTTGTTTCCTGGTATCTCTGGTCCCCATCAGATAGGATGTTCCCTAGTGGACCTGGCTTTCTCTCTCGAGATGTAGTACCGGATGTTTGTCCATCGATCTTTGGACCTGTTTGTGTTAGATATGGTTGTTTTGTCAGCATTCATCATACATAAACCATGCATATATGCATATAATTTCAACATTCAAATATTCATGTCGCATTATTTACCATAAATACCTTTGTTTTGTTGTCCCCTGCTATTCGGTGATACATTTTTCACCAAGCAGCCGTTGGTGTCTGATATCCCTATGTAGAGTCAGCCCCATAAGTAGAAAGCGTCTATCCTTTCTTCCGTATTCCCCACTGAGTTATGTCCTCGTGGATGATTGTTGTTTTTATTTCCTCCCAAAACATATATTGGGATGGAGTTTCCCCTAAGTTATACCCTCGTAGGGATGAAGTTTTGTTTCATTATGCCTATCTAGTTTGTTCCTAGATTGGTTTCTTGCGATTTTCCCTGCGCTTCCCCCCTAGTTTAGATGAATGATTGCTCAGTAACCAGTAATTGTCCTTCTTTTCCCCGGCGAAGTCTGTGGTTTTCTACCCGCATATCGGTAGCTGTAAACCCTATTTCTATCCCCTTCCAGAGTTAACCTTATTTGTGTTCATCCTAACCGATGACAGTTACTCTTCCGTGGTTTTCTACCCAGTATCCGGTAGATGTAATCCCCTCTTTGGCAGTTATCTTTATCCAACATTCGGTATTGATAGCCCTTCCTTTTTTGAGTATGTCTCCCAGTAACCGGTGACATATCTCCCGGATCATTGCCTTTGTCAATGTATCCCCCAGCGAGTCATCTTTCATTTGCCAATCGTCGATAATGATTGTTTCACCCTTTGATTTGGTCATCATTTTTATACCTAGTATTTGGTATCCCGATGCCCTTTTTCTTTCGGTCGATTTATCCTTCATTAACCCAGTAACCGGTTGTGGATAATCTTCCATGCGGGTATATTATCTACGTTCTGACGGTAATAGATAATATATCTCATGCGCTCTTCGGTCGAAGTCTTTTGTTCTTCCCCAGTCGAGTAAGGTTCGTATTCCCTTTTGCGGAGTCGAATGCCCATCCTGTAATCGGAGTTCGCTTTTTAGCCCTCTTTTGGATGATGAGTGTCTTGGAAATATTCCCCAATTCATGCTTGGTCGGTCACCTATTATATACCCAGTAACCGGTATCCTTAGTGTTCCTTCCCTTCTGCTCCCTATTATGACTTTTTGTCTTCTGTGGAGTCAGATTTCCTGAGTCGAGACATACCTTTTTAGGTCCTCCTCAGATGATTTTTGGATGTTTGATATCTATCACCCTCATACCGGTCTTAGATATTCATTCTCCCCGAGCGTGTTGTTCTCTCACCCTCATACTGGTGTTTCGATCACATGTCTCCTTGAGCTTATTACCCAGTAACCGGTGATACCTCATCCTGTTGTTTCCTCAGATAAGTCTTGTTTGGACATTCCCCAGCAAAGTCCCTTAGTGGATTTTCCCCATCTGAGTCCGGATTTTCATCCGAAGTATCCTTTGTGGATAGTTCTGCTGTATTGGCATATTCCCCAGTACATGCGCCTTTGAGTCAGTTCGAGTCTTTCCATTGATTTATTTTCATGGAATTCTTCTTGTGTCTCTCACCAAGTCTTAAGTCGTGACCTGCTCACGCACTTTATTCCCTTTCTTATCCCCATAAGAGTCCCTAGAGTCTCTGTCCCATTGAGTGTATTACTCATATGGATTGTCAGTTTCTCCGGATTTCTTTTCTTCTTTGTGGACACATATCTCCACAGAGTATTACCTTTTGCATGCATACATTTACATCATGAGGTCTCTTAGGGACCAAAATTCGTCTCTTTGTTATTATTTAAGCCCATTCTACCTCGTCGAGATGAAGATTTTAACCTTCACTTCTCCGGCTAGAATGACCTTAAATAGGGGCATCTGTAAGACCCTAATTTCGACCCTAAGATCCCTCACGGCATCATAACATTGCATTTACATTGCCTCAAGGATCATGAGCATCTTGGCTCCTTACCTTTGGGGTGGGGTCTCTTGTGATTGGTTTGAAGATCACCAAGCATGCTTGAGTTGTATATTTTTGCTTTTCTCATTTTTATTTACTAACCAAAAGCACAAAAATATGTCACTAACATCTCTTGTTTGTAGCTTGAGCAGTCACAAGGTCAAAAGCTTCTAGGAGATCCTATGTGCATTGATATGGCCAAGGGAAGATGAAAGCATGCATAACAATGGTTACCAAAGCTCTCATCCATCAAATATGCTCCCCAAGTATGTTAATTCATCATTTTGATCAAAGTAAATCAAAGGGTTTGAGGTTTGTCTCCCAAGGAAACCCTAATTCATCTGTTCATCAATTGTGTCTTGCTCATGAAGCAACCTCAACCCATGGTCAAATGCAATCAAGGGAAGTTCTTTAATTCATCATTTCATGCATATTTGAACTAATTTGATTGCCCTCAATCATTAAATCATCAAGATATGAGTTTTGGACTTGAGAAGTTGATCAGTCAATTCATCTGACTATTTGGAAATACACTGAGACCTAACTTTTTATGTGTTGATCAATTGGAGATGACCCCAAGAGAAAAAATGTTCTTAAAAACCATATGAACAACTTTCATGTTCATCAAAGTTTTATTTGAATATTGGAAGGTCATCATCCACTCCAAGACATTATAGGTCATTTTGACTGAAACCCTAATTTTGGGTCAACTTCCCAAGGACATAACTCTTTCATTTTTTATGACTTTGAGGTGAGATCAAACGCATTGGAAATATTAAGATGTCTACTTCAAAGGTTATGTTGAGAAAAATTGCAAAATCTCAAAATAAATACATGTGATAATGCAAAACATTATAGGTCACTTTGGACCAAATGCATTGAAATGTGAAAAAGTCCAACTTCAAGTGCCCATAACCTCTACATAAAAAATCCAAATGATGTAAAATTTAAATCCAAATTTATTGTCTTGAAAAGATATACAACTTTCATGTTTAAGGTTTTATCATTTGGAGCATGCATCATTGAGACAGAAGGGTTTGAACTTTGGCCAATTTTGAAAATTCCACATATGCATGTTTTGCACCCTACACTTCAAGTTCAATTTTCATTAATTTCCAAGGCCCAAATGGATTTTTTATCAACATGACATTTGTTCCTTATGCACCAAGCTTTCCAACCATTACTCATGAGGTGGTGTTTCAAGTTTGGACATGGTATTTTCGAAGGTTTGAACCCATTGGTGCAATTTTGGAAAATCAATTAATTTGCATTGCATGAACCAATGTTACACAATCTGCACGTCCAAATTGCTTCTATCATGCATCAGCTACCAAATCCAAGTGGAATTGGGCCCTCCATGTGCCTGTACAGGCCCATGCATGGAGGCCCTTTCCATTCATGCGAGGAATTTTTCATGCACTTCAGCCATGCCTTGCCTATAAATACATTACCTTTGAGCTTCATTTTACTAACCTGAAGGCGCCCTAAATGTTGTGCAATTGAATCCTCACCCCCACACCAAAGGAACTCTCTCTTTTTCTCTCTCAATTTTCAGATCTAGAATTCAGTTGCCTCGACTGTTTTCTTAGATCTAAAAGTTCCTAAACCTCATCACCTTGATTCATAGAGTGTACTACAAGCTTTAGCACCAAGGAATTGTGAATCCAAGCTCTGCAAATCAGACGTTTACCTCAGCTTTTAATTTCTTCGAATCTACTCATATATTGGTTATTTCTTGTTATTGTTGTGTGATCTGAAGTCCTCTGCATAGAGGCAACATTCTTGAGCCTTGAATTTTCAAAATCCATTAAGTTCATGTGAACACCAAAGAAATTCCATCTCTGATTTCTCTTAATGTAGAAACCTAGAGTGGATTTGGTTGGTATAGGGGTGATGTACATCACCCCAGCTTTCTATTGGTACCAGGATCGTAGCATTTGGTTAATATTTTTTCCCTATGCAATTTTGAACTTGGCCGGAAGTTGGCCGGAGAAGACGGTGGCGCTGGCCACCGTCTGGTCTCCAGATTCGATCTGAGTCGTCCATCTCATTTTCCAGATCAAATGCCACGCGTCCATTGTTATGACTTTATTATTGGCTTGGTGCGCTTCAGTTGACCAAGGAGCATGGTAGGCGCGCATGTGTGAGCCTCATGATCTGCCAGCTCAATTAATGAGCTCAGATCAAACGGTCCATGCATTTTCTAATTTCTAATTTCTGATTTCTATTTCTTTTATTTCTTTTAACTCCATTTCTTTTTAAAAATTTATATCTCTTTCATTATTGGTCCAAAAAATGTGAGACCAATTGCATTTTTCTCCTCTTAAGTTCCAGTTTCTTAAAATGATTTTTAATATTTTTTATTTTATCATTTGATATTTTTTTTGGAATTTTCTCTTTTCTGCTTATTTTTAATTCATTTTAAATAGTTTTTGATATTCAAAAAATACAAAAATATTTTTCCAACCTCTTTGAATGATGATAGATCTATGAAAAATATTCTCATCAATTTATTAATTGATTTGAGATTTATTTGAGATTTTAGTTCAATTAGGTTATTTTTATGCATTTATAATTGATTTAAAATAGTTTATGACTTCTAAAAATGCTGAAATTTTTTGTCAAAACTTTGTTTGACCTTGTTGAACTTGGGATAATTCACTTGGACTTTTCAAAGTTGATTTGAAGTTTGACCTTTGTTTATTATTTTAATTCAAGTTTTATTTTAAATATTAAAAATACCAAAAATATTTTATTTATTTCTTGACTTCTAATTCTCATTTTGCTTCTGTTTTCTATTATTTGACATTGATCTTCTCTATCTTTGGTCATTGCTTGTTGATTAATACATACGATTTCCATTAATGCACTTTAATTCTTCTTCTTCTTCTTCTTCTTCTTCTTCTTCTTCTTCTTTTCTTTTTTGATCAATGAGTTAAAGACTGGTGGTTAGCATTGATACATGAAGGTTTAATCTTCCTTGATTCAAATCTAATTCATCTTGATCATGGATCAAGTGAATGGCTTTGCATTAAGGATAGATTGCTTCCTAAATCATGCAAAGAACCTAAATCAATACAAGATCATTTCTCATCTTCTTTTTGGCATGGCAAGTTGTTGAAGTTTGGTTCACTAATAAAGACCTCTAACTTGTGTTGTTGCCTACATTATTATTGACCGACCTCAGATAGTTGTGACTTCTACATAAGTCCAATTACGATTGCTTAACATAACACTAAATTTGCCTTATGGCACACTAACTACTAACATTAACCATTAACCATTAATATTTACTTATTGCACTTTACATTTATGCAATTTACTATTCTTGTCCATATTATTCATTTGCTTTTTCCTTTGCTCATTTGAGCACATGTTTATGTTAATGCAATTTGCCTTTTGCTCACTTGAGCACATATTTGTGTATACATCATTGTGCTTGTGTTTTGTTTTGATTGTTGTGGACCAAATGCAAAGAAATGGACAAATGAACTTAGTTTATAGGACTTTCCCTATGCAAATTTGGAGTCAAAGAGCAACTAGGCATTGGGCCTTTAGAGTGCTATACAAGTCAAAGAGCAACTAGGCATTGGGCCTTTAGAATGCTATTAATGCTAAAGAGAACTTTGAAGAGACCACTTTCTAAACTCCTTCTTGTTCATTCTTGGTTTGTTTGATAGAACTTTTTAATGTATGTGTTCTTGTGCTAGGGATTCTAACATTGAGCCTAAGTGAGGAACCATTGTCATGAGCTTCTAAGAGAGAGAGATCTAAAAGCCATTGAGGAACTTTCCAAGAGCTTGTTTGATTATGTTGATTGCTTTAGCTTACTATTATTTTGCTTGCATATTCCAAAGGATGGGAGCTACTTGGATCATCAATATGATCTCAATAGAGGAACTCCATTTGTGGTCTTGTTTCTTATCCCTCATCTCTTGTATGATTAGGACTTTAGCCATTATTCTTCTTCCCTCCACTATAACCCAAGCAAAAACTTTTGTGCAAACATTTAACATTTGTTTTCAAATATTAGAAACCTAAGCCTCATGCTTTTGATTTTCAAACTCCTTTTCATAATACTTATTTTGAATTGAACCTTTAAATCAACTTTGACCATATTTTGTAAATACTTTTCATTGGTAAATATAACTCATTCAAATACTTTTGTGGTTTCAATGGCCACTTTTCTTAATCAAACTTTTTTCATAACCTTTAGCTATTAGGTTTGAGTTATCCTTGAGGTAGATGTAATACTCACCTATATCCTTAGTGATGGACAATGAGTCTTCCATGCTTATTATAGGGTTAACCCCTCACTAGCATGTTGAAGTTATCCTCACATGGTGGATTTGTGGTTTTAGGATGAGTTTTCTCCCTTGGATAACAAAAGACCTTAAGGCTTTTGGACCAATCAATTCACCAATTCATTTTGAGATTTTTACCTCGAACTAAGAGGTTTTGATCCTAATCTTTTTAAGATGGTACGTAGACAATGGG
Source organism: Lathyrus oleraceus (assembly GCF_024323335.1). NCBI lineage: Eukaryota > Viridiplantae > Streptophyta > Magnoliopsida > Fabales > Fabaceae > Lathyrus > Lathyrus oleraceus. The sequence continues at coordinate 308,168,632 of NC_066580.1, forward strand.
TTTATCCATCCAAACATAAATTGTAAATAACTTGTATATTCTCTTTTCATTTCTTCAATCATGTTTGCACAAATAAACTTTCACAAAATATCAACCTTACAACAAATATGAAAAGGGCTCCCTAGGAGTACCTAGGATGTTTTGGGTGCTTAACACCTTCCCATTGCATAACCAATCCCCTTACCCCGATCTCTGACATTTTTACTAGTTTTTGATTCGATAAAACTTTTAGGTTTTTGTTCGCTTTCTAACCATTCCTTTGGATAAATAGAAGTGTAGTGGCGACTCGACTTGTATGGTTTACCTTGGATTTAGTCAATATCTCTAATGGTAACGAATACCCCGCTACACAAGGCATCAAATAAAGATAGCCACATCCAAGCTTAGAAACTCCATGATCTTCTTCATAATTCCTCATGTATCAGATGACTTCAAAGATATGCATTAGACACAGGTTCAAAATAACAACTTCAATATGATCATGTTGTACGTGAACTCCAATGGATCTTCAATATTGTATCAAATGGAAGTTCACTTCACAAGCACTTGGTTTTTGAAAGTTGACATTGGCCAATTCATTTTGCATAGGGAGTGTTGCATAATTCTAAGTCCAATGTCTCATAGCAAACCAACAGTCCACACAAAATGTGTTTTAGGGGTTTTTGTTCTTATTGTGTACATTAAGGTCAAAAGACCACAAACACAAACAAGTATATACAAACACAATTATTCACAAAGTATGGCTCAAGTGAGCAAAGTAAAAATGGCATTAAAGTAAACAAATTGAATGGTATGAATAATGGCAAATGAATAAAGACTTGAAATTAAAGTGCATAAAAGTAAATGGCTTTAAATTAAATGTTAGTTGTTGATTAATTAGAAGTTAGTATTGTTTTTTCTTTGTTTTGTTTAAGTCATTCTTTGGAGAACACTCAACCCACTATTCACAAGCATGGATCCTTGAACCAAGACATCTTCCAAAGGAAGGAAAAAATGCCAAGTTTCCACACAATACCATGAAAGAGGGGAGACTTACAATCTCACTCACTAGAATGTTATGCCTTTTGTGTCACAAGTTTAGCGCTATGTTAAGCAATCGTAATTGGACTTATGTAGGAGTTACAACTATTTGAGGCTGGGCAATAGAAATTTTAGTGTTAATGCATGTTAGAGACATGGTATTATGAACCATGCTCCTAAAACATAAAACAATTAAAAAGAATATGCAAAAGGGTGGACCTAATCTCATCCACACTCATGTTGATTTTTCAATCAACTAGCCTTAGGATATGGAGATATCATAGGTGCATTACATGAATGAATAGATAAGGGGAATGAGATGAAGAGGGATGGGAAATGGAATCAACACAAATTGGTAAAAGGAGGACTTTTACCAAATTAAGATCATTCATTCATTTTGGGAGATGAAATGTACATTTCATCAATCCCCTAAATCCATTGATCTTAACTCAACAAAGTCAAATCAACCTTGACCAAGGCCCAACAACACAAGTCCAACTCAATAAGGCAAAATTAGAAGCTCAACACAATTTATTTGGCATTTAAATAATTAAAATCAACTAAAATATGCATTAAATTAAATTGTGGTTTATCAAATTCCTAAAACCTCATCAAAACACCAAATAAATGGCCATGAGATTTATCATAGGTCAAACAAGGTCAAATAACCTTGGAGAAAAAATTTCATCATTTTAGGAAACTTAAAACTATTTTTAAACAATTAAAAATATTCAAAAAAATCAATTAAATCATGAAAAATATTAATAATGATCCAAAAAATAATTTTAATTCAGAAAATGAAAGAGGAATTTATTTAATGTTTTTTAGTGAAACTCTCATATTTTTTGGATCAATATTAAAATTAATATGAATTAATGAAAATAGAACAAATAAAATAAAAATCAAATAATCAGAAAAAACGTGGACCACTTGATCTCCCTCATTAATTGAGGTGGCAGATCAAGTGGTCACAAACGCGCAATCCATGATGGTCTTTAGTCAGCGTGCCACAACTATGGTAAATCAAACCAACACATGAGATTATTTCATTTCAAAAGGATCCTATGGTTCTGAACCTGCCAACTCACCACCAGAGCTACCACTCCGGTCTCCTTCTCCGGTGAGCTTCTTCAGAATGGTTCAGTCACAACCATCACCAAAATCAAAAATAAGGACATGATTTTAAAGTAAAAATGGCACTGAGCTCGAATCTGGCCTCAATTCATCATAACTCCAAGTATATTGAGAGATATAAGGAGTTGAAATTTGAGGTGCACGATCTGAGTTGCTTTGATTTGACCTCAAAGCAACTCAATCTTGTTGCCTACATTGGTAGGACTTCAGACAACCAAAGATCCAAGAGAATTATGAAGAATTGAGTGAGAATCGAAGAGATGAAATTTTCTGAAAAATACCTTCAATGTAGGTCTGGATTCGATTGTTCTTGCTCTTGCTTGTGCTTGATCTTCTTCTGAATGCTTGAAGGAGTAGATTAGAATGATCAAAAGGCTTTGGATCTAAGGAGATTTGAATATCAAAATAGTGAGATTCAAACTCAATTTCCAATGGAAATTCTCAAGTTTATCCTCTCAAATGGAAGGGTTTGGATGCTTGGGATCAAAGCTGGCGCACAGGGTCCTCCTTTCTGATGCATAAAGCCTTTATTTATAGCCAAATCAATTGATATTTTCACACTTGAACATGGAATCCAAAAATAGAAATGAGTGATGCATGGGTGCATAGGCGTGTACAAGACCGTGAAATCATGTCATTTGGTCCATAATTGAATACAAACAAGTCTGAGATCATGATGGAATGTCATGCATTGGTGTGTGGGAGTTTGGAGTTCAATCTTGCCAAATGATGATGCAATGTTCAAGCCATGCGCAGCCCATTCAAATCTAGTCCAAAATGGAGGAAATTTCAATTTTTAGAACGGTTAGATCAAGAGGAACAACTTTCACGTTGGACACTTTTTCATTTGAAGCTTGGATCATGATGAATTTTGAGGTGGAGGTTTGGAAAATCAAACATGTCAAAAAAAAATCTAAGTGTCAAGCCATATGTTCATTTATTCCACCTTGGGTAACTTTTTATATGAGCTTCAAATTAGAAAAGTTCCTTCATCAAAGTTATAGCTCTCTCAAAGTCCTTCAAAATAGTCACAAGTTTGACCTCATTTAGATTTAATATGAAGGATTTATGCATTTTTGAAGTTGAGGAAAATCACTTATCCAATGGCATTGGTTCAAAATAACCTATAACTTATCCTGATATCACATGCTCATAAAAGTTGAATTATCTCTTCCTCCAAACATAAAAGTTTAAGTAGACATATTGAATTTGATTGTTCAACTTGGAAATATTTCATCTCATAAAAATTGAGCAAGTTATGGCCTTGGACAGTTGACCTCCAAATTAGGGTTTAGACAAAATGACCTATAATCGTTCACCATAAAACATGACTTTACAAGCAAAACTAGCTCTAGACCTCAACATGAAAGTTGTTTGAAATGTCAGTTAGAGTAACCTTTATCTTGGAATCATTTTCATATGACAAAAGGTGTAGGAGATAGGGTCTAGGGAACCCCGGTTTTGATCAGATGAATTCCTCTGGTCAACCACCATGAACCAACTTGCTAGCTTGCAATTCTCTTGACTTTTGGGACTCATGGAGGATCATATATGCATAATATTATGAAATTTTAAGTATCCCTTGAAATATTTGATCAAATGTGAATAAGCTTGTTGAAGAAGTTACACAAGACACCCAAATGAACCAGGGATTCCAAGGCAAACCAATTCCAAACTCTTGATGGATTCTTGATCAAAATAACATGTAAAGATCATGGGGATCCATATATGATGTCTAGAACCATTGTAGATCATTCTTGATTGAGCTCTTAGCAATGAGGGTCTTAAACCCTATATATGAGCTTGATAGATCAAAGGTGAGCATGTGCCCTACCTACAAAAGAGTTAGACAAATGCAAAGACATATTTTTGGTATTTTGGTTAGTAAAATAATAAAAATACAAAGTATGATACAATCAAATGGTGCTTAGTGATGTCTCCCAATACAAACCCAATGAGTGAGGGGTAAGGAGGATGCTCAGGTCTGATCTCAATGCCAATGCATATATGAGATAGCATGAGGGATCTTAGGGTCAAAATTGGGGTCTTACAGCTGCCCATATTTAAGGACATTCTAGCTGAGGAGATGAAGGTTAAAATCTTCGTATCAACTCAGTAGAATGGGCTTAAATAACAACATATAGAAACAAATTTTGGTCCCTAAGAGACCTCATGATGCATATGATATGAATGTTAAAATAAATATCTGTGGGGAGATGTTGCCACAAAGGAAAAGAATTCGGAGAGACTGAAAGTCCACAGGAGTATAATGCATTGCATAAGGAAAACTCACTGGGGGGACAAAGTCTCTGAGGGGATAAAAAGGTTGTGTGTAGGCCAGACTACGACATAAAAACAACTGGGGGACTCGAGGGATTCCATGAAAATAAATCAATGGAAAGACTCAGTCAGGGAACAGAAGGACATCTGCAGGGGAAACGGGTAGATCAGAACAAAATTGAAATACTCGAACCACGCAGGAACAACGATTTCACTAAGGAAATACGCACTCAAACTCGACTGGGGAAGAAAAGATCTTCAACACAGGAGGAGCAAAAATATATTATCCATTACCGGTTACTGGGTAAGGATATAACAAAATCTGACAGGGAGGACATCCGTTACCGGTTAGGGTAAACATATCAAGGATGACTCGCTAAGGGCAGCCAGAAAGCGTATTCATTACCGGTTACTGGATAAGAATAAAACTGTTGGGGAAAGCCAAAATAGGACTTACAACTACTAGTTACTGGGCAGAAGACCAAAGGGAGAGAATATCCATCACCGATTAAAGTGAACATATCAAGAATAAACTCAAAGGGAAGAAAATCCGTTATCGATTAAGATGAACATATCAAGGATAGACTTGCCTGAGGATGTTTAAGGAGGATATCTGTCATCGGTTAGAATGAACATATCAAGGATAAACCTCCTGAACAAAGTAGGAATTACCTCTATCGAATGCTGGATAGAATACCAGAAAGAGAATATCCATCACCGGTTAGGAAGAACATATCAAGGATTGACTCCGAAGAGAGGAATAGGAATTACATCTACTAGTTACTGGATAGAATATCAGAAAGAGAATATCTATCACCGGTTAGGATGAGCATATCAAGGATAAACTCTGCAAAGGGGAGAAAAGCAGGATTTATAACTACTGGTTACTGAGTAGAAGACCGCAAAGAGAAGGAAACCCGTCATCGGTTAGGATGAACATATCAAGGATTAACTCTCTAGGGAATAAAATAGGGATTACAACTACCAGTTACTGGGTAGAATACCAAAAGGGAGAGAATATCCGCCATCAGTTAGGATGAACATATCAAGGATAAGCTCAGAGCAGGGGAAGAAAATATCCGTCATCGGTTAGGATAAACATATCAAGGATATACTTCCCGAGAAACGCAAATTGAATCCGCCGGGAGAAAAGGGGTTACTCTTGCCGGGTATTGGACAGGGCGTAACGAACTGCCAACTAAGAAGAATACTACCAATTACTGGGTAATAGACTCTTAGAGGATCAAATGCATTTATCTAGGGAAGATCTAGAAAGAAACGATCAATCAAGACTCAACCCAATGAGATATAACTAAAAGGGAGTGGTTCCATCTAGATAATCGACTGGGGAGGAAACTGAAATAATAATCATCCACGAGGAAATAGCTCAGTGGGGAAAAGGAGAAAGGTTAAAGTCTTTCTACTTAAGGGGCTAACACTCTACAATTGAAGGAGGACAAACACACTGAATCTGCATGGGGATAAAGTACCAGCATGGCAGAGAGTCAAAATTACAATGAATCACAAGGTGTAATAATGCAATAATGAAATTATATGGATGTATATGTATATGTATATATATATATATATATATGTGTGTGATGATCATTCTGACAAAACAACCGCAAAGGATACAACTGTCGCTGATTTGAATCATCAATACAATTCTCGGCCAATCCACACAAGATGGAAACAACTGCTGGAGAAGAGATCAAACACCTCAAAGGCTTGACCCTGGCTGGGGAAGACAGGAGAGGATCCACTGAGGAAACTGCTGTCAACTTTGTAGGGAATTTTAGGTCAACACCATATCAAATGGGAGACAACCCTGCAGGGGATAAACACAAATAATTGCTCAGAAAAAGAGAGTAACCTTGACTGGGGACGAATCTGATGGCGACTTGTGGGGAAACAAAGTTCTGCCGAAACCATGCAAACCACTGCAATGAAATTCCTACAACCCGAGGGAGGACAATTACAAACTCAGTTGGAGAAGATGAACAACTTGGCTGGGGAAATCAACAAACACCTGTCGCGACCTGAAAAATACAGTGCGCAAAAAAAACAACCGGCGAAAGAAAAAGACAGAAGAGTCGCCACCGTGCGTTATTCATCCCAAAGGAGGGAAAGGAAACGCTCGAAGTAAACCTGAAAAAGGAAAGGACAAGACGGGGTCTCGCAACCAAATCTTGGGTTCGGGAGTCGGTTATACGAAGGGAAGGTATTAGCACCCCTACGCATCCGTAGTACTCTACGGGATCCACTTTTGTAGTTTTCGTCTAAAGGGTGTGGGTTTATCTTGTGCTGTTTGCCAAAAAAAATGGGTTAAATGAAAATGACTCGCGCGGATGTCGCATCCACTGCATACGTATCTCATCTGAATATGAGAATCAGAGTCTTCGTAGCTCGGCTGACCTATGGGTTGGGGGATGTGTGCTCGCTAAGACATCGCGTCTTATGCCTACGTATCTCATCTGGAATGAGAATCAGAGCAAGCCGTAGTTCGGCTAACTACGGGGTTGTGGATTGGGTTTTGGATGAACGACGTCACTACGCAATCTACCGGATGCTCGACCTTTGGAGACTTACTCGCCTGTAGTAGAAGGAGTTAATGTGTTGCTTTGGGTTTTAGGGTTTGGGATGCTCAAGGGCAAAAAGGCAGTCCTTGATGAAGGAACTGCGCTACCTGCAGGGATACGAACACATACAAAACAAACATGTATAAAGTAAATGTGCCAACAAGGGGCTCAGAAGTAAATAAACAAAAGAAAACAAATGCCTCCTATCGAGGTCTTCCAGCTAAGAAAGGGATAAAATGCGGAAAAGAGGTAAAAGTACCACACGGATGAAGATCCGAAGTAACAACAATTAAAGGAGTAAGAAACCCAGGGACCTCCCAAGCTAATGCCATCAAAGAAAAGTGAGTCAGTACAGGTAATCGGAATGAACCTCCAGGGGGTATCCCACAAATAAAGTGGGAAAACCACGCAAACCATCTCTGCAAGAGTCTGTGAGCCCTCACAAAAACTCAACAAAAGGGTTAGTGAAACACGATAAGCATTTTTTTCATGAATAACAGTATGGTTTCAGAAACCTCAAACCCTGTGGCATACATTTCAGAAATCATGTGATTAAACATTCAAGGCATAGGTTTCACCCATTCATGCATAATTAAACCCGTGGGCAAAAACATAATGAAATTCATCCATCATACCTCATACATTCAGATGATCCAAATTAAGAGCATAAAATCATGGGAATGAGGCAAACCTGATGGGAGAGACCGGTTGAAATCAAATGGCACGGCTGAGTTTGCAAGGCAATGAAAGTGGGTGAGTCAGATTGAATTTTTCAGAGCTGCCTGGGGGTTACTCTGAGTTCTCTGTCAGGTTTCTCTCCAGGTTTTGTCAAGGGTTTTGTTTCAAGGAAACCTCAGAGTATTTTGCTTCTCTTCCTTTTTCTCAAGTGAAGCCTTGGTATTTATAGACTGAATTTCATGGTTTTGTGGGCTCAAATGAGAGAGACCCAAGTCCAAAATTTTTTTATTATATTTTATTTATTTTTTATTATTATTTTTATTTATTTATTTTATTATAAAAAATTAATTATTTTTTTTCGTTTTTTTCGTTTTTTTTTTCGGATCTAATTCTGATTGACATGATGAAATGCAATATGAAATGCTAAATGAATGCATGAATGAGGAGGGCAAATTTTGGGGTGTTACAGCTGCCCCTATTCAATCATCAGCTAAACCGAGTAGGATGAAAGCGAACAACTTATCAGACAAACGGGGTGAGCTGTGATTGAATACCAAAGATAGACCGAAAATTTGCACTCCGAGAACACCACAAAAACGCGGAAATACATCGTGCTGTTTATTTTTCTTCCGATCCTCTGGCTTAATCTGGAGTTTCGATCCTCTGGCTGAACCTATACTCAATTTAGTCCTCTGGTTGGATATTAATTTTGATCCTCGGGCTGGATACGATTTTGATCTTCTGGCTAGATCTTCTTCGATCTTCTGGCTAGATCTCATTCGTTTCGATTCTCTGGCTGAATCTATTTCCTTTGATTCTCTGGCTGAATCTACTTCGATCTTCTGGCTAGATCTGAATTGTTTCGATTCTTTGGCTGAATCTATTTCCGGTCTTCGGGCTAGACCTGACTTCGATCTTCTGGCTAGATCTTCTTCGATCTTCTGGCTAGATCTCCTTTGTTTCGATTCTCTGGCTGAATCTATTTCGATTTTCTGGCTAGATCTGGATTGTTTTGATGATAAATTCCCATCATTAGGATCCCGCATTTGAGGCATGCGCTGGTTGACCCTCTTTTGAAATCTACACCCCAACCTTCATATTAGATATGCAGCTTCGAGCATATTCCACTTTTGGGCTTCGTACATATTCTTCGGGCTAGAACATGTTGTAACGACTCCTCAATTAGACTTGGGCTTGCTGGGGAAATAAAGCTTGTAGGCGACTTCACTGGGGAATCTTCAAATTGAGCCTTAGGCTGGCTTACTGGAACACGATTATCAGGCTGAATCTTCGAAATGACCCTTAGGTTGGATCACTGGAACACGATTCTCAGGCTGAATCTTCGAAATAACCCTCAGGCTGGATCACTGGAACACGATTCTCAGGCTGAATCTTCGAAATGACCCTTAGGTTGGATCACTGGAACACGATTCTCAGGCTGAATCTTCGAAATAACCCTCAGGCTGGATCACTGGAACACGATTCTCAGGCTGAATCTTCGAAATGACCCTCAGGCTGGATCACTGGAACACGATTCTCAGGCTGAATCTTCGAAATGACCCTCAGGCTGGATCACTCACGCTTGATCCTCTGGCTGGATCTCATGACCTTGGTTGTAAAGTAATTCTTCAGTCTGCTTGGAAGAACCTGTTTATCAGCTTATGTGTATGCTTGATATGATATGCATGCAAATGCAAATGTTATGCATGGTGTAAAAAGAAATCTGCTTGGGGAAGCAAACTCCGGTAGGGAACAGATCGCTGTATCAATCCTTGAATGCTTTGTGGGGAATGATCCGTCTGCCGGGACCAATGAGCCACCAAAAATAAATTGGCTGCTTGAAAAGTTGACCTTGCGGGGGGAGTATCAACTATGGAAACTTTTCTCGGCGAGGCTCTGTGAGGAGAGTCTGTGGGGAAAACACTTCCTGGGGAAATGTCGTAGGAAACGACCTTTGCTGGGGATATGAACTTGCTAATCGTCCTCAAGCTGGGGATTAGGACAAATCTGTTAGAAATAATCTGCTGGGGATGAGATGAACACCGGGAACATCACCCTCTGTTGGGGATACAGTCCGCTGTTGCTAGGAAGATACAGTCTGACACTGTCAACTCCGCTGGGGATATATAGTTTGGATACTGTCAACTCTGTTGGGGATAGACAGTCTGGATACTGTCAACTCTGTTGGGGAGCATGCTCTGCTGAGGAGAGACTTTGTCAACCGCTTGGGGATTAGGATTCATGACTTGGCATCCGGTTCCTGTGACCTGCAACCAAAAATACACGTATGCCTCGGGGGAATTACTCGGTTTGAATTCACCGTCCGGGATTAAGAACATTCAAAGCAATTTTAAATGTTTTCCTGTGCAAATCATTTGCAAAAGCCACCATTATGTTCATATGCAATATGTTTTATCAAAAATTCGGACATTTTTGCAAACAAACTGATAAATGAAAAATAAAAAGGCTCTTTAACTGAATTATTCGACTCTTACTGGGGAGAAAATTTGTGCCAGGAATAGGCGAGGGTATCAGGAAGCTGATCCTTGAAAACAGGTGATCGCTATAAAAAGAGAACTATCCTAATGACAACGGGGATACGGGGTCCCACTGAGTTTCGACTCTGCTATGACTCGTATGTCCTCAAGACGCTCTGCTCATCTTGCTTTCTGAAGTGGATGATTAGTCGATCTTTAAACTTCGAAGATTGCCGGATTGAATGAAACGGTGATATAACACTGATGAACTCAGATCACAGTCATTCGCTTATTCCCTAACTTTTGCCTGGATCGCCCCCTTTTCGGGTTTTCAATCCATCGGGATACCCATTTTTGCCTGAGCCGCCCTTTTGGGTTTTCGACTCACCGGGTGTACACTTTTTTTATATCCCTAATTTTTGCCCGAACCTCTTTATTCTCTTTTTTTTTGTTCGTCGGGATGCCCTTTTTTTGCCTGGACTATTCTTTTTATCGTCCAGCGGGTCTATTTTATGCGAAGTATTTTTTTAACTGCGTCTGAGTTAATAGGGTACGGGAATCCTTCGCCATCCATGGTTGTTAGCATCAAAACTCCGCCATAGAAAATCCTTTTAACCACGTACGGACCCTCATAGTTCGGTGTCCATTTGCCCCTGTGATCTGTGTTAGGAGGAAGAAATATTTTGAGTACCAATTCACCGACTTGATACCCCCGAGGGCGCACTTTCTGACCAAATGCTTTCTTCATTCGTCTCTGACCGAGATACGTCAATTCTGGGTACGTATTTCCAGCATAGCACCTTAATCATTGAAGACAAGGTAAACAAAGCATCAGCAAATTGGTTTTCTTCAAAAGAAAGTTAACAATCTTCTCGTGTAGTCTCTGTAAGGAACCAGATGAGGCTGAGGTGTATACCATTTCCCGTTGGTTTGATTGATGACCAAAGCTGAATCCCCGTATACATCCAGGGTTTTAATCTGTATATTGACGGCTTCCTCAAGTCTTAGGATACAAGCTTCGTATTCGGCTTCATTGTTGGTGCAGGGAAAAGTTATTCTGGCACCAAATGGCATATGAACCCCCTTCCGGTGTGATCAACACTATACCAACTCCGCGACCATTGACGTGGACCGCCCCATCAAACATCATAACCCATTTGGATTCAGGGTCAGGCCCCTCCTCCGGGAGTGGTTCCTCTCAATCTTTCGATTTGAGAAACATGATGTCCTCATCAGGAAAGTCAAACCTCATAGGTTGGTAATCATCAATCGGTTGCTCTGCAAGATAGTCTGACAAGACACTTCCCTTTATGGCTTTTGTGAAGTGTATTGGATGTCATACTCTGTCATTATAATTTGTCACCTAGTAACCTTTCCGGTAAGTGATGGCTTTTCAAAAATATACTTGACTGGATCCATTTTTGATATCAATAGAGTCGTGTGAGTCGACATATACTGTCTTAGTCGGCGAGCAGCCCATGCCAAAGCGCGACAAGTTTCCTCGAGCAATGAGTATCTTTGTTCACAGTCGGTAAACTTTTGCTAAGGTAGTATATTACATGCTCTTTTCGACCTGACTCGTCATGCTGACCGAGCACACAACCCATTGACCTTTCTAACACAGTCAAGTACATGATCAACGGTCTTTCCTCTCGGCCTGTAGACTTGCCCCGATCTTGATCTCTTTCTTGTCGTCTGCGGTACCGATGTTGACGGTCTCAATCACCTCCTAATAAGGTGTAATAGCTCGGTCCTCCTGTTTCAACAATCTGGCTAACCCTTCAGGTAATTCACAATCTTCCTCAGCCCCTTCTTCGGCTTGATAGATAGGATTGTCGAAGTCATACTTGGCCATAACAGTGTCGTTAGCAGTGAGATCCGAGTGGTCGGCTCTGCATGATGGAGGATCATGCTTTACCTTAGAATGAGAGATTTTTTTTTTGGAAAGAAAGAAAAAAAGAAAAAAAGAAAAAAGAAACATTGCCATTTTTTTTGTAAAAAGTAAAAAAACTGAAAGAAAGAGAACACAAAATTGTTTGCAAAAGCCGTCCTTTATTGATGATAAAAATAATTGCGAAACGTAACTAAATGGATGGCCCTACAAATGAGCCGTTACACCTTGGGCAAAGTGTAAGACTTTATTATGCATGTAATAAAGGAAAACAATAAAAATCACTCTTTCAGCAGAGTAACCCGGACGGTTTTTTCAGACGACCAATTATCGAGCTTTTCTCCCGGGACACACGGGCGAATCCAGCTATCTAAGTCACAGTCGCTGTCAGCCTTGTCTTCATCTGCAGCATTGACGGTGTGGGGGGAAACCAAACCCCCGCTGGAGAGAGTACCGGTTTCATTCTTCTGAGATCCCGGAGCATACCCCCAATCCAAACTTGTCTTCTTTGATGACTGGCTCCACAAATTTGCCCCAGCCTTGGGCATTACCAGCTTTAACCACTTCGACAGCTTGCTTGTATGAAGAGATAGAAGTCCCGACCTTCTCAAACTCAGGTGAAAAGACAGCTTCGGGCGCGACCTCATTGATGTTTGTAGTTTCAAAGCCCTGACACAGCATCTCATGCATCTCGCCGTCCATCTCTACATACTTAAATGTAGACAGGTGGCTAACAAAAATATCCTCTTCACCACATACAGTGACGATCTGACCTTCTAGTTCATATTTGAGCTTCTGGTGGAGGGTAGAAGTAACAGCACCGGCAGCATGAATCCAAGGCCGACCTAGCAGACAGTTGTAGGCAGGCTGGATATCCATCACATAAAAGGTGCTCTTGAACACCTGCGGTCCAATCTTAACTGGAAACTCAACTTCGCCAAAGACAGCTCTCTTAGAGCCATCAAAAGCCCTCACAACTAAGTTACTTGGCCTCAGGATGGTGTCATCGCAATCCAACTTCATTAAGGCTTTCTTTGGAAGAACATTCAGAGAAGAGCCTGTATCAACCAAAACATGGGAAAGCATCACCCCTTTGCACTCCATTGTGATATGCAAGGCTTTGTTGTGATTCCTGCCCTCAGACGTCAGGTCACTATCGGTGAAACCTAGCCCCCGGCTAGCGTTTACATTGGAAACTACCGACTCCAGCTGGTTAACAGTTATCTCCGGTGAAACATAGGCCATATTCAGTACTTTCAACAAGGCTGCTCTGTGCGTCTCAGAGCACAACAATAGTGAGAGAATGGAGATCTTTGAGGGTGTCTGATTTAGCTGGTCGACTACCTTGTAGTCACTTTTCTTGATAATCCTCATAAACTCATCCACTTCCTTCTCGAATGCGGTCTTAGGAGGATCTTCCTCAGTAGTAACCTCTTCGGTGGATACCTGTTTCCCTTTAGCCTTGGCAGCTGCCTCGGCTTCAGTATTCGCGCGTAATGTTGATGGTGCAAATAGGCGTCCACTGCGAGTGAAGCCACCAACCCCTCCAACATTGTCTATAGCGGAGCTACCAATGTCAATGTCTTCTTCGTTAACTTTCTGCCCCTGGCAGTAGATATCAGCCCCATAGTGCCACGGGATAGCACTGTCTTTCTCATACGGAATAGGTCCTGGTAACGTGATGGTGATTGGACCAACCAAAGTCGGTTGAGGGCTGTCAAAGTAAATTGCGACTGGTGCTGAACTTTCGATGTTCACCGCTGCTGGTTCTGTACTTTCTGGGAAATATATTATTGTCGGAGCGAGTCTCTCGGGAACATATATTTCTTCAGGAGTGAAATAAAACGTCACCGTCGATACATCATTCTTCACCGGACGGGCCTGATCGAACTGAAGACAACCTTCATCTATCAGCTGCTGAATACCCCTTCTCAAACTGTCACATCCGTTTTCGGCAGCTTGACAATTTCTGCATTCTTCCCCACAGCCCGGGAAAATCTGTCCTTTCAGAAGTCGGTCTTTAACCACCGATAGCGAAGTCCTCACCTTAGTCACATCAGAAACCAAATTCAAAGTTTCCCCACTATCAACAGCATTAATCCTCTGCCCGCCGTGAGCCGGCATCGGGTTCTGGATAACATTAGGCACCAGAGCAAAATTGATAGCCTGGGCATCTCTCAAATCTTGTACCTTTAACTGGAGAGCCTTGCAATTATCTGTAGTATGGCCAGGTGCGTTGGAGTGAAAAGCACATCTGGCGTTGACATCATAACCTCTAGGAAAATTATTGGGATCGATTGGTGGGGCCAAAGTTCTCAATGTAACCAGATTCATGTCAATCAGCTTGGGAAGTAATACTGAATAAGGCATTGGGATTGGCTCGATGACCCGGTCCGTCTGCCTTGGATGTTGTTGATAGTGTCTCTGCTGACCCGGATTACCTCCTTGTTGTTGATTGTTGTACCTGGGTTGTTGTTGCGGATGATATTGCGGTTGAGGAACAAGTGTTGGAATAGTGACTGCAGCCACTTGATCTTGATAATAATTAGGGCGTCCTCTACCCCTGCCTCTACCGGCATACACAACGCTTGCCTCGCCTTCTTTTCTTCGCTGACCGTTACCAGCAAACGGTCTCTTGGGACCTGATGAGTTGGAAGCACTATTGTCTTGAATTCGACCCATCTTCAACAGACTCTCGATTCTTTCTCCAGCAATTACTATCTCTGCAAAGCTGATTGACGGGCAAGCAGCCAATCTCTCAATATAATTGCCTTGAAGAGTGTTCATGAACATGTCCGCCATCTCCCTTTCGGACATAGGGGGTTGGACGGACGCAACAATCTGTCTCCAACTCTGAGCATATTCTCTAAAGGTCTCCTTGGCAGTCTGGGACATACCTTGCAACAAGGTCCGATTTGGAGCCATGTCCAAGTTGTATTGATATTGCTTGACAAAAGCCTCTGCTAAGTCTTTCCAGCTCTTGATGGTAGTACGAGACAAATGAGAATACCATTCACGAGAAGCTCTAGTTAGACTGTGTTCAAAATAGTACATCCACAGCTTTTCATCTTCCGTGTGAGCTCCCAACCTTCCCAAATAAGATTGGAGATGAGTGCGTGGGCAAGAAGCCCCGTTGTATTTCTCAAAAGTAGGGGGTTTGAACTTGTGAGGAATCCTTAATCCCTGAACCAGACCAAGATTTGTGACATCAAAGCCTAAGGAATTTTGAGACTCCAAAGATTTGAGCTTCTCAGCAAGCTCATCCATACGGCGAGTGGTCTCGAGGGCCTCGTCGTGCAAAGAAAATTGATCATACTGATAATCTTCAGTAACGGGGTGCCCGTTAATCCGAATTCCTTGATTCACATTGTACCTTCCGCCAATACCATTTCCAACATTCCCTGTGTTGCCAACATTACCCGGGTTTCCATCAGCATTTGCGTTACCCGCGTTACCAGTGTTCACAGGGTTATCAGCGTTCCCAGGGTTACTAGGGTTTCCCTCAGCATTTGGTATCTCCACCTCCAGATCGGGTCTCGGTTGCTCAACCAATTCCCTCAGCTTCGCTTGGCCTTCTGCCATACCAGTCATCAATGTCATGAACTGATCCATCCTTTCACGCATATCAGCCAGCTCTTTCTGTACTTGGTCCATCGCTAGCTGTGGACGATTTTCCTTTGTCGGGTACCTGTGGACTCGCTTGGGACCAATAACTGCCTGATACAGGGAACAAACATTAGACACTGCGGTGACACCTGCAAAACAGACAAGGGTTAATATGCATGGTATGCGATGCACTGCTTGTTCAGTTTTAAGGCACCCCCATTTTGAAAGGGAATACCCTACAAATGAATAAGCATGAGATGTTGGATGCAAATATGCAGATGATGTTATGCAATGCAAAGGCATGTCAATCAGAATTGATGGATCTGCTTGAACATCTGTCAGGTTGCACTGCCTGGAGAGAAATTCACTGAGGAATATAATACAAGACCAAAACTCTGCTCCAGAAAACCGGGTTGGTTGGAGGTTAAGGTTTCCTGAATTTAGCCCACCCCTTACTGGTAGGTTCTAAGAATAGAAGTTCGTCAGCTTTAGCCCTTCAGTCGCGAATAATACGTTTACCACTGAAGGTTTGGCATTATTACGGGATAAAAGACCTCCACTGACTCCCCTCAACAGGACATTCTAAAGCAAGTTCCCAGTCTCGGGGTCCTCGGATTGATCAGCGAGAATGCGCCCACCAGAGCTAGCATAATCACGTCTCGGAGGAGAGGCCTCGACTGAGTTCTCGGGAAATGGTCACCAGAGTCGACGATTTCTAAAGGAACACCATGTCGTTACGGAACATCCGTAGGACATAATATATCCAAAAGAAACCTTGTCTGGGTGTGGTTCTTCACGAACGACTTAACGTAGCAACATGCCACGCAAGCCTCATGATCATCCATTCTAAAACCTGTGTGTACACTCAAGCCTGGGTAATGGGCTTATCTCTCATAGAACATCCCATCCCAACAAACAAACAGATCCAATAGATACAACAGATGTATGCAAGCAGGTAAGCAAATAAATGTACAAAAGCATGAACACCCAATAAACAAGAAATCACACAAGCTAGGAGGGACTCGCTTAGGGAAGATGGACCAGCAAGAGGTCAACTTCTTAGTCCCCAGCAGAGTCGCCAGCTGTCGCAACCTGAAAAATACAGTGCGCAAAAAAAACAACCGGCGAAAGAAAAAGACAGAAGAGTCACCACCGTGCGTTATTCATCCCAAAGGAGGGAAAGGAAACGCTCGAAGTAAACCTGAAAAAGGAAAGGACAAGACGGGGTCTCGCAACCAAATCTTGGGTTCGGGAGTCGGTTATGCGAAGGGAAGGTATTAGCACCCCTACGCATCCGTAGTACTCTACGGGATCCACTTTTGTAGTTTTCGTCTAAAGGGTGTGGGTTTATCTTGTGCTGTTTGCCAAAAAAAAGGGTTAAATGAAAATGACTCGCGCGGATGTCGCATCCACTGCATACGTATCTCATCTGAATATGAGAATCAGAGTCTTCGTAGCTCGGCTGACCTATGGGTTGGGGGATGTGTGCTCGCTAAGACATCGCGTCTTATGCCTACGTATCTCATCTAGAATGAGAATCAGAGCAAGCCGTAGTTCGGCTAACTACGGGGTTGTGGATTGGGTTTTGGACGAACGACGTCACTACGCAATCTACCGGATGCTCGACCTTTGGAGACTTACTCGCCTGTAGTAGAAGGAGTTAACGTGTTGCTTTGGGTTTTAGGGTTTGGGATGCTCAAGGGCAAAAAGGCAGTCCTTGATGAAGGAACCGCGCTACCTGCAGGGATACGAACACATACAAAACAAACATGTATAAAGTAAATGTGCCAACAAGGGGCTCAGAAGTAAATAAACAAAAGAAAACAAATGCCTCCTATCGAGGTCTTCCAGCTAAGAAAGGGATAAAATGCGGAGAAGAGGTAAAAGTACCATGTAACACCCCGAATAAAATAAGAGAATTATTTAAATTAAGTTAATAATATATTTATTAATTTAATTAAATAAATTGAATTATTGGATTATTATTATTATTATTATTTGGAATAATAATTAGTGGAAAATATATAAGTTGGAATAAGAGAAAAGGGTTTTCATTTTTTGGTAAAGAGTTTTCACGTGAAACAGAGAAGCGGCTGAAAAGTGGAAAGTGGAGAAAGGGCAAAGAGGAAGAGCTAGAGAGCAAAGGTTGAAGAACGGAAAAGCTTGAAGCTTAGAGATTGTCGGATTATCTCAGGTAAGGGGGGTTTATCATCGTTTAATGGGTATTATAGATTAACATGTCATGGGTAGTGATAAACCGTTGAAGTGACCCTAATTGGGATGTTGAATGCTGAAATATTGTGATGAATAAGTTGTATTAAAGCTGTAATTGAGTCCGTAATTGTGTGAGTCGTGTTCCCCCGAACGTATAGCTTTTTACGGAAATTGAATCGGAGGTCCGGAAGTCCTCCAACGGCGGAAAATGCGGAGAACTCTACATTCTGCCTTGTGTTAGCGCAGGAACTGCTGTTTTGTCTGCGTTAACCGGTTAACCCAGGGCGTTAACCGGTTAACACTGTTATATTTTGTGAAAAGGTGCTGTTTTTCCTGCGTTAACCGGTTAACCCAGGGCGTTAACCGGTTAACACTGTTGCGTTTTGCCAGAAAATGTGTTTTGTCCTGCGTTAACCGGTTAACCCAGGGCGTTAACCGGTTAACACTGTTGGAAAAGTGAAAAATTGATATTTTAATGTTGTGAGCATAATTGGTGATTTGCCTAGGTTGGTGTGTGACATAGTAGGGATTGAGTTATGTTATGAAGTAATATTGTAGTCAATTTTGATGAGTAAAATTTGTTGGGTTTGTGTTATAAAGTGTCGATGCAAGTATGACTGAGTTGTTAAGTTGTTCCGTGTACGGAAAGTTGTTAAAAATACTGAGTTGTAGGCTTGATGAGCCAAGGTTGATTATAAGTTGATTATGTTGAAAACCTTGTTGTGTTGCTATTATTATTATGTTGTCGGAATTGTAAAGTCGTGTATGCCATGTACATTCATATGCATTAAGTCAGAGCTTTGCTCACACCACGTTGGCCTGGATTGGCAAATTTTAAGTTGAAAGTTGAAGGCTTATGCCTTGATGCCCAATAAAATGGCAATGATTTTAAGTTGGGAGTTTTACTCCGATTGGTACCACATGCATGACGAGTCGAGTCTCATTTGAGTTGCATTTTATGTTGTTATTGAGTTGCATTTTACATTGTTGTTGAGTATGATATTTGAGTTGATGTGCCGTTACTGAATGCATGATATGATTAGGGTGATTAACGTGTAAATTTACTTAGCATTACATGATGATTTATAATGCTTATTATATCGATTGAGGAACTCACCCTTACAACTATTTTTCAGGTAACGAGCAGTGAGTGAGTAGAAGCTAGTGCTTGGAGTCTAGTGTGGTCTCCTTAGTGGGTCATGCTCTGATAGATGTAACATCGGGACGGGATGTTTTAACTTGTTGAATAATTTTATGTATAATGTATTACATATGTTGAATGATCTCTATCCGCTGCGTATTTTGCAAGAAGTGTTTATGTTGAATTAAATAATGAGCATGACTGATTTTATGGTGAAATGTGTGAAGTGTTGTGTGACACCCTTAACTGCAATAATTACTCTGATTTATATATTTGTTGTTGTAAAGTAAATATTTGGGGTATTTTAGAAGGGTGTTACATTAGTGGTATCTGAGCAGGTCGGTCTGTCCGGCCAGTTGTCGTGTCGTTACTGTCTAACAATTGTGTATTGTTACTAATCTAACTTTTAAGTTGTGTTGTATTGATAAGTTGAAATGGCTGGAAGGAATGACGCTACAATGGCTGCCGCAATGCAAGCGATGGCACAAGCTGTGCAGAACTTGCCAAATGCTGGTGGAGATGCTGGATCACGTAGCTTGGCGACTTTTCAAAGAGAGAATCCGCCGGTGTTTAAAGGGAAGCATGATCCAGATGCAGCCTTGGGATGGTTGAAAGAGATTGAGAGAATCTTCCGTGTTATGGATTGCACTCCAGCTCAGAAGGTTCGGTATGGTACTCACATGCTAGCAGTCGAAGCTGATGACTGGTGGCTAGAGACTCACGAGAGGTTGACCGTGGCAGGTGAAGTCATTACTTGGGATGTATTCCGTAGGGAATTCATGAGAAAGTATTATCCGGAAGATGTCCGTGGTAAGAAGGAAATTGAGTTCCTTGAGCTGAAGCAAGGAAACATGTCTGTCACTGATTATGCTGCGAAATTTGTGGAGCTGTCCAAATTTTATCCTCATTACACTGGTGCTGGTGCTGAATTTTCAAAGTGCATCAAGTTTGAAAATGGACTGCGCTCTGAAATTAAGAAGGCTGTTGGGTATCAGAAGATACGCATTTTTACTGAATTGGTTGATAGCTGCAGGATATTTGAAGAAGACAATAATGCTCATTACAAGATTGTCAGTGACCGCAGGGGCAAGCAACATCAAAACCGTGGCAAGCCGTATGATGCTCCAGTGGGAAAAGGGAAACAAGGAGCTGCTCCGGCTCAGAGGACCAGTAGGGGAGGTGCTCCTGCTGGTATAGTTTGCTTCAAATGTGGTCAGGCTGGTCATAAGAGTAATGTATGCACTGCAGAAGTAAAGAGATGTTTTCGTTGTGGTAAGACTGGTCATGCAATAGCTGATTGCAAGCACAAGGAAATGATTTGTTTTAATTGTGGCGAAGAAGGGCATATTGGAAGTCAGTGTCAGAAGCCAAAGAAATCTCAAACTGGGAAGGTGTTCGCATTGACCGGAACTCAAACCTCCAGTGAGGACAGACTTATCCGAGGTACGTGTTATATTAATGGCTTTCCTCTTGTAGCTATTATTGACACAGGTGCGACTCATTCCTTTATATCTTTGGATTGTGCTGTGAAACTTAAGTTAGAGATATCTGAGATGTTTGGTAGTATGGTAATTGATACTCCTGCGAAGGGTTCAGTGACTACTACTTCGGTTTGTTTAAATTGTCCTTTGAGTATTTTTGGTAGAGACTTTGGGATGGACCTAGTGTGTCTTCCACTAGTGCAGATTGATGTTATTCTGGGTATGAACTGGTTGGTGTTTAACCGAGTTTCTATCAACTGTTTTGATAAGACGGTGGTCTTTCCTGAGATTGAGGAGGGAAAGAGTTTGTTTCTATCAGCAAGGCAAGTGAATGAGGCAGTAGCTGATGGGGCAGAGTTGTTTATGCTGTTAGCGACTTTGGAGGCTAAAGATAAACTGGTGATTGGCGATCTAGCCGTGGTGTGTGATTTTCCTGATGTGTTTCCGGAAGAAGTGAATGAATTACCGCCAGAGCGCGAAGTGGAGTTCTCGATTGATTTGGTACCTGGTACTAGGCCGATATCGATGGCTCCGTACCGTATGTCTGCTGTTGAGTTAACTGAATTGAAGAGTCAGTTGGAAGATCTGTTGGATAAGAAATTTATTCGTCCGAGTGTGTCACCGTGGGGTGCACCAGTGCTATTGGTTAAGAAGAAAGAAGGTACTATGAGGTTGTGTGTGGACTACAGGCAACTGAATAAAGTGACGATCAAGAATCGGTATCCTTTGCCGAGGATTGATGATTTGATGGATCAGTTGGTTGGTGCAAGTGTGTTCAGCAAAATAGATTTGAGATCTGGGTATCATCAGATCCGTGTGAAAACCGAGGATATTCAGAAGACTGCTTTCAGAACAAGGTATGGACATTATGAGTATTCTGTAATGCCTTTTGGTGTGACTAATGCGCCTGGAGTATTTATGGAGTATATGAATAGGATTTTCCATCCGTACCTAGACAAGTTTGTTGTGGTGTTTATTGATGATATTTTGGTGTATTCGAAATCTGAAGAAGAGCATGCTGAACATTTGAGAGTGGTTTTGGGAGTTCTACGAGAAAAGAAGTTATTTGCTAAATTGTCCAAGTGTGAATTTTGGTTAGGAGAGGTGAGTTTTCTTGGTCATGTGATTTCAAGAGGTGGCGTTGCTGTTGATCCTTCTAAGATAGAAGCGGTATCTAAGTGGGAAGCTCCGAAGTCTGTTGCTGAGATTCGAAGTTTCCTTGGTTTGGCTGGGTATTATAGGAAGTTCATTGAGGGATTTTCTAAGTTGGCGTTACCATTGACGATGTTGACTAGGAAGGGGCAAGCGTTTGTTTGGGACTCAAAATGTGAAGGAGGTTTCCAAGAGTTAAAGAGAAGGTTAACTACTGCTCCTATTCTGATATTACCGAGTTCGTCGGAATCATTTGAAGTTTTCTGTGATGCTTCATTGTTGGGTTTGGGTGGCGTGTTGATGCAGAATAAGCAGGTTATAGCTTATGCTTCAAGACAGCTGAGGGTTCATGAGAGGAACTACCCGACGCACGATTTAGAGTTGGCGGCTGTGGTGTTTGTTCTGAAGTTATGGAGGCATTACTTGTACGGGTCAAGATTTGAGGTTTTCAGTGACCATAAAAGTTTAAAGTATTTGTTTGATCAGAAAGAGCTGAATATGAGACAGAGAAGGTGGTTAGAGTTTCTGAAGGATTATGACTTTGGTTTGAATTACCATCCGGGTAAAGCAAACGTAGTGGCTGATGCATTGAGTCGGAAATCATTACATATGTCTATGCTAATGGTTAAGGAATTGGATTTAATTGAGCAGTTTAGAGACTTGAGTTTGGTGTGTGAGAGTACTCACAATAGTGTTAAATTGGGAATGTTGAAGTTAACAAGTGGTATTCTGGATGAGATCAGAGAGGGTCAGAAATCCGATGTGCTTTTGGTTGATAAGTTGACTCTAGTGAATCAAGGTCAAGGTGGCGAATTCAGAGTTGATGAGAATGATGTTTTGAAATTTGGTAATCGGGTGTGTATTCCGGATGTTATCGAACTTAAGAAGAGTATTCTTGAAGAAGGACATCGTAGTGGTCTGAGTATTCATCCTGGAGCTACGAAGATGTATCATGATTTGAAAAAGTTATTTTGGTGGCCGGGAATGAAAAGAGAAATTGCGAGTTTTGTTTATTCCTGTTTGACTTGTCAGAAGTCAAAGATTGAGCATCAGAAGCCGTCTGGGCTAATGCAACCGTTGGCTATTCCAGAGTGGAAGTGGGATAGTATCAGTATGGATTTTGTTTCTGGTTTACCGAGGACAAGTAAGAATTTTGAAGCTATTTGGGTGATTGTTGACAGATTGACAAAGTCGGCTCATTTCATTCCGATCAGAATGGATTATCCGTTAGAGAGATTAGCCGAGTTGTATATTGAGAAGATTGTAAGTTTGCATGGTATTCCGTCGAGTATTGTTTCGGACAGGGATCCTAGATTTACATCGAAGTTCTGGGAAGGTTTGCAGAGGGCTTTGGGAACTAAGCTGAGATTGAGCTCTGCATATCACCCGCAGACTGATGGTCAGACTAAGAGGACGATTCAGTCACTAGAGGATCTGTTGAGGGCTTGTGTTTTGGAAAAGGGAGGTGCTTGGGATTGTTATTTACCTTTGATTGAGTTTACCTACAACAATAGTTTTCATTCGAGTATTGGTATGGCACCGTTTGAAGCTTTGTATGGTAGGAGATGTCGGACACCGTTATGTTGGTATGAGTCCGGTGAGAGTGCTGTGGTTGGACCGGAAATTGTTCAACAAACTACAGAAAAGATTAAGGTGATTCAGGAGAAGATGAGAATTGCTCAGAGTCGTCAGAAGAGTTATCATGACAAGAGGAGGAAATCACTTGAGTTCCGAGAGGGAGATCACGTGTTTCTTCGTGTTACTCCGATAACTGGGGTTGGTCGAGCTTTGAAGTCAAAGAAGTTGACACCTCGATTTATTGGTCCTTATCAGATTTTGGAGAGGATAGGAGAGGTAGCCTATCGTATCGCTTTACCGCCGTCACTTGCGAATTTGCATGAGGTTTTTCATGTGTCTCAGTTGAGGAGGTACATTCATGATCCGTCGCATGTGATCCAAGTAGATGATGTACAGGTGAGAGATAACCTGACTGTTGAAATATCGCCTATGAGGATTGAGGATCGAGAGTTGAAGCAGTTGCGGGGTAAAGAGATTGCCTTAGTGAAAGTAGCTTGGGAAGGACCAGCAGGTGGCAATGTGACTTGGGAACTGGAGAGTCAGATGAAAGAGTCTTATCCAGAGTTATTTGCTTGAGGTATGTTTTCGAGGACGAAAACTCTTTTAGTGGGGGAGAGTTGTAACACCCCGAATAAAATAAGAGAATTATTTAAATTAAGTTAATAATATATTTATTAATTTAATTAAATAAATTGAATTATTGGATTATTATTATTATTATTATTTGGAATAATAATTAGTGGAAAATATATAAGTTGGAATAAGAGAAAGGGTTTTCATTTTTTGGTAAAGAGTTTTCACGTGAAACAGAGAAGCGGCTGAAAAGTGGAAAG
This sequence comes from Lathyrus oleraceus, assembly GCF_024323335.1. Classification (NCBI taxonomy): domain Eukaryota; kingdom Viridiplantae; phylum Streptophyta; class Magnoliopsida; order Fabales; family Fabaceae; genus Lathyrus; species Lathyrus oleraceus. The sequence continues at coordinate 308,192,696 of NC_066580.1, forward strand.
TGGAGAAAGGGCAAAGAGGAAGAGCTAGAGAGCAAAGGTTGAAGAACGGAAAAGCTTGAAGCTTAGAGATTGCCGGATTATCTCAGGTAAGGGGGGTTTATCGTCGTTTAATGGGTATTATAGATTAACATGTCATGGGTAGTGATAAACCGTTGAAGTGACCCTAATTGGGATGTTGAATGCTGAAATATTGTGATGAATAAGTTGTATTAAAGCTGTAATTGAGTCCGTAATTATGTGAGTCGTGTTCCCCCGAACGTATAGCTTTTTACGGAAATTGAATCGGAGGTCCGGAAGTCCTCCAACGGCGGAAAATGCGGAGAACTCTGCATTCTGCCTTGTGTTAGCGCAGGAACTGCTGTTTTGTCTGCGTTAACCGGTTAACCCAGGGCGTTAACCGGTTAACACTGTTATATTTTGTGAAAAGGTGCTGTTTTTCCTGCGTTAACCGGTTAACCCAGGGCGTTAACCGGTTAACACTGTTGCGTTTTGCCAGAAAATGTGTTTTGTCCTGCGTTAACCGGTTAACCCAGGGCGTTAACCGGTTAACACTGTTGGAAAAGTGAAAAATTGATATTTTAATGTTGTGAGCATAATTGGTGATTTGCCTAGGTTGGTGTGTGACATAGTAGGGATTGAGTTATGTTATGAAGTAATATTGTAGTCAATTTTGATGAGTAAAATTTGTTGGGTTTGTGTTATAAAGTGTCGATGCAAGTATGACTGAGTTGTTAAGTTGTTCCGTGTACGGAAAGTTGTTAAAAATACTGAGTTGTAGGCTTGATGAGCCAAGGTTGATTATAAGTTGATTATGTTGAAAACCTTGTTGTGTTGCTATTATTATTATGTTGTCGGAATTGTAAAGTCGTGTATGCCATGTACATTCATATGCATTAAGTCAGAGCTTTGCTCACACCACGTTGGCCTGGATTGGCAAATTTTAAGTTGAAAGTTGAAGGCTTATGCCTTGATGCCCAATAAAATGGCAATGATTTTAAGTTGGGAGTTTTACTCCGATTGGTACCACATGCATGACGAGTCGAGTCTCATTTGAGTTGCATTTTATGTTGTTATTGAGTTGCATTTTACATTGTTATTGAGTATGATATTTGAGTTGATGTGCCGTTACTGAATGCATGATATGATTAGGGTGATTAACGTGTAAATTTACTTAGCATTACATGATGATTTATAATGCTTATTATATCGATTGAGGAACTCACCCTTACAACTATTTTTCAGGTAACGAGCAGTGAGTGAGTAGAAGCTAGTGCTTGGAGTCTAGTGTGGTCTCCTTAGTGGGTCATGCTCTGATAGATGTAACATCGGGACGGGATGTTTTAACTTGTTGAATAATTTTATGTGTAATGTATTACATATGTTGAATGATCTCTATCCGCTGCGTATTTTGCAAGAAGTGTTTATGTTGAATTAAATAATGAGCATGACTGATTTTATGGTGAAATGTGTGAAGTGTTGTGTGACACCCTTAACTGCAATAATTACTCTGATTTATATATTTGTTGTTGTAAAGTAAATATTTGGGGTATTTTAGAAGGGTGTTACATACCACACGGATGAAGATCTGAAGTAACAGCAATTAAAGGAGTAAGAAACCCAAGGACCTCCCAAGCTAATGCCATCAAAGAAAAGTGAGTCAGTACAGGTAATCGGAATGAACCTCCAGGGGGTATCCCACAAATAAAGTGGGAAAACCACACAAACCATCTTTGCAAGAGTCCGTGAGCCCTCACAAAAACTCAACAAAAGGGTTAGTGAAACACGATAAGCATTTTTTTCATGAATAACAGTATGGTTTCAGAAACCTCAAACCCTGTGGCATACATTTCAGAAATCATGTGATTAAACATTCAAGGCATAGGTTTCACCCATTCATGCATAATTAAACCCGTGGGCAAAAACATAATGAAATTCATCCATCATACCTCATGCATTCAGATGATCCAAATTAAGAGCATAAAATCATGGGAATGAGGCAAACCTGATGGGAGAGACCGGTTGAAATCAAATGGCACGGTTGGGTTTGCAAGGCAATGAAAGTGTGTGAGTCAGATTGAATTTTTCAGAGCTGCCTGGGGGGTTACTCTGAGTTCTCTGTCAGGTTTCTCTCCAGGTTTTGTCAAGGGTTTTGTTTCAAGGAAACCTCAGAGTATTTTGCTTCTCTTCCTTTTTCTCAAGTGAAGCCTTGGTATTTATAGACTGAATTTCATGGTTTTGTGGGCTCAAATGAGAGAGACCCAAGTCCAAAAATTTTTATTATATTTTATTTATTTTTTATTATTATTTTTATTTATTTATTTTTTTGTAAAAAATTATTTTATTTTATTTATTATTTTTTTTTTCGTTTTTTTTTTATCGGATCTAATTCTGATTGACATGATGAAATGCAATATGAAATGCTAAATGAATGCATGAATGAGGAGGGCAAATTTTGGGGTGTTACAACACCGGGTGCTGACACGCTGCCAAGGATGAAACAGGGAATCACACCAACTGCTTGGGCAAAACCAATAATACTCCACATTTAGGGCTTACCACTTTCAAACCACTGTTGATATCCTTTTAATGAAATCGATTGCTTAAAATTACTGTTTTTATATGTTTAAGAAAAATATGATTTTAATTAAAAAAATTAATTTAAAAAATGATCATACTAAAATTTAAATCTATTTGGCTGAATTAAACAAGAGTAGAAACAATTGGATAAAAGCTCAACTTTATTTAATAGAATGGTAGTCTGTAAATGATAAGACTCCATAGATATTTACAAAAGTTTAAAAACTGGTAATTTACACGGAAAAGGGATACATTGAATACAATGATCACTAATCCTTCTACCAACTCTTGATATCCATTGTGCTCTTGGCCACTCTACTGGGGATGATGAATCAGACTTGACCGTTGTGCTTGAGAAAGTCTTCAAAACTGAAGAACAACAAGATGCAGTTACTTGCCATAATCCCTAATTTTTGCATAAATTTCCCCAAGGTGGGGTACTCAATTTATTGGGATAACTCTTTCTGTTTTATGTCTCTAACTTTTGCTTGGATCGCCCTTTCGGGTTTTCAATCCACCGAGATGCTCATTTTTGCCTAAGCCGCCCTTTCGGGTTTTCAACTTAGTGAGTTGTTCTTTTATTTTTAGGCGAAGTATTTCTTGACAACATCTGTGTTCATAGGACAAGTAAACTCTTCACCATCCATAGTTGTAAGAATCAAAGCACTTCCTGAAAAGGCTCTCTTGACAACATATGGGCCTTCATAATTAGGAGTCCATTTTCGCTTAGAATCTGGCTTGAAAGATAGAATCTTCTTAAGCACAAGGTTACCTTTTCTGAACACACGAGGTCTGACCTTCTTATCTAAAGCTTTCTTCATTCTCTGCTGGTACAACTGGCCATGACATATGGCAGTCAACCTCTTCTCTTCAATCAAATTCAACTGATCAAATCTGGTCTGACACCATTCAACCTCGACCAACTTGGCTTCCATGAGCACACACAGTGATAGGATCTCAACCTCTACTGGAAGCACAACTTCCATTCCATAAACAAGTAAAAAAGGGGTTGCCCCTGTTGAAGTGCGAATGGATGTACGAGACCCGTGCAAATAAAACGGGAGCATCTCATGCCAATCCTTGTACGTCACAACCATTTTCCGAATGATCTTCTTGATGTTCTTATTCGCAGCTTCAACAACCCCATTCATCTTAGGTCTGTAGGGAGAAGAATTATGATGTGCAATCTTGAAGTCTTTGCAAAGAGCATCCACCATATTATTATTCAAGTTTGAACCATTATCAGTAATGATCTTACTTGGCACACCATAACGGCATATGATTTGATTCTTGATAAACCTCACACCAACTTGCTTGGTTACATTCGCATACGATGCCGCTTCAACCGACTTTGTGAAGTAGTCAATAGCCACCAGAATGAAACGATGTCCATTCGACGCTTTGGGCTCAATCATGCCAATCATATCGATTCCCCACATGGAGAAGGGACATGGGGAGGAAATGACGTTCAACAGTGTCGGAGGAACGTGAATCTTATCTGCATAGATTTAACACTTGTGGCATTTCTTCACAAACTTGCAACAGATTCCATTGTCAGCCAATAGTAACCTGCTCTCAGCATCTTCTTTGCCATTGCATGTCCATTGAAATGAGTACAAAAGGAACCTTCATGGACTTCAGTCATCAATAGGTCTGCTTCGTGTCTATCCATGTTGTAAGACCCTAATTTTGACCCTGAGATCCCTCATGGCATCATATCACTGCTCATTGCATTTGCCTCAAGGATCATAGCATGTGTGGCTCCTTAACCCTTGGGTTGGGACTTGTGTGAGTGGTTTGAGACCACCAAGCATGTTTGAATTGTGTATTATTGCTTTTCTCATTTGTTTAACTAACCAAAAGCACAAAAATATGTCACTAACCTCTTTTGTTTTGAAGCTTAAGCAATCATGTGATCCAAGGCTCCTAGGAGGCTCCTGTGCTCAAAGAAATGGCTAGATGAAGAAAAGCAAGCATGACAATGGTTCACAAAGCTCTCAATCATCATATATTTTCCCAAGTATCTCAATTTGTCAATTTGATCAAGATAAACCAAAGGGATTGAGGATTGTTTCCCAAGGAAACCCTAATTCATCCGTGCATTGACCGTGCCTTGCTCATGAAGCAACCTCAGCCTATGATAAAATAAAATCAAGGGAAGTTCTTTAATTAATTATTTTATGCACATATGAGCCTATGAGAGCATCCTTAATCATTCATTCAACAAGATTTGAAGTTTGGACTTGAGAAGTTGACCAGTCAAGTCATCTGACCAAATTGAAATCCACTGAGACCTAACTTTTGATGTGTTTGTCAATGAAGATGACCCCAAGAGAAAACGTGTTCTTAAGAACCATATGAACAACTTTCATGTTCATCAAAAATTCATTTGAAACTTGGAAGGTCATCATTCATTTCAAAACATTATAGGTCATTTTGACTGAAACCCTAATTTTGGGTCAACTTCCCAAGGACCTAACTCACTCATTTTTTATGATTTTTAGGTGAGACTAATTTAATTGGAAACCTTAAGATGTCTACTTCAAATGTTATGTTGTAAAAAATTTCATATTCCTAAAAGAAACACATGTGATAATACAAAACATTATAGGTCACTTTGGACCAAAGCCATTGAATCTTGAAAAAGTCCAACTTCAAGTGCCCATAACTTTCTCATCAAAAATACAAATGATGTAAAATTTAAGTCCAAATTTATCATCTTTAAAATATATACAACTTTGGTGTTAGGGGGTTTTTCCATTTGAGGCTTGCATCATTGAAACAGAAGGGCTTGAAGTTGGTCACTTTCGGCAAAATTTTCAAAGACATGTTTTGTACATCAAACTTCATGGATAGTTTTCACAATTTTCCAAACTCCAAATGGATTTTTGTTAAACATAACTTTTGTTCCTTATGTTAATACCTTTCCAACCATTACCCACATGCCTATGTTTGGAATTTCTATGAATGACTTTCAAAGAGAGGAACATTTGTGACCATTTATGCATTTCATGATGAAACTTCATGCACAAGCAACTGTAATGCAAACCACACGTCCAAATCAATTTATCATGCTATAAGCTTGCAAAACCATTAGCTTTTGGGCCTCACATGCGCCTGTACAGGCCCATGCATGGAGGACCCAAAGCTTCATGCACACGGATTCCACACACATTGCCTTGCATTTCAACTATAAATAAACACCTTGCTTCATTCAATAATCAACCTGAAGGCGCCTAAAGCTTTGCTGAAATCCATTCCCAACCTCTCACCAAAGGAATTTTGAATTTTCATTTCTCTTTTCAAGTTTGAATTTCAACAAAATCAGTTGATCTTCAACACTTATTCCTTAGCCTTGCACTCATACCATACCTCAAGATCAAGCTGCAAGCAAGAGTTTGGTTGGATCGTGCTCATCAAAGCTGCACTTCAAAGGTTTACATCTCAAATGTTTTTCGAATCTCCTCATATATTGTGCTTTGTTGTTGTTTGTTTGGTTCTCTAAAGTTCTCGTTGGAGAGGCAAGCCAATAGTGGCTTTAATTTCATGAATTGATGCATTTCAGATCGAACACCTGGTTTTTCCATCTCAGATTTCTCCTTCCGTGTGGTTTGGTTGAGGTTGCAAAACCTGCAACTGGTGGCCGGTTTCTGTTTAATCATCGGAGAAGACGGTGGTTTCCACCACCGTCCCCACGTGGATGGCTTTTATCCCTTGGATCTCACTTCTCCGTTCTAATCGTGGCCATACATTATGTTTACTTTTTTAAATCCAACGTGTGATGCTGTTGACTAATGAACACAATGAGCGCGCGCCTCAGAGCCACCGGATGGTCCACGTCAATTAATGAATGTTGATCATGCGCTCCAGATTTTTTTCTATTTTTATAATTTCTGTTTTATTTTCTTTAAATCCTTTTATTTTCAAAAATTCATAACTCATTTATTTGGAATCAAAAAATATGGGACCAATTGCAAAAATTTTCTTTTGAAATCTAGTTTCATAATCTGATTTTTAATTATTTTTGTGATTCTATTTAATATTTTTTGTGAGTTATTTTGTTTTTAATTGTTTTTAATTCATTTTTAATACTTTTTAATATTCAAAAATTCCAAAAATATTTTCTTAACACATTTGGATCATGATAAGTCTACGAAAATATTCTCATCAATTTCTTAATTGATTTGCGATTTATTTGAGATTTTAATTCATTTGTGTTATATTTTAATGCTTTTAATTGATTTTAAAATAGTTTCTGCTTTAAAAAAATGTTGAGAAAATTTGTCAAACCTTGTTTGACCATGTTAGACTTATGATGATCTAATTGGACTTATCCAAGTTGATTTGAATTGGATTTGAAGTTTGACCTCACTTTGTTCATTTTATTTTATGTATTATTTTAATTCCAAGAAATACCAAAAATATGCTTGACCTTTCTTGACTTCTAATCTTAATTTCACTTATGTTTACCATTGATTGATGTCGATTCCATTCACATTTTTGATCATTTTGTTTTGGTTATGTCATTTGAATTTTCATTTTGCACATTTCATCTTCATCTCTTTTCTTTTTCTTTTTCTTTTGACCAATGAGTTAATGATTTGTGGTTAGCCTTGACATATGAGAGACTTAACCTTCTTTGATCCAAATCAAATTCAACTTGATCAAAGATCAAGTGAATTGCTTTGTGTCCAAGATAGTTTGCTTCTTGGTCAAGCAAAAAACCTAAAATCCATACAAGGTCATTCTTCTTTTCTTTTGGCATGGCAAGTTGTAGGAGTTTGGCTTACTAGTCATGATCTCTAACTTGTGTTTATTTGCCTATAGTTTTATTGATCGGCCTCAGATAGGTGTGACTACTACATTAGTCCACTTACGATTACTTAACATTGCGCTAAATTGCCTTATGGCACACTAACACTAATTACTAATCACTAACTTTTAATTCAAGCGTTTAATTCTTGCAATTTAATTTAATGCAATTTAATTTCTTGCTCATTTATTCATATTGCCTTTTCCTTTTGCTCATTTGAGCTCATGTTTATGTTTATGCTATTTTCCTTTTGCTCACTTGAGCATATTATTGTGTAAATATATTATTGCCTTGTGCTTGCTTTGTCTTTGTTTGTGTGAACCAAATGCAAAAAGGAGAAAGGACTTAGAATTAGGATTTTACCTATGCTTAATGGAGTTCAAGAGCAACTAGGCCTCATGCCTTTAGAATGCTAAATTTGTTGAAGAGCAACTAGGCCTCATGGCTTTAGAATGCTTAATCTTGAAGATGACTTAAAAGGACCCATAATCTAAACTCTCTCTTTGTCCCTTCCTCTTATTACATTGTGAACTTTTTGATTGTTTGTTCTTGTGTGATAGGGATTCCAAACTTGAGATAATTAGAAGGATCATTGTCGTAAGCATCCAAGTTAAGAGAAAGACAAGCCAATTGGAGATCCTAGGAGCTTGAATGCTTAATTGTTTTGATTGCTTGTTGCTTACTAAAGACCAAAGGAAAGAAGCATCTTGAATCATCTTTATGATCTCAAGAAAGGAACTCCAAGGGTTTTCATCGCTTCACTCATCTTTGCATGTTTAGGACTAGCCATTCTCTTCTTCTCTCCACTCTAACCCAAGCCAAACTCATTTTGTGCAAACATTGACATTGTTTTCAAATTAGAAACCTAGGCCATATGCCTTTGATTTTCCAAACTCTTTTTTTTAATACTTATTTTGAATTGAATCTTAAGTCCATTTTGACTTCATTTTATGAATACTTCTAATTTGTAAATACAACTCACTTCAAGTGATTTTTGTGGTTCCAATGACCACCTTTGTTAAAATCTTTTTTTCATAAACATTATCCATAAGTTTGAGTTATCATAGTGGTTGATGTAAACCTCACCTTATCCTTAGTGATTGGACTATAAGTCTTCCATACTTATTATAGGGTGGATCCCTCACTAGTATGTTGAAGCTCTCCTCACATGGTGGATTGTTGCTTTAGGTTGAGTTTTCTCCCTTTGATAACAAAAGACCTTAAAGCTTTTGATAAAATCAATTCACCCTTATTTTGAGATTTTTACCCCGAACTACGAGGTTTTGATCCTACCTTTGAGATGGTACGTAGGCAATGGGTTTATCTATTCAAACAACAAAAATTGTAAATAATTTGTATATTCTTTTCTCATCTCCCCAATCATGTTTGCATAAATATTTTCACAAATACCAACCTACAATACAACTTTGCAAAAAAGGGATCCCTAAGAGTACTAAGGATGTTTTGGGTGCTTAAAATCTTCCCATCGCATAACCAACCCCCTTACCTAGATCTCTGACATTTTTATTAGTTTTTGATTTGATAAAACTTCTTACTTGGTTTTTGTTCGCTTTCTAACCTTTTCTTTGGATAAATAGAAGTGCGGTGGCGACTCGAATTGTATGATTTACTTTTGATTTAGTCAATAAATCTAAAGGTAACGAATACCCCGCTACACACGCATCTGAGCAGAACTATATCGAAGTTTCTCTTGTACAATACATCACCATTTAGGTAGAAGTTGCTGGCTAATCTTCTCAAAGTCTTCTTATCTTTCAAAGATGCCCCAGGCGGGTAAATATGACTTTGGAGGAAACATTTGATGTCGAAATACCACGGCTTCTCATCTTTGATCTCTTCAACAGCAAACACAAGAGCTGGCCTATCAAGACGCATCACAGTTAGATTTTAAACGTCATTCCAATACTTCATAATCATCGAAGCTAAAGTCACAAGAGCACCTGCCATCCGATTTTCATCTCGAGGAATATGATGAAACTCAACCTTCGTAAATAAAGTTGAAATCCTCCTCGCGTAATCTCTATATGGTATCAAACCGGGTTAATTTGTCTCCCATTCACCTTTGATCTAATTCACAACCAAATTCGAATCTCCATAAACGTCAAAATATTTGATTCTGAGATCAATGGCCTATTCAAGCCCCATAATGGCATTGTAAACTTAAGGAGTAATAATCACTGCCCCAATGCCATTACCATACTGATTAATAGCTCCATCAAATACCATGCCCCAACGACAACCAGGTTTTGGCCCTTCTTCAAGCAATGGTTCATCACAATCTTTCATTTTCAAGTACAAGATCTCTTCATCGGGAAAATCATATTGTACTGACTGGTAATCTTCAATTGGTTGGTGAGCCAAGTGGTCAACGAAGACACTACCTTTGATTTCTTTTTTAGTTCGGTATTCAATATCATACTCTGATGACAACATTTGCCAACGGGCAATCCTCCTAGTTAAAGCAGGCTTCTCAAAAATATACTTGATTGGATCCATTTTGGATATCAACCAAGTGGTATGATTCAACATATACTTACATAGATGCTTAGCAGCCCAAGCCAATGCGCAACAAGTCTTCTCAAGCATAGAATACAAAGTCTCACAGTCGGTGAATTTCTTACTGAGGTAGTAAATTGCATACTCTTTCTTTCCAGTTTCATCTTGCTGACCAAGAAAATAACCCATACTTTCATCAAGCACAGTCAAATAAACAATCAACGGTCTTCCTTCAACAGGCAGAGACAGAATCGGAGGCTCAAGCAAATATTCTTTGATACTGTCAAACGCTTTTTGGCAATCTTTGGTCCAATCACAAGACTGATATTTCCGAAGAAGCTTGAATATAGGCGCACATGTGGCAGTCATGTGTGAAATGAATCTCGAGATATAATTCAAGCGACCAAGAAAACCTCTGACTTGCTTCTCAGTTTTGGGCGCAGGCATCTCTTGTATTGCTTTGACCTTCGCAGGATCAACTTTAATACCCTTCTTGCTGATAATAAAGCCCAACAAATTACCAGAACGAACACCAAATGTACATTTATTAGGATTCAAGTGGAGTTTGTACTTCCTCAAACGCTGGAATAGCTTCAACAAATGCTCAACATGTCCCTCTTCATCAATGGATTTAGCAATCATATCATATATATATACTTCGATCTCTTTATGCATCATATCATGAAAAAGAGTAGTCATTGCTCTCTGGTAAGTTGCACCGGCATTCTTTAGACCGAAAGGCATCACACGTTTATCCGATAATATCTGAAAGATGAGATGATGACTATGGGAACCTTTTTGGAACATGATTGTCAGGTTTAACCATAGTACACTCCCATTGGGTGGTTCTTAACCGAGACTCCATGCTCGTGACTTGCAACAAACCCTTGATTCGCGGTTGATCTGTTCTCGTATATCCTTAATATCAATGGAACTTGGGTGTTGATAAGGTGTAAACCATAATCCACCAAAAAGGATGATTGATATTGAGGATGACTTGATCCATCCTGTGACTATTGTATGGTGTGACTTGCTTGATCCTTGAGTGTGATTGTTGCATCCATGCATTCATGCATCCATTTGCATCCATATCATTAACAATGAGAAAATTTTCAAGATCAATTGTCGTTCAGTGGGTTGGAGAGGGTTCCTTCTTCCCAAGAGATTGTTGATCTGTTGCAATAGATGTATCTGATATTAGTGCTCATATGACTACCAAAGGTGGAATTCAAGGTCTCCCGTCTGATTTTCTAATCGCCCAAGCTACTCTGTTTGGGAAGGCCATGAGTGAGGACGCCTTTGAAGCCATATTTGTACTTCTCATCTATGGGCTAGTGTTATTCCCCAACATTGACAATTTTGTGGATATGAACACTATTAGGATCTTCTCTACTCTTAATCCCGTTCCTACTCTGTTGGGTGACACTTATTTCTCTTTGCATATGAGGAATGCAAATGGTGGTGGTACCATTGTGTGCTATTTGCCTCTGTTGTACAAGTGGTTTATTTCGCACTTTCCGCAGACGCTCGCCTTCAAGGAGAACAAGGGATGTCTACGGTGGTCTACGAGACTTATGTCTCTCACCAATGATGATATCTTTTGGTATAACCGCGTGTATGATGGTGTGCAGATTATTGACTCTTGTGGTGAATTTTCCAATGTGCCTCTTCTGGGTACATGTGGTGGAATTAACTACAACCCTATTTTGGTTCGCCGTCAGCTTGGGTTCCCCTTAAAGGATAAACCTAATAACATTTTGGTAGAAGGTGTGTTTTTTCAAGAGGGTAAAGATCCCCAAAACTAGAAGGGCGGGATGGTCTGCGCTTGGCGCAAGATTCATAGGAAGGGAAGGAAAGAGCTTGGTCCAAAGAATTGTATTTCTTTGGAACCCTACACCTCGTGGGTGAGGAAGAGAGATTATGAGTACCGCATGCCCTACGATTATCCAAGACCTACACCTATGGTTATGGGTGGGCCTTTAACCCTCCCTAACCAAGGAGTAGAGGAGTTGAGAGATGAAGACCGTTCTCGTGCTTGGGTCCGTGAGAGGAACTACTTCAACAACTCAGAGATAAGGATGTTGTGATAGAGTTTATGGAGAATTAGATTATTGATGAGCCAGATGATGTGGTTACTTCTCTTCTTCCTCAGTCATCCAGGTTTTGGAAGAGGAAGTATGATCGACTCGCCAAGGAGAAGGCAGATATGGAGGCAGCCTATGAGAGAGAGGTGAAGAGGCTTCGTGCAGTTTATCTTCCAGTCTCGAGAGCTTTGGACGATTGTTTCTAGGGTTCCATAGGATGTTCATTTTCCTTCTCTCTTGTATTGTATTTAGTTACCAAGACTGTACTTTTTTGGTGTAAAAATTCTTCCAAATATTATTGATATGAATATTCCATATATGTCTAAAAGATTAATATTTCCAAATGTTTGCAAATGGATCTCTATAAAGTTCCTCTGATAATAAAAATAAAACCATATTCACAAACATTGCATGCATCATGTGCATAAATATGTTTTGTTCAGGGTTTCTTGATCAGTGGTCTAACTCTATGCCAGCCGGGTTTCCCTGGGAGATGCTCGCAAACTTTGTGCCAGAGGGTCTCGCTCCGACCTTTGCTTCTCTGCCGGCATCTAGCCCGGTCCTTGCTGTGCCACCTCCCGTTATGCACACGTTACCGAGAGTCGAAGACACCATTTATCATTCTGAGCCATCTGAGGGCCCAAATGTTTATGAGAAAATTGATGCTATGAATGACCAATTCCTTGAGCTACGCAAGAAACTGAAGACTCTAAGAGGGAAAGACCTCTTCGGTAAATCTGCTGCTGAGTTGTGCCTCGCGCCCAACGTCAAGATCCCTATCAAGTTCAAAGTACCTGACTTTGAAAAATATAAGTGAAACACTTGCCCTCTCAGCCATCTTGTGATGTACGTACGCAAGATGTCGACTCAGACCGAGAATGATCAACTCCTCATCTACTATTTCCAGGACAGCGTTTCCGGTGCCGCACTCAAATGGTATATGGGTCTGGATAATGCGAACATCCACTCCTTCAACGACCTTGGTGAAGCTTTCGTTAAGAAGTACAAGTACAATGTTGATATGGCTCCCGATAGGGACCAGTTGAGGGCTATGTCCTAGAAGGAGAAGGAAACGTTCAAGGAGTACGCCCAGAGGTGGCGTGAATTGGCTGCACAAATTATGCCCCCACTCGAAGAGAAAGAAATGACCAAGAACTTTCTAAAGACCTTGAGTTCATTTTATTAAGAGAGGATGATTGCTAGTGCTCCCTCGGACTTCACCGAAATGGTGAACATGGGAATGAGGCTAGAGGAATGAGTCCGGGAAGGACGTCTAACCAGAGATGAAGGCTCTTCTGCAAAATGGTATGTGACTTTTGCAAATAAGAAAGAGGGAGAGGCACATGTTGTGTCCTCCCATATTAAACGAAGACCCTCTATGAAGAGGAAGATTGTTCGCCCTGCCAGTAACCAGCACCAGGTGGCTCATATAGCATCTGCCTTCAGGGAAGCTCAACATTATCAACATCAACAACAACAACATCAACAATATCAACAACAACAACAGTCCTACCCGCCTCAAAACAACAACAATACCAGCACCAACTACGATAGGAAGAGGGTCACTTTTGATCCAATTCCAATGACCTATGTTGAACTATATCCTTCATTAATAGACAGGAAGCTGATTAATCCACGTGACCCACCTGCTGTACCGACCAATCCTCAGTGGTGGTACAAGCCTGAGCTATACTGTGTATATCATTCCGGTGCTCCCGGACATGATGTGGAGAACTGTTATCCCCTGAAGACCAAGGTGCAAGACCTTGTTAGATGTGGGATCTTGTTTTTCGAGGACGTAGGTCCGAACGTCAAGAAGAACCCATTGCCCGAGCATGGGAAATCTGATGTGAACATGGTCCAGGGTTGCTCTAGCAAGTATAAAGTCCTGTATGTCAGTCATATCAGGAAATTGTTGGTTGAGATGCATAGATTGTTATGTGGATACAGTCATTACGAGCATGACCATGACAGATGCCGACTGTGCACTGTCAACGAGAGAGGATGCCGCCAGGTCAGGAAGGACATCCAAGAGATGTTGGATCAGGGTGTGATCGAGATACTTCATAATCGTGATGAGGATGAAGTGAATGTTATATCCCCTGTTTTTAGAATACTAGAGCCGGTTGTCATCAGATATGATGGCATCAAGAAGAAGGTTTCTCCATCTCTTATTATCAAGCCAGCGGGCCCTGTACCGTACTCTTTAGATAGAGTTGTTCCCTACAGATATAACACAGTAGCGTTAGAAGATAGGAAGGAGGTGCCATTTCCCTCCACTTCTGTTGTGAGTATATCTGATGTCAGTGGTGTGACCCGCAGTGGTCGTGTTTTCTCGGCGCCACCGAAACCCCAAGATGACCTGAGAAGAGCTGATGCTGTTAATAATTCTGCCAGTCCTGTGGGGACTTCTTCTTCTTCTCCGAATTCGTTCATAAACGAAAAGACTTTAAATTTAGCTGTATTATCTACCAACATATCAATGTGTGGCAGAGGGAAATCATTTTTTGGACTGGCTTTATTCAAATCTCTATAATCAACGCACATACAGACTTTTCCTTCCTTCTTTGGAACATGCACAATATTGTCCACCCACTGCGGATATTATGCAGTCACAGGGAAACCGACATCAATCTGCTTTTGCACTTCTTCTTTGATCTTCACTGCCATATCAGGATGAGTCCTCGTCAACTTCTGCTTGACTGGCGGGCATTCTGGCTTCAACGACAATCTATGCTCCACAATCTCAAAATCCAAACCAGGCATGTCTTGATAGGACCAAACAAACACATCTGAATATTCTCGGAGAGGATCAATCAACCCCTTCTTCACTTCTGGACACAATCGAGACCCAACCTTGACTTCCTTCACATTATCTTCAGAACCCAAGTTGACTAACTCAATCTGCTCTTCGAATGGCTGAATGGCTTTTCCTTCGTGCTCAAGAAGATGAGACAAATCATCATATACTTCTTCATCACTTTCCTCCTCAGCCTCAAACACAAGGAATTCAAAATTTGGAGAAGGAGTAGGATTATTGTATTCAATGCGTTTAGAAACCAACCTGCATAATGATTTGATATTTAGATTTTAGAGAAGTGAACTGTGACCAAATATTATATAGATGGACAATATTTATTTATTTATTTATGTTTTTTGTGATTACAATTTTCAGAATAAAGCAAAAAGTAAAAAAAAACATCATAGATGTGAATGAATAGAACTATACTTTATTGATGATCAATTTTGAAAACAAATAAAAGTAATTACTTAGATCGATGCACAATAATAGGAACATCAATAGCAGTCCAATTGTTGCAAGCTTTTCCATGCATCATAAAATTGGTGCAGTCTTCGTCTTCATCCCCCTTGATCACAACAACTATGTGTTGTTCATTACCATGAATGAACCCTCCGCTACAGAAACTGGGTTTCACATCTTTAGCTCTAATCATAGATGAACCTCGTTGGAAACCCAAACTGGCTCTGCTCTTGTTGTTGGCGACCTCTACCATCTGGCCCCATTGATCAAAATTACCATCTTCAACAACCTTCTGTGCATCCTTGAATGAGGACATAGGTTCCCCAACTCTCTTTTCCTCAGTAATAGATAAGGCTTGGAGCGGAGTTCCAATCTCATCCTCAGTTTCTACATAAGATAAAGATGACAGGTGGCTTACCAACAAAGCCTTCTCTCCACCGACGATAACCAGTTTTCCATTTTTAACGAACTTCAATTTCTGATACAATGTGGACGTAACGGCTCCTGCCACATGTATCGATGGCCTTCCTAACAAGAAGCTATAGGTCGGGTGGATATCCATTACTTAGAAAGTAATCTGGAAATCACTCAGACCTATCTTCACCGGAAGGTCCACCTCTCCTATCACAGTCTTGCGAGAACCGTCAAATGCTTTAACGATCACGCCACTATATCTCATCGGAGCTCCTTGATACGATAATCTGGACAAAGTTGATTTTGGTAGTACATTCAAAGAAGAGCTAGTGTCGACCAATACATTTGACAACGCGTCCTCCTTACAATTTATTGAAATGTGCAATGCTAAGTTGTGATTTCTACCCTCCTCGGGAAGTTCCTCATCACATAAGCTAAGATTGTTGCAGGAAGTGATGTTAGCCACAATATGATCAAACTGATCCACCGTAATATCATGTTCCACATACGCTTGTTCTAACACCTTCTGTAGTGCTTCTCTGTGCGCCTCAGAGTTCATAAGCAGAGACAACATTGAAATCTTGGAGGGAGTTTGGAGCAGCTGCTCCACCATATTAAACTCACTTCTCTTAATAAGATGGAGTACCTCATCATCATCATTAAGCTTCAAATTGCTGGATTCACCAGACTGACACTTCAGACCGCCAACTGGATCTACTGTTGGCACTTCCACCTTCTTACTAACAGATACATCATCCACATTCTTAGGGAACACCGACCCAAAGACACGACCACTACGGGTCACCTTAGTAACATCATTTATGCTCACAACAGAACTGGTAGTAGGTAAAGGAACCTCTTGACCATTCTCTAACATGGTATCATTGTACTGATACGGAACAACCTTATCGGATGCATACGGGACGGGGTCCGCTAACCGTATAACCAACAACGATACCGATCTGTTGCTGACACTATTACTATTGATGTTGTCAAATTAAATCACCATTCTCTCTGGTGTCTTGAATACTGGAACAATAACATTCACATCGTCATCCACGTGACAAGACTGGAGAATCTGAATCATTCCTTCATCCATTAACCTCTGGATGTCTCTCTTCACAACCATACAACCTCGAGGATTGACACTGCAAATTGCACAACCATCATGGCCATGCTCACAATCGCTTACCAAACAGATATCCTTGTGCATCGTCACCAAGGACCTTCTATTAAAACGGACATCAAATACCTTGAACTCCCGAGGACAACCATCCACCATATTGACAGAAGGGTTACCATGAGCAGGTAGTGGATTAGCTTTGACATTAGGCGCACGATCCTCAAAGGACACCATACCACTCTTTACCAGCTTTTGGACATCATACTTCAGTGGGTAACAATTCTCAATATCGTGACCTGGAGCTTCTTGGTGAAAGGCACAACGAAGTTCCAGTTTATACCACCATGGAAGTGGTTCAGGGATCTGAGGTGGATTTCTTGGTTGCAAAAGGTTCTTGAGAACCAATGATGGATACAGTTCAACATAAGTTATAGGAATCAGGTCGAAAGAGTCCTTCTTCCTCTCAAAATTTTGTGGTTGTTGATGATTGTTGATATTGTTGTTGTTGTAGGTGTTTGTTCATTATTGTGGCGGTTGTTGACGTTGTTGTTGAATTGGTGTTGGTTGATTGTTCCAAAATACTGGAATAACAGATGATACTTGATGATGGTGTTGATGTGGTGGTTGACTTCTTCTTACATGAGGCCTCATCTACCTCCCAATAGATACTACATTGGTCTCGTCTTTCTTCTTGGCAAACCCGCTGCCATACTTCTTACTGGATGAAACCTTCTCTCTTGATAACCGTCCCTCGCGGAAACCTTCTTCTAGTCTTATCCCCATGTTTACCATCTTAGTAAAATCACTGGGGGCAATGGAAATCATCCACTCATAGTAAAATGAGCTCAGGGTCTTGAGAAAAATCTTGGTCATCTCCTTTTCTTCCAAAGATGGGTTGATCTGAGTGGCTAGCTCTCTCCATTGTTGAGCATATTCTTTGAATGTATCCTTATCCTTTTGAGACAAAGATCTCAACTGATCCCTATCTGGCGCCATATCAATGTTATACTTGTATTGTTTCACAAAGGCTTCACCCAAATCATTGAATGTGCGGACACTCACACCATCCAAACCCATGTACCACCTCAGAGCGACACCAGCTAGACTGTCTTGGAAATAGTGAATTAATAACTGATCATTATCAGTTTGCGTCGACGTCTTTCTAGCATGCATGACGAGATGACTGAGCAGACAGGTATTTCCTTTATACTTTTCAAATTCAGGGACTTTGAATTTCATCAGGATTTTCACATTATGAACCAAGCAAAGTTCCGTAGCACTCTTATCGAACAGATCCTTTCCCCTCAAGGTCTTCAACTCCTTTCGCAGCTCAAGGAATTGGTCTTTCATTTCGTCCATCTTCTCATAAACATACGGACCCTCAAATGGCTCAGAATGATAGATGGTTTCTTCAACACGGGGCAAAGTATGCATAACTGGTGGTGGCACAGACATGACCAAGCCAGATACGGCATGGAAGCAAAAGTAGGCGCAAGACCCTCGGGCACAAAGTTAGGCGGCATTCCCCACGGGAATCCGGCAGGCATAGCAGGCGCAAAGTGAGCAGCAGTAGCAGGAATGATAGAGGTAGAAACCTTTAAAATAACAGTCCTCTGAGGATGAAGATTTGTAGGCGTCGGGGAATATTGGCTCTGAGTAGCTAATCTGACTCCATCATGAGTCAGGCGGGCGATCTCTCCCTTCAAGTCTTTGTTCTCTTTCTCTAGATGTTCCATGATTCTTGAGTGATTGACGCATGTATTGTATCGATGAGTCAGCTTGGATGAAGCACAAAAGAAATACCAATAAGACATCTGGCGAAAGAGAAACCTGTTATGCAAATGATGCATGAAATGCAATGCTTGATTGTTTTTGTTTTCAAGGAACTTACTATTTTATTTGCAAATATATATTTATAACAACAATTACAACTATTTGGTATGACCATAAAATCTCTTTTATTTATATAATTGGAAGGATTATACTTAGTACAATTTCAGAAACCAAAAATACAAAATACAAGAGAAAAGGAGACTAGTCATCCTAAGAATCCCTAACAACAATGTCAGAAGACCTAGCTGCAGGCGCGTACTTCCTTCGGATGCGTCGAATCTCGGACTCGAAAGAAGTCTTCATCTAAGTCTTCTCAAGGACAAGCTGATCAACAATCTTCTTCCAAGCGACGGAAGGCTGAGGCATACTAGAGGAATATGAAACCTCTGGTTCTCTCTGTCTCTTCATTCCCCGGTCTTCAAGAAGCTCAATAAGTGCATCTTTGTCCTTAGAATCAAACTGCAACTCCTCATGCTTTTTGCTCAAAGCATGGAATCACTCTTCCCACATATCCTTCTCTTGTTTCATCTTGGCGAGCGCGTCTTCTAACTCCTCTACATCTTGGTTAGGGAGAGTTAATGGCTCAACCACAACCATAGACATAGGTCTCTCATAAGCATACGACATCTTCAATTCCAAAGCTCTCTTCTTCACCCAAAGAGTGTAAGCTTCCAAAGCTACACAATTGCACGGACCAAGTTTGGATCTTCCTTTCCTATGCACATTATGCCAAGCGTGTATCATCATTTGCTTCAAATGTTGGGGATCTTTACCCTCTTGATAGAAAAGACCTTCTAACAAAGTGTTATTAGGTTTATCTCTCAAGGGGAACCCAAGTTGACGACGAGCCAAAGAAGGGTTGTAGTTAATTCCTCGTGTACCAATGAGAGGCACATTAGAGAATTCACCACAACAATCAATAATCTCCAAGCTACTTAATGAAGAATCATACCAAACTATATCATCATTAGTGAGAGACATGAGTCTCTGAGACCACCGTAGACATTGTTTATTCTCCATAAAAGTAGGCGTCTAAGGCAAGTGCGAAATAAACCACTTGTACAAAAGAGGAACACAACAGGCAATCGTTCCACCACCTTTAGAATTCCTTAGATGCAAAGAGAAGTACATATCTCCTAACAGAGTAGGCACAGGATTCCCAATCAATAATATTCTAATGACGTTAACATCAACAAAACCGTCAATGTTAGGGAACAAGGCTAAACCATAGATGAGCAACACAAAGATAGCTTCAAAAGAATCCACACTACCGGCTTGAGCAAAGGCAGTAGCTTCCTTGACGAGGAATTCAGAAGTTAACCCAAATAATCCTCCTTTCTCCACCCAATGAGCCTCAATCTCAGACTTCTTCAAGTGAAGAGCTTAAGCCATAATATGAGATATGGGAATCTCCTTCAATCCACTAAAGGGTACTTTGTCAGAAACAGGTATTCCCAAGAGATAGGCATACTCCTCCAACGTAGGCACAAGTTGATAATCAGGGAATGTGAAGCAACGGTAGAGAAGGTCATAAAACTGAACCAAAACACCCAAGAGTCCTTCAACCACATCAGCAGACAAGATAGACAAAAGCTTCCCATGACGTTGCTTAAAGTTCAAGGGATCTAATATAAAAGATGATAGCTTCTTTAACACTTTCAAATCCGGATATCTAAAACTGTACTTCTTAGTGTTCCTTCGTCCACAATCTATGGTTTGGAAATATTTGCAAATAAGACCTCAGTTCCTTGAAATTTTTGGTGTGGTGAATGTTATGATGCGTATGAAAGCATGAATGCAACAATCACAAATAAGGGATCACACACAAGGCAAACAAACAAAGGTCAAAGGATGAATCAAGTCATTGTCAAGATCAATCATGCATTTTGGTGGATTATGGCCTTCACCTTATCAACACCCAAGTTCCATTGATATTAACAAGACTTGATTGGATCAACCAAGAATCAAGGGTTTGTTGTGAGTCACGAGCATGGAGTCTGGGTTAAGAACCATTCCAAAAGAGTGAACTAAGGATAAAAACCTGTAGATCATGTTCTAAAAAGTTCCCAGAGTCTTAATTCCATCTATCGGATATTACATGTTAGGATGATTGACTCATCAACTCATAATATTCTCAAGAGAAACTCGTCTAAGTGTAGTATCGTGTAACAACTGTTATCAAGTCTACACTCGAACAGTCTCCGCACTACGTCCTAAATAGGCCAAGATGAGTTAAATGTTCTACGATCCTCAGCTTCTCGGACCCCAAATCAGAGATAGTAATGCCTAACCACAAATGACTTGTGTGACATTCTTAACTCTAAAAGGGTCTCCACTGAGTAGATGGATCTCAAGCCAACTTGTTAAGGACTACTCCACACAAGTCGAACATGACTATACCATCCTCCTATCTTAATTACATTCAAGTTCGGGTTAGAACTTATCTCACCACTCAGAGATCACCAAGCACAACAAGCAGATTATACCACACAAACAAATATACATACATCAAATATACAATTATATACACACGAAAAAGTAGGCTAAACCCACTGGAGACTACTCCCCAGCAGAGTCGCCACTTAATTTTTGTAGCGGTAAATTCATGACCATCAAGTTATGGATAAGCTAGACGTCAATAAACCAGAGTCACCACCGCGCTTTTATTATTTCCAAGGGAAAAGGGAAAAGTATGAACAAAATCCAAAAATAAGAAGTTTTCAAATCAAAACTAATAAAATGCCAGAGATTACAGGTAAAGGGGTTGGTTACACAGAGGGAAGGTGTTAGCACCCAAAGTGTTCTAGGTACACCTAGGGAGCCATTTTTTTGTGTGCATATGTGTTTTTGAATAAAATGATATTTGCAATAAATAGAGTGGGGGATGGGAAAGAATTCATTAATTATATTTTTGTGTTTGAAAAGTCCTTCAAACTTGTGCCTACGTACCAACACAAAAATGAGGGATCAAAACCTCTTAGTTCGTGGTATAAATTTCAAAGTGAGTGAGTTTCTTTTAACAAAATTTTAAGTTTAACAAAGGCACAAATGGCCTAAAAAGGTTTGGATGAGTGTTAGTTCTTTTTGGATTTTGAAATTTTAAGTCAAGTATAGTTAAGTTCATTTACAAGATAATTTAAGAAAAAGAGTTTGAAAATACAATGGCATAAGGCCAAAATTTCTAATTTGCAATATGGTCAAAGTTTAGAAAACACAAGCAAAGAATATTTTTTAAAGAGGGAAAGATTTTGAAATTAAAGAAATGGGGAGGAGATGAAGAGACTAATCCTAAGCACAAATTTAAAAGTTGAGAGTTGAAAAGATCTGACCAATGGGCTGCAATCCAATAGACAAGAATGTCATATAGAAACCCAAATTTCCCTTGGACTTTAGAATCAAGCAACATCAATACACAAATAGCAAGATGAAGAGAAAGGCATCAAATAAAGATATCCACATCCAAGCTTAGCAACTCCATGATCTTCTTCATAATTCCCCATGTATCAGATGACTTCAAAGATATGCATTAAACACATGTTCAATATAACAGCTTCAATATGATTATGTTGCAGATGAACTCCAATGGATCTTCAATATTGTATCAGATGAAAGTTCACTTCACAAGCACTTGGTTTTTGAAAGTTGGCATTGGCCAAGTCCTTTTGTATAGGGAGTGTTGCCTAATTCTAAGTCCAATGTCTCAGAGCAAACCAACAGTCCATACAAAATGTCTTTTAGGGTTTTTTGTTTTTATTATGTACATTAAGGTCAAAAGACCACAAACACAAACAAGTATATACAAACACAATTATTCACAAAGTATGGCCCAAGTGAGAAAAGTAAAAATGGCATTAAAGTAAACAAATTGAATGGTATGAATAATGGCAAATGAATAAAGACTTGAAATTTAAGTGCATAAAAGTAAATGGCTTGAAATTAAATGTTAGTTGTTAATTAATTAGTTAGTATTGCTTTTGATTTATTTTGTTTAAGTCGTTCTTTGGAGAACACTCAACCCACTATTCACAAGCCTGAATCCTTGAACTAAGACATCTTCCAAAGGAAGGAAAAAAGGCCAAGTTTCCGCATAATACCATGAAAGAGGGGAGACTTATAATATCACTTACTAGAATGTTATGCCTTTTGTGTCACAAATTTACGCGCTATATTAACCAATCGTAATTGGACTTATGTAGAAGTCACAACTATTTGAGGTCGGGGAATAGAAATTTTAGTGTTAATGCATGTTAGAGACATGGTATTACAAACCATGCTCCTAAAACATACCACACTTAAAAAGAATATGCAAAAGGGTGGACCTTATCTCATCCACACTCCTGTTTATTTTTCAATCAACTAGCCTTAGGATATGGAGATATCATAGGTGCATGACATGAATGAATAGATAAGGGGAATGAGATGAAGAGGGAGGGGAAATGGAATCGACACAAATTGGTCAAAGGAGGACTTTTACCAAATTAAGATCATTCATTCATTTTGGGAGATGAAATATATATTTCATCAATCCCCTAAATCCAATGATCTTACCTTACAAAGTCAAATCAACCTTGACCCAGGCCCAACAACACAAGTCAAACTCAGTAAGTCAAAATTAGAAGCTCAACAAAATTTATTTGGCATTTAAGTAATTAAAATCAACTAAAATATGCATTAAATTAAATTGTGGTTTATCAAATTCCTAAAACCTCATCAAAACACCAAAGAAATGGCCATGAGATTGATCATAGGTCAAACAAGGTCAAAGGACCTTGGAGAAAAAATTTCATCACTTTTGGAAACTTAAAACTATTTTTAAACAATTAAAAATATTCACAAAATCAATTAAATCATGAAAAATATTAATAATGATTCAAAAAATAATTTTAATTCAGAAAATAAAAGAGGAATTTATTTAAAATCTTTTGGTGAAACTCACATATTTTTTGGATCAATATTAAAATTAATATGAATTAATGAAAATAGAACAAATAAAATGAAAATCAAATAATCAGAAAAAACGTGGACCACTCGATCTCCCTCATCAATTGAGGTGGCATATCAAGTGGTCACAAGCGTGCAATCCACGATGGTCTTTAGTCAGTGCGCCACAACTATGGTAATTCAAACCAACGTGTGAGATTATTTCATTTCAAAAGGATCCTATGGTTCTGAACCTGCCAACTCACCACCGGAGCTACAACTCCGGTCTCCTTCTCCGGTGAGCTTCACCGAACTGGTTCAGTCACAACCATCACCAAAATTAAAAAGAAGGACATGATTTTAAAGTAAAAATGGCATTGAGCTCGAATCTGGCCTCAATTCATCCTAACTCCAAGTATATTGAGAGATACAAGGAGTTGAAAATTGAGGTGCACGATCTGAGTTGCTTCGATTTGACCTCAAAGCAACTTAATATTGTTGCATACATTGGTAGGACTTCAGACAACCGAAGATCCAAGAGAATTATGAAGAATTAATTGAGAATCGAAGAGATTAAATATTCTGAAAAATACCTTCGTTGCAGGTCTGGATTCGATTGTTCTTGCTCTTGCTTGTGCTTGATCTTGTTCTGAATGCTTGAAGGAGTAGATTAGAATGATCAAAAGGCTTTGGATCCCTGGAGATTTGAATCTAAAAACAGTGAGATTCAAACTCAATTTCCAATGGAAATTCTCAGGTTTATCCTCTCAAATGGAAGCATTTGGGTGCCTGGGATCAAAGCTGGCGCACAGGGTCCTCCTTTCTGATGTATAGAACCTCTATTTATAGCCAATTCAATTGATATTTGCACACTTGAACATGGAATCCAAAAATAGAAATGAGTGATGCATGGGTGAATGGGTGTGTACATGCCTATGAAATCATGTCATTTGGTCTATAATTGAATACAAACAAGTCTGAGATCATGTTGGAATGTCATGCATTGGTGTTTGGGAGTTTGAAGTTCACTCTTGCCAAACGATGATGCAATGTTCAAGCCATGTGCAGCCCATTCAAATCTTGTCCAAAATGGATGAAATTTGACCTTTTGGAAAGGTT
Organism: Lathyrus oleraceus; assembly: GCF_024323335.1. Lineage (NCBI taxonomy): Eukaryota > Viridiplantae > Streptophyta > Magnoliopsida > Fabales > Fabaceae > Lathyrus > Lathyrus oleraceus. The sequence continues at coordinate 308,217,358 of NC_066580.1, forward strand.
AGATCAAGAGGAACAACTTTCATGTCAGACGCTTTTTCATTTAAAGCTTGGATCATGACGAATTTTGAGGTGGAATTTTGGAAAATCAAACATGTCCAATTTTTTCTAAGTGTCAAGCCATATGTTCACTTATTCCACATTGGCTAACTTTTAATATGAGCTTCAAATGAGAAATGTTCCTTCATCAAAGTTGTATCTCTCTCAAAGTCCTTTAAAATCATCCCAAATTTGACCTCATTTGGATTTAATATGAAGGAGTTATGTATTTTTGAAGTTGAGGAAAATCACTTATCCAATGGCATTGGTTCAAAATGACTTATAATGTATCTTCATATCACATGCTCATAAAAGTTTAATTAGCTATTCCTACAAACATAAAGGTTGAAGTAGACATCTTTAATTTGATTGTGAAACTTGTAAATATTTCATCTCATAAAAATTGAGCAAGTTATGGCCTTTGGAAGTTGACCTCCAAAATAGGGTTTAGACAAAATGACCTATAATCTTTCACCATAAAAAATGACTTTCCAAGAAAAACTAGCTCTAGACCTAAACATGAAAGTTGTTTGGAATGTAATTTAGAGTAAATTGTATCTTAGAATCATTTCCATATAACAAAAATTGTAGGAGATAGGGTCTAGGGAACCCCAGTTTTGATTAGATGAATTCCTCTAGTCAACCACCATGAACCAACTTGCTAGCTTGCAATTCTCTTGAGTTTTGGGACTAATGGAGGATCATATATGCATAAGATGATGAAATTTGAAGTATCCCTTGAAATATTTGATCAAATGTGAAGAATCTTGTTGAAGAAGTTACACAAGACACCTAGATGAATTAGGGTTTCCAAGGAAAACCAATTCCAAACTCTTGATAAATTCTTGATCAAAATAACATGTAAAGGTCATGGGGATCCATATATGATTCCTAGAACCATTGTAGATCATTCTTGATTGAGCTCTTAGTAATGAGGGTCTTAAACCTTAGACATGGGCTTGATAGATCAAAGGTGAGCATGTGCCCTACCTACAAAAGAGTTAGACAAATGCAAAGACATATTATTGGTATTTTGGTTAGTAAAATAATAAAAATACAAAGTATGATACAATCAAATGGTGCTTGGTGATCTCGCCCAATACAAACCCAATGAGTGAGGGGTAAGGAGAAAGCCAAGGTGTGATCTCAATGCCAATGCATATGATTAGATAACATGAGGGATATTAGGGTCAAAATTGGGGTCTTACACATACATGATAGATCCTATTGTATATGCTTATGGAATATTCTTCATGCGATCCCTTTCTTCCTTAGTTGAAGGGGATTATGTTTTTGATAGACACATGCCATGTTGCATAGGTATGAATCCTTTATTGGAATCATGCATATTAAAGCGTCTCAACACTTTGTCTATGTATATACTCTGACTTAGGCCAAGCAGTTTTTATGATCTATCTCTATAGATCCCGATTCCTAATATATAGGTTGTTTCACCTAGGTCCTTCATAGAAAAGAATTTCCCCAACCAAGTCTGTACTTGTTGCAGAGTAGGGACATCATTTCCAATGAGTAATATGTCATCTACATATAATACCAGGAAGATGATCATGCTCCAACTAACCTTCTTGTATACACAAGGATCATCTTCATTCTTTATGAATCCATATTATTTTACTGTTTCATCAAAACTAAGATTCCAACTTCTGGAAGCTTGCTTCAATCTATAGATTGATCTCTATAAGTTGTATATCTTTTGGGCTTCTTCTGGTATGTCAAATCCTTCAGGTTGTGTCATGTACACATCCTTAAGAAGATTCCCATTAAGGAAAGCAGTTTTAACATCCATCTGCCATATTTCATAATCATGATATGCAGTGATAGCAAGTAAAATTCGAACAGATTTAAGCATTATAACTAGTGAAAATGTTCCATCATAGTCAACCTCATGAATTTGTTTATATCCTTTTGCAACTAGTATTGCCTTATAGGTATGTACCTTACCATCCATGTCAGTCTTCTTTTTGAAGACCCACTTGCATCCTATAGGGTTAACTCATACAGGAGGCTCTACCAAGGTCCAAACATGGTTTGTGTACATGGAATCCATTTCAGATTTCATGGCTTCTAGCCACTTCTTAGACTCAGGACCAGTTATGGCCTCTTGTTAGGTCACAGGATCATCTTGGTCCATGAATAATATATCACCTTGATCAGTTATGCGATATCCATATCTCTCAAGTAGGTGGCATATCCTGCTTGACCTACGCTGGTCTTGTTCTACTTGAGCATGTTTCTCTTCCACAACTACTTGTGTTTCCTGCTCTAATTCCTCCATAGGTGTATCAATGCTTTGTAATTCTTGAATTTATTCAAGATCTACTTTCCTCCCATTGATTCCTTTGGAAATAAAATATGTTTCTAGGAAAACTCCTGTTCGAGCAACAAACACTTTATCCTCAGAAGGATTGTAGAAGTAATACCCTCTTGTTTCTTTAGGATACCCCACAAATAAGCATTTGTCAGATTTGGGTTCAAGCTTAGTTGAAATTTTTTGTTTCATATAAACTTCATAACCCCAAATCTTCATGTAATATGTGGTTTCTTACCACTCCATATCTCATATGGTGTCTTCTCAACCTTTTTGGATGGAACACAGTTAAGTGTGTAAGCTACTGTCAATAGTGCATGCCCCCAAAAGGATTTTGGAAGATCGGCGTGACTCATTATGGATCGGACCATGTCTAACAAGGTTCAATTTATTCTCTCAAATATAGCATTCCATTGGGGTGTTCCAGGAGGAGTAAGTTGGGATAGAACCCCACACTCTTTCAAATGATCATCAAACTCTAGGCTTAAATATTCATCACCTCGATCTGATCAAAGAACTTTAATATTCTTACTTAGTTGGTTTTGTACTTCATTCTTGAATTCCTTGAACTTTTCAAAGGACTCTGATTATGTTTCATTAAATACACATAACCATATCTACTGAAATCATCAGTAAATGTGATGAAGTACTGAAAACCTCCTTTGGCTGGTATGTTCAGTGGTCCACATACATCAGTATGTATGAGGGCCAAAAGATCATTAGCTCTTTCACCTTTTCCTTGAATGGAGACTTTGTCATCTTTCCAATTAAACAAGATCTGCATGTCTCATATGATTCATAATCAAAAGAGTCCAAGAGTCAATCTTTATGGAGTTTGGAAATATGTTTCTCATTTATGTGACCTAATCGACAATGCCAAAGGTAAGTTGGATTTAACTCATTAGGTTTCATCCTTTTAGTATTAATGTTATAAATAGGCATTTTTAGATCAAGGACATATAGCCCATTGTTCATTTGCGCAGTAGCATAAAATATATCATCCAAATAAATGGAGCAACAATTATTCTTTATTATGAATGAAAAATCAAACTTATCCAAACAAGAAATGAAAATAGTATTCCTGCTAATTACAGGTACATAATAATAGTTTTCTAACTGAATTATTAAACCACTAGGTAAACTCAATACATAAGTTCCTATGGCTAAAGCAACAACCTTTGCTCCATTTCCAACTCGTAGGTCAACTTCACCTTTTGCCAAATCTCTCCTCCTTTTTAGCCCCCACACATTGGTACAAATGTGAGAACCGCATCCAATATCTAATACCCATGATGCAAAAGTAGATAGATTAATTTCAATAACAAAAATACCGGAAGTTGAAGTCTCTACTCCATTATTCTTATCTTCTAGGTACTTTGGGCAGTTTCTCTTCCAGTGTCCGGTCTTACCGTAATGGAAGTAAGTATCATCCTTTTCTATGCCTCCACTAGGCTTCAAAGCATGAGCAGTGGGTTTGGGTTTGGCCACTTCCTTGCCTTTCCCTTTACCACCCTGCTTGGTGGGCCTTTTATTCTGTTTCTTTCCATTTTCGATCATCAGAATGTACTTCCCTTTTGACTTTAGATTATGCTCAACAGTTCTTAACATGCCTAGCAGTTCAGGAAGAGTTTTGTCCATATCATTCATGTTGAAATTAAGGACAAATTGACTAAGCTCTCTATCAACGATTGGAAGATCAAATCAGTCGCAAGTTCCTTTCCGAAGGGGAAAACCCAACCTCTCAAGGTTTTCCATATACCCAATCATCTTAAGCACATGGGGACCTACAGGGGATCCCTCAGCTAACTTGCCTTGAAAAAGGGCTTTTGAAACTTCAAACCTTTCATACCTTGCCTGCTCTTGATAAAGCATCTTCAGGTGTCCGATCTGTTGGTGTAAGCCCTAGAGGCCAATACTGTTGGTGTAAGCCCTAGAGGCCAATACTTTTGGTACTTGTATCGAATCTGTTGGTGTAAGCCCTAATAATAAAAGGCATTTTCTTTATTATGGTTGATTAATAAAGTCCCTGGAATAGATAGTCCATTTAATGTATTAAGTGTGACTTAATCATGAGAACACATTAAACATAAGGACACTATTCTTAAAGTATCCGTAGTCGAGCTTTAGTGTGAAGTGGGATAACATTAAAGCATTAAGACTATTATGTTTGTAGACTGATGATCACATTTCATGGATCATGGATAAAGAGTTATCAAGTCTTAAACATAGGTATGAATATTAGGAGTAATATTTATACCGGATTGACCCGCTATGAGAATACTATATAGAAAGTTATGCAAAGTGTCATAAGTTATTCTCATGGTGATAATAGTGTATACCACTCTTCGACCTGAAACTACTATGGATCCTAGATGTAGAGTCGAGTGCTTTATTGTTGATCCAACGTTGTCCGTAACTGGATAACCATAAAGACAGTTGATGGGTACTCCACGAAGCATGCTGAGGGACATGAGTGTCCTAGATGGAATTTGCCAATCCTGCGTAACAGGATAAATGTCTATGGGCCCAATATTGAACTAGACAAGGGTGACACGGTCTATACCTTGTGTTCAATATAAACATAAGGGCAAAGGGGTAATTATACACATAATTATTATCACAGGAGGTTTTGTCAGATCACATGAAATTTTCGTGACTTGGGTAGCAGTGATGTGTTGCTAGATACCGCTCACTGTTTATTATGTTAAATGCGTGATTTAATATAATTGCCAACGTCACGAAAACCTACAGGGTCACACACAAAGGACGGATTGATGAGAGATAGAGTAATTAAGGAATATCGTAATGTACGGTGCCCTTAAGAGGAATACGAGATATGGTAAGGTACCAAATACTTAAGTGATTTTGGGCATATTATAAGATATGGGCCAAAATACACTTAAGTGGGCTTTTTAGCTTGAAGCCCATACAAGTGGTTCTATAAATAGAACCCCTTGGGTAGAAGCATCGTCACTCCACTCAGACTGAAATTTAAGTAGAGACTTGGAATTTCGTTTCCCTCTTTCTCTCACTCAAAGCCTTCATTCATAACAGCTAGCACTGCGATTGAAGGAATCCGTTCGTGTGGACTGAGTAGAGACTTTATCATCGTTCAACGTTCGTGATCGCCCCGTGGATTTGTATCCAAGGTTTTGATCGTTTCAAGAGATCTGCACCAAAGGTTTGAATCGCCACAAGAGGTAACGATTCTATCACTGATCATGCCCATTCGTAAGGATCACTAAATGGAGAAATTTTTAAATTCCGCTGCGCCTTGGATGGCAATTCTCCTTCAGTGGTATCAGAGCCACTTATGAAACCATGAATCTGATAACTGTTTTTGTTCTGTAATAATATGATTAAAGACAGAATGAATCAAAGATTAAATTGAGATCGATCAAGTTACATATATATGATATATGTAATCCTGATGCAAAATACATTATATATGATATAGTGTTCTCGTTTCGTTCATTCAAACACTCAATGATTGTTTTCCTTTGAGCGATCAATGGTCATTTGCTTCTTGATCCGACATTAGTATTGTGAAGCAATGACATGTTGATCAATCATACTGAATCAACAATCGAGATGTGTTTGACGGTCTGAAATTGGTGCATCAGGGTTAGAGACGGCACAAGGGTTGTGTTGTCAGAGAGTTATGCGATTGGGGTTTGACTGCACAAGAGTTGTGCTTTCTAAACACTTTTTGGAACAGTGTTAACCGGTTAACGCATATGGTTAACCGGTTAACGCAATACGAAATAAATTTTTTTAATTTTCAAACAGTGTTAACCGGTTAATGCATTTGGTTAACCGGTTACCGCAAGGCGGAAAACAGTTTTCCAAGACATTTTCAAATAGTGTTAACCGGTTAACGCATTTGGTTAACCGGTTAACGCAAGGTAGAAAAGAATTTTCTAACAGTTTTCAAACAGTGTTAACCGGTTAAAGCATATGGTTAACCGGTTAACGCAAGGAAAAATTTACCCGTTCGGCTAACTCAGTGCTTTAAAAGTATCAAGTGTTGATACGAAAAGCGACATCGATTTTAAATGAATTGTTCATTAAAATGTGGTGATCGGTCGTCGAGATTTAATTTGATTTTAAAGGAATTAATAATAATAATAATAATAAAGTGTTTATTATTGTCTTGTGGTGATCGGTTATGGCCTTAGTTTTCCTTTATTTTGTTTTGGGTTTTAAAATACGACCTGCGTGTCGTGCCTCTCTCTTAATCTCCCAAATGTAACTTCTTTTCTCATCTCACTCCCTCGTATGTAAAACGAGTTTCTTTTATGTAATGTAATGATATGAAGAAAGCAAAGAAGTCAGTGCCAAAGGAGGACAACCTTGAAGATCTTGCTTGGAGAAGCTTAGATCGTTGTTAGGTTAGCTTAGGTTCTCTCATTGGCTTGGGAGAACAATTGCGCTAGGGGCCATAACTGTTTCATTATGATTTTATGTTGAACCATTGTTTTAGCAATTGGATATTACAATTACCCATCGCACCTTACTAATATAGAACATGCACCTCGCGTAAGTGAAACCTACATTATTCGATACTAGTCTTGATGAGTGCTAAAACTTGGAAAGCATAAACTTAATATTTAATTTGAAAGAATTTGCAATTATTTTGATCTCACCAGCTTATTTATCATATAAATTGTCTCTCACATGCATCAACATACATACAAAATGAAACAGTTATGACCCATAGCGCAATTGTTCTCCCAAGCCAATGAGAGAACCTAAGCTAACCTAATAACGATCTAAGCTTCTCCAAGCAAGATCTTCAAGGTTGTCCTCCTTTGATATTGTATTCTTCTCTTTCTTCATAACATTACATTACATAAAAGAAACTCGTTTTACATACGAGGGAGTGAGATGAGAAAAGAAATTACATTAAGAGATTAAAAGAGAGGCACGACACACAGGATATATTTTAAAATCCCAAAAAATAAATAAAGGAAAACTAAGGTCATAACTGATTACCACAAGACAATAATAATAAACACATTATTATTATTAATTTAAATTTTTGTTAATTAAATAAATAAAATTAGATTTTGGCAATTGATCCCACTACGCAGAGTAGTCGGGGGTTTCGCTGCCCGGTCAGTGGACGGTGGTTCCGCTGACCGTTCAGTGGACGGGGGTCAAGGGGGCAGCACCCTAAGGCAAAATTTTAATGAACAATTCATTTGAAACCGACATCGTTTTTCACATCAACACTTGATACTTTAAAGCACAACTCTTGTGCAGTCACAACCCTAATCACATAACTCTTTAACAATGCAACCCGTGTACCGTCATGAAACTTAATGCAATAATTTCATATCGTCAGTCACACCTCGATTGATAATTTAGTATGATTGATCAACACATCATTGCTTGACCATACTAATGTCGGATTCCGAAGCAAATGACCATTGATCGCTCAAAGGAATAACAATCATCAAGTGTTTGAATTAACGAAATAGAAACAATATATCATATATACCGTATTTTGCATCAGAATTACTTATATCATATATATAAATTGATTTATTTCATTTGTGTAACCTATGGACGATCGATGTATCGCTGCTTCACTAGACTAACGTCGGATTCCGAAGCATAGTCAACATCAATCATCCAAATCATACACACATGATGCCAAATATAATTGCTCGTTTATTATTTAATTCATTTTGTCTTTTAATCGTATTAATACATAAAATACAGAAAATAAACAACTATCAGATGCATGGTTTTGTAAGTGACTCTGATACCACTAAAGGAAAATTGTGATCCAAAATGCAGCGGAAATTAATTTTTTTCCTTTAGTGATCCTTACGAATGAGCCTGATCATTGATAGAAACTGTTACCTCTTATGGAGATTGAAACATTTGATGCAGATCTAAGGAGTGATCACGAGCGTTGAATGGTGACAACGCCTCTACTCAGTCCACGTGAATGAATTCCTTCAGTCTTAGTGCTAGCTGCTATGAATGAAGGCTTTGAGTATGTGTGTGTGTGTGTGTGTTGTGTGTGTGTGTGTGTGTGTGTGTGTGTGTGTGTGTGTGTGTGTGTGTGTGAGAGAGAGAGAGAGAGAGAGAGAGAGAGAAACGAAATATCATCAAGTAAAATGCTTCTGCACAAGGGTTCTATTTATATAACCACTTGTGTGGGCTTCAAGCTAAAAAACCCACTTAAGTGTATGTGGCCCATATCTTATGGTATACCGAAAATCCCTTAAGCGCGTGGTATCTTACCATATTGCATATTCTACTTAAGTGCACCATACCTTACGATGTTCTACAATTCACTTAAGTGCACCATACCTTATGGTGTTCCTTATTTACTTTATCTCTCATCAATCATTCCTTTTGCGTGTAACCCTATAGGTGTTCGAGACATTGGCAATTATATAAAATCACGTATTTAACATGATAAATAGTGAACGGTATCTAGCAATACATCACTGCTACCAAAGATACGAAAATGTCATGTGATCTGACAAATCCCGTTTTTATGATAATACTTGTGTGTACAATTGTCCTTTTCCCCCTTATGTCTATATTGAACACAAGGCATAAACCGTATCATCCTTGTCCAGTTCAATATTGGGCCCTTAGACGTTTATCTTGTTACGCAGGATGAGAAAATTCCATCTAGGTCACTCATGTCCCCCAACATGCTTAGTGGAGTACCCATCATCTGTCTTTATGGTCATCCAGTTACAGACAATGTTTGATTAGCAATAAAACACTTGACTCTACATCTAGGGTCCATAGTGTTTTTAGGTCGAAGGGTGATATACACCACTATCACCATGAGAATAACTTATGACACTTTGCATAACATTCTATGTAGTATTCTCATAGCGGGTTAATCCAATATAAATATTACTCATAATATTCCTACCTATGTTTAAGACTTGATAACTCCTTATCCATGATCCATGAGATGTGATCATCAGTCTATATACATAATAGTCTTAATGCTTTAATGTTATCTCACTTCACAATAAAGCTCGACTACAAATACTTTAAGAATAATATTCTTATGTTTAATGAGATCTCATGATTAAGTCACACTTGATACATTAAACGGACTAGTTATTCTAGGGACTTTATTAAAAAAACATACTAAAGAAAAAGCCATTTATTTTTAATAAATAATTTTATACAAGTACCAAAAGTGTTGGCCTCTATGGCTTACACCAACATTACAACCTCAACCTCAAGGGTATACAAGCCTTGTTTCTCCGCACCTCAATAAAAAAAGAATGTTAAATATGATGTTGGAAGTCAAGTTTTTCAAAGAAAATATGAAAAAATAAATATAAAATTACACCAGGGGTCTTTTAAGTTATTTTATTCTAACAAGATGTTCCTTAATTATTATTATTTTTTGCTACAAGTCACTTCTTTAAGTTGTCTTGTCCTTTTTTAAAGTTTCTGCTCCAAAAATGGTTTATGTGGCACTAACATTGGTGAGATGGCACTAACAATGCCGATATGGAATGAAATAGTTAACCCAAAATTATGTCTCCCCAATAAAATTGTGACGAAAATTCGGAGTTTCCACCATTGTTCTATTCTTCTTCTATCTCATTGTTCTTCCATGGTGGCTCCAGAACTTTACAAATCATATGAAACATTTCATTACATCCTTCATAAATCTATAATTTACACACCACCTCAATCGATTTCAACGACTGTGATTTTCACACATAACATAAGCACAATATATCTTGCAACAATAACCTTCTACTGAAACAACATTGACGAGTTGTGTAACACCCCAAAATTTGCCCTCCTCATTCATGCATTCATTTAGCATTTCATATTGCATTTCATCATGTCAATCAGAATTAGATCCAAGAAACTTTTAAAAAAAAAAATTAAAAAAAAAATAATAATAATAATAATAATTTTTTACAAAAAAATAAATTAAAATAAATAAATAAATAAAATATAATAAAAAAAAACTTAGACTTGGACCTCTCTCATTTGAGCCCACAAAGCCATGAAAATCAGGTTATAAAAGAGGGAGATCAGACAGAAAAAGGAAAAGAAGCAAAATACTCTGAGGTTTCCTTGAAACAAAACCCTTGACAAAACCTGGAGAGAAACCTGACAGAGAACTCAGAGCAACCCCTAGGCAGCTCTGAAAAATTCAATCTGACTCACACACTTTCATCTCACGCAAACCCTAACATTGCCTTGCGAACCCAGCCGCGTCATTTGATTTCAACCGGTCTCTCCCATCAGGTTTGCCTCATTCCCATGATTTTATGCTCTTAATTTGGATCATCTGAATGTATGAGGTATGATGGATGAATTTCATTATGTTTTTGCCCATGGGTTTAATTATGCATGAATGGGTGAAACCTATGCCTTGAATGTTTAATCACATGATTTCTGAAATGTATGCCACAGGGTTTGAGGTTTCTGAAACCATACTGTTATCCATGAAAAAAATGCTTATCATGTTTCACTAACCCTTTTGTTGAGTTTTTGTGAGGGCTCACAGACTCTTGCAGATATGGTTTGCGTGGTTTTCCCACTTTATTTGTGGGATACCCCCTGGAGGTTCATTCCGATTACCTGTATTGACTCACCTTTCTTTGATGGCATCAGCTTGGGAGATCCCTGGGTTTCTTACTCCTTTAATTGTTGTTACTTCGGATCTTTATCTGTGTGGTACTTTTACCTCTTTTCCGCATTTTATCGCTTTCTTAGCTGGAAGACCTCGATAGGAGGCATTTGTTTTCTTTTGTTTATTTACTTCTGAGCCCCTTGTTGGCACATTTACTTTATACATGTTTGTTTTGTATGTGTTCGTATCCCTGCAGGTAGCGCGGTTCCTTCGTCAAGGACTGCCTTTTTGCCCTTGAGCATCCCAAACCCTAAAACCCAAAGCAACATGTTAACTCCTTCTACTACAGGCGAGTAAGTCTCCAAAGGTCGAGCATCCGGTAGATTGCGTAGTGACGTCGTTCGTCCAAAACCCAATCCATAACCCCATAGTTAGCCGAACTACGTTTTGCTCTAATTCTCATTCCAGATGAGATACGTAGGCATAAGACGCGATGACTTAGCGAGCACAATTACCCTTAACCCCTAGGTAGCCGAGCTACGAAGACTCTGATTCTCATATTCAGATGAGATACGTATGTAGTGGATGCGACATCCGCGCGAGTCATTTTCATTTAACCCCCTTTTTTTAGTAAATAACACATTAGATAAACCCACACCCTTTAGACAAGAACTACAAAAGTGGATCCCGTAGAGTACTACGGATGCGTAGGGGTGTTAATACCTTCCCTTCGCCTAACCGACTCCCGAACCCAAGATTTGGTTGCGAGACCCCGTCTTGTCCTTTCCTTTTTCAGGTTTACTTCGAGCGTTTCCTTTCCCTCCTTTGGGATGAATAACGCACGGTGGCGAGTCTTCTGTCATTTTCTTTCGCCGGTTGTTTTTTCGCGCACTATATTTTTCAGGTTGCGACAGCTGGCGACTCTGCTGGGGACACTAAGAAGTTGACCTCTTGCTGGTCCATCTTCCCTAAGCGAGTCCCTCCTAGCTTGTGTGATTTCTTGTTTATTGGGTGTTCATGCTTTTGTACATTTATTTGCTTACCTGCTTGCATGCATCTGTTGTATCTGTTGGATCTGTTTGTTTGTTGGGATGGGGTGTTCTATGAGAGATAAGCCCATTACCCAGGCTTGAGTGTACACACAGGTTTTAGAGTGGATAATAATGAGGCTTGCGTGGCGTGTTGCTACGTTAAGTCGTTCGTGAAGAACCACACCCAAACGAGGTTTCTTTTGGATATATTATGTCTTACGGGTGTTTCGTAACGGCAGGATGTTCCTCTAGAAATCGTCGACTCTGGTGACCATTTCCCGAGAACTCAGTCGAGGCCTCTCCTCCGAGACGTGATTATGTTAGCTCTGGTGGGCGCATTCTCGCTGCTCAATCCGAGGATCCCGAGACTGGGAACTTGCTATTAGGATGTCCTGTTGAGGGGAGTCAATGGAGGTCTTTTGTCCCGTAATAATACCAAACCTTCAGTGGTAAACGTATTATTCGCGACTGAAGGGCTGAAGCTGACGAACTTCTGTTCTTAGAACCTACCAGTGAGGGGCGGGCTAAATTCAGGAAACCTTAACCTCCAACCAAACCGGTTTTCTGGAGCAAAGTTTTGGTCTTGTATTATATTCCTCAGTGAATTTCTCTCCAGGAAGTGCAACCTAACAGATGTTCAAGCGGATCCATCAATTTTGATTGACATGCCTTTGCATTGCATAACATCATATGCATATTTGCATCCAACATCTCATGCTTATTCATTTGCAGGGTATTCCCTTTCAAAACGGGGGTGCCTTAAAACTGAACAAGCAGTGCATCGCATACCATGCATATTAACCCTTGTCTGTTTTGCAGGTGTCACCGCAATGTCTAATGTTTGTTCCCTATATCAGGCAGTTATTGGTCCCAAGCGAGTCCACAGGTACCCGACAAAGGAAAATCGTCCACAGCTAGCGATGGACCAAGTACAGAAAGAGCTGGCTGATATGCGTGAAAGGATGGATCAGTTCATGACATTGATGACTGGTATGGCAGAAGGCCAGGAAAAGCTGAGGGAATTGGTTGAGCAACCGATACCCGATCCGGAGGTGGAGATACCAAATGCTGAGAGAAACCCTGGTAACCCTGGGAACGCTGATAACCCTGTGAACACTGGTAACGCGGGTAACGCAAATGCTGATGGAAACCCGGGTAATGTTGGCAACACAGGGAATGTTGGAAATGGTATTGGCGGAAGGTACAATGTGAATCAAGGAATTCGGATTAACGGGCGCCCCGTTACTGAAGATTGTTAGTATGATCAATTTTCTTTACACGACGAGGCCCTCGAGACCACTCGCCGTATGGATGAGCTTGCTGAGAAGCTCAAATCTTTGGAGTCTCAAAATTCCTTAGGCTTTGATGTCACAAATCTTGGTCTGGTTCAGGGAGTAAGGATTCCTCACAAGTTCAAACCCCCTACTTTTGAGAAATACAACGGGGCTTCTTGCCCACACACTCATCTCCAATCTTATCTGGGAAGGTTGGGAGCTCACACGGAAGATGAAAAGCTGTGGATGTACTATTTTGAAGACAGCCTAACTGGAGCTTCTCGTGAATGGTATTCTCATTTGTCTCGTACTACCATCAAGAGCTGGAAAGACTTGGCAGAGGCTTTTGTCAAGCAATATCAATACAACTTGGACATGGCTCCAAATCGGACCTTGTTGCAAGGTATGTCTCAGACTGCCAAGGAAACCTTTAGAGAGTATGCTCAGCGTTGGAGACAGATTGATGCGTCCGTCCAACCCCCTATGTCTGAAAGGGAGATGGTGGACATGTTCATGAACACTCTTCAGGGCAATTATATTGAGAGATTGGCCGCTTTCCCGTCAATCAGCTTTGCAGAGATAGTAATTGCTGGAGAAAGAATCGAGAGTCTGTTGAAGATGGGCCGAATTCAAGACAATAGTGCTTCCAACTCATCAGGTCCCAAGAGACCGTTTGCTGGTAACGGTTAGCAAAGAAAAGAAGGCGAGGCAAGCGTTGTGTGTGCCGGCAGAGGCAGGGGTAGAAGACGCCCTAATTATTATCAAGATCAAGTGGCCGCAGTCACTATTCCAACACCTGTTCCTCAACCGCAATATCATCCGCAACAACAACCCAGGTACAACAATCAACAACAAGGAGGTAATCCGGGTCAGCAGAGACACTATCAACAACGTCCAAGGCAGACAGACCGGGTCATCGAGCCAATCCCAATGCCTTATTCAGTATTACTTCCCAAGCTGATTGACATGAATCTGGTTACGTTGAGAACTCTGGCCCCACCAATCGATCCCAATAATTTGCCTAGAGGTTATGATGTCAACGCCAGATGTGCTTTTCACTCCAACGCACCTGGCCATACTACAGATAATTGCAAGGCTCTCTAGTTAAAGGTACAAGATTTGAGAGATGCCCAGGCTATCAACTTTGCTCCGGTGCCTAATGTTATCCAGAACCCGATGCCGGCTCACGGCGGGCAGAGGATTAATGTTGTTGATAGTGGGGGAAACTTTGAATTTGGTTTCTGATGTGACTAAGGTGAAGACTTCGCTATCGGTGGGTAAAGACCGACTTCTAAAAGGACAAATTTTCCCGGGTTGTGGGGAAGAATGCAGAAATTGCCAAGCTGCCGAAAACGGATGTGACAGTTTGAGAAGGGGTATTCAGCAACTGATAGATGAAGGTTGTCTTCAGTTCGATCAGGCCCGTCCAGTGAAGAATGATGTATCGACGGTGACGTTTTATTTCACTCCTGAAGAAATATATGTTCCCGAGAGACTCGCTCCGACAACAATATATTTCCCAGAAAGTACAGAACCAGCAGCGGTGAACATCGAAAGTTCAGCACCAGTCGCAATTTACTTTGACAGCCCTCAACCGACTTTGGTTGGTCCAATCACCATCACAATACCAGGACCCGTTCCGTATGAGAAAGACAGTGCTATCCCGTGGCACTATGGGGCTGATATCTACTGCCAGGGGCAGAAAGTTAACGAAGAAGACATTGACATTGGTAGCTCCGCTGTAGACAATGTTGGAGGGGTTGGTGGCTTCACTCGCAGTGGACGCTTATTTGCACCATCAACATTACGCGCGAATACTGAAGCCGAGGCAACTGCCAAGGCTAAAGGGAAACAGATGGCCGTCGAAGAGGTTACTACTGAGGAAGATCCTCCTAAGACCGCATTCGAGAAAGAAGTGGATGAGTTTATGAGGATTATCAAGAAAATTGACTACAAGGTAGTCGACCAGCTAAATCAGACACCCTCAAAGATCTCCATTCTATCACTATTGCTGTGCTCTGAGGCGCACAGAGCAGCCTTGTTGAAAGTACTGAATATGGCCTATGTTCCACCGGAGATAACTGTTAACCAGCTGGAGTCGGTAGTTTCCAATGTAAACGCTAGCCGGGGGCTAGGTTTCACCGATAATGACCTGACATCTGAGGGAAGGAATCACAACAAAGCCTTGCATATCACAATGGAGTGCAAAGGGGTGATGTTTTCCCATGTTTTGGTTGATACAGGCTCTTCTCTGAATGTTCTTCCAAAGAAAGCCTTAATGAAGTTGGATTGCGATGACACCATCCTGAGGCCAAGTAACTTAGTTGTGAGGGCTTTTGATGGCTCTAAGAGAGCTGTCTTTGGCGAAGTTGAGTTGCTAGTTAAGATTGGACCGCAGGTATTCAAGAGTACCTTTTATGTGATGGATATCCAGCCTGCCTACAGTTGTCTGCTAGGTCGGCCTTGGATTCATGTTGCCGGTGCTGTTACTTCTACCCTCCACCAGAAGCTCAAATATGAACTAGAAGGTCAGGTCGTCACTGTCTGTGGTGAAGAGGATATTTTTGTTAGCCACCTGTCTACATTTAAGTATGTAGAGATGGACGGCGAGATGCACGAGATGCTGTGTCAGGGCTTCGAAGCCATAAACATCAATGAGGTCGCGCCCGAAGCTGTCTTTTCACTTGAGTTTGAGAAGGTCGGGACTTCTATCTCTTCATACAAGCAAGTTGT
The DNA here is from genome assembly GCF_024323335.1 of Lathyrus oleraceus. NCBI lineage: Eukaryota > Viridiplantae > Streptophyta > Magnoliopsida > Fabales > Fabaceae > Lathyrus > Lathyrus oleraceus. Next base: position 308,233,351 of record NC_066580.1, read on the forward strand.
CGAAGTGGTTAAAGCTGGTAATGCCCAAGGCTGGGGCAAATTTGTGGAGCCAGTCATCAAAGAAGACAAGTTTGGATTAGGGTATGCTCTGGGATCTCAGAAGAATGAAACCGGTACTCTCTCCAGCGGGGGTTTGGTTTCTCCCCACATCGTCAATGCTGCAGATGAAGACAAGGCTGACAGCGACTGTGACTTAGATAGCTGGATTCGCCCGTGTGTCCCGGGAGAAAAGCTCGACAATTGGTCGTCTGAAAAAACCGTCCGGGTTACTCTACTGAAAGAGTGATTTTTATTGTTTTCCTTTATTACATGCATAATAAAGTCTTACACTTTGCCCAAGGTGTAACGGCTCATTTGTAGGGCCATCCATTTAGTTACATTTCGCAATTATTTTTATCATCAATAAAGGACGGCTTTTGCAAACAATTTTGTGTTCTCTTTCTTTCAGTTTTTTTTACTTTTACAAAAAAAATGGCAATGTTTCTTTTTTCGTTTTTTCTTTCTTTCCAAAAAAAAAAATCTCTCATTATAAGGTAAAGCATGATCCTCCATCATACAGAGCGGACCACCCGGATCTCACTACTAACGAAACTGCTATGGCCAAGTATGACTTCGACAATCCTATCTATTAAGTCGAAGAAGGGGTTGAGGAAGATTGTGAATTGCCTGAAGGGTTAGCCAGATTGTTGAAACAGGAGGACCGAGCTATTACACCTTATCAGGAGGTGATTGAGACCGTCAACATCGGTACCGCAGACGACAAGAAAGAGATCAAGATCGGGGCAAGTCTACAGGCCGAGAGGAAAGACCGTTGATCATGTACTTGACTGTGTTAGAAAGGTCAATGGGTCGTGTGCTCGGTCAGCATGACGAGTCAGGTCGAAAAGAGCATGCAATATACTACCTTAGCAAAAGTTTACCGACTGTGAACAAAGATACTCATTGCTCGAGAAAACTTGCCGCGCTTTGGCATGGGCTGCTCGCCGACTAAGACAGTATATGTTGACTCACACGACTCTATTGATATCAAAAATGGATCCAGTCAAGTATATTTTTGAAAAGCCAGCACTTACCGGAAAGTTTATTAGGTGACAAATGATACTGACAGAGTATGACATCCAATACACTTCACAAAAAGCCATCAAGGGAAGTGTCTTGTCAGACTATCTTGCAGAGCAATCGATTGATGATTACCAACCTATGAGGTTTGACTTTCCTGATGAGGACATCATGTTTCTCAAATCGAAAGATTGAGAGGAACCACTCCCGGAGAAGGGGCCTGACCCTGAATCCAAATGGGTTATGATGTTTGATGGGGCGGTCCACGTCAATGGTCGCGGAGTTGGTATGGTGTTGATCACACCGGAAGGGGGTTCATATGCCATTTGGTGCCAGAATAACTTTTCCTTGCACCAACAATGAAGCCGAATACGAAGCTTGTATCCTAAGACTTGAGGAAGCCGTCAATATACAGATTAAAACCCTGGATGTATACGGAGATTCAACTTTGGTCATCAATCAAACCAACGGGAAATGGTATACACCTCAGCCTCATTTGGCTCCTTACAGAGACTACACGAGAAGATTGTTGACTTTCTTTTGAAGAAAACCAATTTGCTGATGCTTTGTTTACCTTGTCTTCGATGATTAAGGTGCTATGCTGGAACTACGTACCCAGAATTGACGTATCTCGGTCAGAGACGAATGAAGAAAGCATTTGGTCAGAAAGTGCGCCCTCGGGGGTATCAAGTCGGTGAATTGGTACTCAAAAGATTTCTTCCTCCCAACACAGATCACAGGGGCAAATGGACACCGAACTATGAGGGTCCGTACGTGGTTAAAAGGATTTTCTATGGCGGAGCTTTGATGCTAACAACCATGGATGGTGAAGGATTCCCGTCCCCTATTAACTCAGACGCAGTTAAAAAAAATACTTCGCATAAAATAGACCCGCTGGACGATAAAAAGAATAGTCCAGGCAAAAAAAGGGCATCCCGACGAACCAAAAAAAAAGAATAAAGAGGTTCGGGCAAAAATTAGGGATATAAAAAAGGAGTACACCTGGTGAGTCGAAAACCCAAAAGGGTGGCTCAGGCAAAAATGGGTATCCCGGTGGATTGAAAACCCGAAAAGGGGGCGATCCAGGCAAAAGTTAGGGAATAAGCGAATGACTGTGATCTGAGTTCATCAGTGTTATATCACCGTTTCATTCAATCCGGCAATCTTCGAAGGTTAAAGATCGACTAATCATCCACTTCAGAAAGCAAGATGAGCAGAGCGTCTTGAGGACATACGAGCCATAGCAGAGTCGAAACTCGGTGGGACCCCGTATCCCCATTGCCATTAGGATAGTTCTCTTTTTATAGCGATCACCTCTTTTCAGGGATCAGCTTCCTGATACCCTTGCCTATTCCTGGCACAAATTTTCTCCCCGGTAAGAGTCGAATAATTCAGTTAAAGAGCCTCTTTATTTTTCATTTATCAAATTGTTTGCAAAAATGTCCGAATTTTTGATAAAACATATTGCATATGAACATAATGGTGGCTTTTGCAGATGATTTGCATAGGAAAACATTTAAAATTGCTTTGAATGTGCTTAATCCCGGACGGTGAATTCAAACCGAGTAATTCCCCCGAGGCATACGTGTATTTTTGGTTGCAGGTCACAGGAACCGGATGCCAAGTCATGAATCCTCATCCCCAAGCGGTTGACAAAGTCTCTCCTCAGCAGAGCATGTTCCCCAGCAGAGTTGACAGTATCCAAACTATATATCCCCAACGGAGTTGACAGTGTCAGACTGTACCTTCCTAGCAACAGCGGAGTGGTTGCATAACCAACAGATTAGAGGGTGGTGTTCCCAGTGTTCATCTCATTCCCCAGCAGTTTATTTTTAACAGATTGGTTAATCCCCAGCTTGAGGGCGATTAGCAAGTTCATATCCCCAGCAAAGGTCGTTTCCTACGACATTTCCCCAGGAAGTGTTTTCCCCACAGACTCTCCTCACAGAGCCTCGCCGAACAAAGTTTCCATAGTTGATACTTCCCCAGCAAGGTCAACTTTTCAAAAAAGGCCGATTTATTTTTGGCGGCTCATTGGTCCCGGCAGACGGATCATTCCCCACAGAGCGTTCAAGGATTGATACAGCGATTTGTTCCCTACCGGAGTTTGCTTCCCCAAGCAGATTTCTTTTTACACCATGCATAACATTTGCATTTGCATGCATATCATATCAAGCATACACATAAGCTGATAAACAGGTTCTTCCAAGCAGACTGAAGAATTACTTTACAACCAAGGTCATGAGATCCAGCCAGAGGATCAAGCGTGAGTGATCCAGCCTGAGGGTCGTTTTGAAGATTCAGCCTGAGAATCGTTTTCCAGTGATCCAACCTGAGGGTCATTTCGAAGATTCAGCCTGAGAATCGTTTTCTAGTGATCCAGCCTGAGGGTCATTTCGAAGATTCGGCCTGAGAATCGTGTTCCAGTGTTCCAACCTGAGGGTCATTTCGAAGATTCAGCCTGAGAATCGTGTTCCAGTAAGCCAACTTAAGGCTCAATTTGAAGATTCCCTAGTGAAGTCGCCTACAAGCTTTATTTCCCCAGCAAGACCAAGTCTAATTGAGGAGTCGTTACAACATGTTCTAGCCCGAAGAATATGTACGAAGCCCAAAAGTGGAATATTCTCGAAGCTGCATATCTAATATGAAGGTTGGGTGTAGATTTCAAAAGAGGGTCAACCAGCGCATGCCTCAGATGCGGGATCCTAATGATGGGAATTTATCATCAAAACAATCCAGATCTAGCCAAAAGATCGAAGTAGATTCATCCAGAGAATCGAAACAAAGAAGATCTAGCCAGAAGATCGAAAATCGCAACAATTCAGATCTAGCCAGAAGATCGAAGTAGATTCAGCCAGAGAATCAAAGGAAATAGATTCAGCCAGAGAATCGAAACGAAGGAGATCTATCCAGAAGATCGAAGAAGATCTAGCCAGAAGATCAAAATCGTATCTAGCCCGAGGATCAAAATTAATATCCAACCAGAGGACTAAATTGAGTATAGGTTCAGCCAGAGGATCGAAACTCCAGATTAAGCCAGAAGACTGATTCAGATCCAGCCAGAGGATTGGAAGAAAAATAAACAGCGCGGTGTATTTCCGCGTTTTTGTGGTGTTCTCGGAGCGCAAATTTTCGGTCTGTCTTTGGTATTCAATCACAGCTCACCCCGTTTGTCTGATAAGCTGTTCGCTTTCATCCTACTTGGGTTAGCTGATGATTGAATAGGGGCAGCTGTAACACCCCAATATTTGCCCTCCTCATTCATGCATTCATTTAGCATTTCATATTGCATTTCATCATGTCAACAAGAATTAGATCCAAGAAACTTTTAAAAAAAAAAATAAATAAAAATAAATAAAACGAAAAATAAAACGAAAAAATAAATAAATAAATAATTTTTTACAAAAATAAATAAATAAATAAAAATAATAAATAAAATATAATAAAAAAAAAAACTTGGACTTGGACCTCTCTCATTTGAGCCCACAAAGCCATGAAAATCAGGTTATAAAAGAGGGAGATCAGACAGAAAAAGGAAAAGAAGCAAAATACTCTGAGGTTTCCTTGAAACAAAACCCTTGACAAAACCTGGAGAGAAACCAGACAGAGAACTCAGAGCAACCCCTAGGCAGCTCTGAAAAATTCAATCTGACTCACACACTTTCATCTCACGCAAACCCTAACATTGCCTTGCGAACCCAGCCGCGTCATTTGATTTCAACCAGTCTCTCCCATCAGGTTTGCGTCATTCCCATGATTTTATGCTCTTAATTTGGATCATCTGAATGTATGAGGTATGATGGATGAATTTCATTATGTTTTTTCCCATGGGTTTAATTATGCATGAATGGGTGAAACCTATGCCTTGAATGTTTAATCACATGATTTCTGAAATGTATGCCACAGGGTTTGAGGTTTCTGAAACCATACTGTTATCCATGAAAAAAATGCTTATCGTGTTTCACTAACCCTTTTGTTGAGTTTTTGTGAGGGCTCACAGACTCTTGCAGAGATGGTTTGCATGGTTTTCCCACTTTATTTGTGGGATACCCCCTGGAGGTTCATTCCGATTACCTGTACTGACTCACCTTTCTTTGATGGCATCAGCTTGGGAGATCCCTGGGTTTCTTACTCCTTTAATTGTTGTTACTTCGGATCTTTATCCGTGTGGTACTTTTACCTCTTTTCCGCATTTTATCGCTTTCTTAGCTGGAAGACCTCGATAGGAGGCATTTGTTTTCTTTTGTTTATTTACTTCTGAGCCCATTGTTGGCACATTTACTTTATACATGTTTGTTTTGTATGTGTTCGTATCCCTGCAGGTAGCGCGGTTCCTTCGTCAAGGACTGCCTTTTTGCCCTTGAGCATCCCAAACCCTAAAACTCAAAGCAACATGTTAACTCCTTCTACTACAGGCGAGTAAGTCTCCAAAGGTCGAGCATCCGGTAGATTGCGTAGTGACGTCGTTCGTCCAAAACCCAATCCATAACCCCATAGTTAGCCGAACTACGTTTTGCTCTGATTCTCATTCCAGATGAGATACGTAGGCATAAGACGCGATGTCTTAGCGAGCACAATTACCCTTAACCCCTAGGTAGCCGAGCTACGAAGACTCTGATTCTCATATTCAGATGAGATACGTATGCAGTGGATGCGACATCCGCGCGAGTCATTTTCATTTAACCCCCTTTTTTTAGTAAATAACACATTAGATAAACCCACACCCTTTAGACAAGAACTACAAAAGTGGATCCCGTAGAGTACTACGGATGCGTAGGGGTGCTAATACCTTCCCTTCGCATAACCGACTCCCGAAACCAAGATTTGGTTGCGAGACCCCGTCTTGTCCTTTCCTTTTTCAGGTTTACTTCGAGCGTTTCCTTTCCCTCCTTTGGGATGAATAACGCACGGTGGCGACTCTTCTGTCATTTTCTTTCGCCGGTTGTTTTTTCGCGCACTATATTTTTCAGGTTGCGACAAGTTGGTTTGAACTAATTTTGTAACTTAAGTATGAATTGTTTCATGATGAATTTACTTAAATGATCTTCGAATATGAATGGCATTAACAATAATCATGTTAGCGAAGCATCATTGATGATAGTTGTTTTCATCTGATTTTTTAACTGTAATATGAAGTGTTTTTCATTATAAAATTGAATAAGCAAAGAAATTGATTAATCAAATCATCACTACACTACGCCAAAAACTGGAATAGACAGCGCACCTTAGAGGGTGCTTCATTACAAAAGCGCACTCTAAAGTGAAGCGAAAAAATAAGGAGCGAACAACTGGAATAGACAACGCACTTTAGAGGGCGCTTTTGTAATAAAGCGCCCTCTAAGGTGAAGCGAAAAAATAAGGAGGAGATAGAGGGACAACAATACAGGGCGCTTTTTAGAAAGCGCCCTCTAAGGTTACCCTTAGAGGGCGCTTTTAAAAAGCGCTCTATAAGTCCATGTGCATTTCCAGTTTATAAAGCGCTTTTGGAAAGCCTTAGAGAACGCTTTCATAAGCGCCCTCTTAGGCCCCCTTTAGAGGGCGCTTTTTTTCCACAAGCGCCCTCTAAGGTCCCCTTTAGTAAACATTAAAATTATAACATACTGCGCGTTTTGTTATTTCACTCTCTGTTATTTTCGTTCTTTTTCACGTTAGGGTTCTCACTGCTACGATTTTCGCTACTTCTAAGGCGTTCTCCTTCCACCTCTGTTAGATCTACGACGTTTCCTCCTTCTATTAATTCGTTGTTAGCTGTTCGATTTTGACACCATAGGTATTTTTCTAATCTTCATATTACTTGGTTTCTCTTCTGACGTTCGCTATTGTTCATTTTTGGTGTCATTTTCTTGGTTCATACATTTATTGAGTATTCTCAACAATAATTATTGTGTTGCAATGCTAGCAATGGAGACTAGGCATTATGGGTTAAATTTCACCAACTGTTCCATTTGTTTCTCGATGTAGAAAAAGGAGGCAGCAATATCTAAAACACCTTCTACCAATCAAAGGTACACTATGCAGCTTATGAGTGTATTTATTCTAGCATACATAACGTAGCTAGTAACTTAAGAAGTTTAGGTATGGATGTTATTTGATAGAGTAAATTAGAGTCGACTATTCTTCTGTTAGCTTTCAGTTAGACCATTATACAATTCTACATATATATTTCTAGTCAATGTTTATCTTTTGTAAAAACTATATGATGATATATAACTATGCTACAAATTAATGCATACCACTAATGCTTAATGCATGGTTCATACATTCTCATGCTATTGAAGTCAGAGATATCTGAAAATGTTGAGAAACTAACTCAATAAACCAAAATTGTTTTGGTTTTGGGTTGTTGTTGGAGACATGAATGCCCTGCACAAAGACTAACTCAATAAAGCGAAATTGTTTTGTCTCATCCCATTTTTGGTTTCTCTTCTGAAATTGTTTTTTGTTTATTCTAATTAGTAATGGATAATACATGGATGTCTTCCAATCGATTGTCGAGAGAGTACGAGAATGGGGTATCAGAATTCATTAAGTTTGCCGTTGCGCATGCCGAAGACCCTAGTAGAATGATATGTCCTTGCTTGGGTTGTTGTTATGTGAAACGGGTTGACGCAGTTCAGTTGACATCGCATCTAATGAGGCATGGAATTGATCGAAGTTATACATGTTAGAATTTGCATGGTGAGAAAAGTAACGAGAATTGTTCTAAGTGAAGTTAAAGTTCCAGAAGGGTACTCTTCAGATATTAGAAGACTTGTGTCTATGAAAGACCTCAAGTTAAAGAGTTTAAAGACCCATGATTGACATGTTATAATGGAACATTTTCTCCCAATAGGTATACGTTCTATTCTTCCAGAAAAAGTAAGAAGCTCTATAACTAAGTTGTGTTCTTTCTTCAAGTCAATTTGCAGTAAGGTGATCGATCCTGCGATCTTACCAATGTTGCAAAAAGAAATCGTTATTACTTTGTGTGAGCTTGAAATGTATTTTCCTCCATCATTTTTTGACATAATGGTACATCTAGTTGTTCATCTTGTGAAAGAGACACAATTGTGTGGACCAGCTTATATGAGATGGATGTACCCTGTTGAACGTTATATGAAAATATTAAAAGGGTACGTGAAGAACCGAAGTCGACCAGAAGGTTGTATGGTTGAAAGATACATTGTTGAAGAAGCGATTGAGTTTTGTACTGAATATTTGTCTAATGTTCAGTCAATCGGACTCCCCAAGTCTCAGCTTGTCGAAAAGAAAGAAGGAAAAAATCTAATTGGAAATAAAATCGTGGCAGTATCAAGGGTCGAACGGGATCAAGTGCATTTGTATGTTATGCACAATGAGAATGAGGTTGAGCCGTATGTTGAAATTCACAAGGATGTTCTCCGAGGTTTAAATCCCAATAGAAATGAAAATTGGATAGTACGAGAGCACAATCGATGTTTTATACCTTGGTTTAAGGATCATATTTATTCAAAGTATTATTCAGATCCCGCTTCAATAACAAAAAGGTTGAGATGCTTAGCATATGGTCCAAGTTTCCATGTTTTTTCTTATAGCGCATACGCGATTAATGGATACACATTTTATACCAAAGAACAAGATGATAAAAGTACTATGCAGAATAGTGGTGTCACCGTGGTAGCTGAAGCAATGCACATATCAAGTGTGAAGGACTTAAACCCAAATTTGCAAATCTGTCGTATTTTGGTGTTATCGAGCGCATTTGGGTGTTTGATTATGAGAAGTTTCAGATTCCTATATTTGGTTGCAAGTGGGTTGAAAATAATAACGGCATTCGAATGGATAAGTCAGGATTTTTGCAAGTGGATCTTAATAGGGTGGGATACAAAGATGAGTCTTTTATTCTAGCCTCTCAAGCTAGACAAGTGTTCTATGTCAATGATCCGAAAAGTACGAAATGGTCTATAGTTCTTTTTTCCAACAAAGTAATTGATGAAAACACTGGAGATCAAGGTGATATTGATGTTGAGATTGAATCGTTTACCAGAAATGATCAAGATGAGAATATTATATCAAATGATTCATATATTAGAAATGATCATAATGAGGGTATTTGGATCAATCCAACCCTCCGTGTTGTTAAGAGACATGTAGAACATATTCCAACCAAGAAAAAAAGAGAACTTAGTGAAAAAGGTACAGGTCAAATGATTTTAATTGTTTTCTTTATTACAGGTAAAATGGCTTTTATTACAGCAAATCGAGTCAGTTGCATAAAAAAAAGGTATAAACACAATTATATGATATTTATGCATAGAAAATTTTAATTCTTGATCTTATACTTCACCTAACTAATTTTATGATATTTTAGGTTCATGCTATTGATATTGAACAAAAAGAGGTTGTTGCTAAGAAGACTGCGGCTAGCAAAAAAAACATACATCTCAGAGATGCTTTTGCTACTTAGTTTTATTTCTTTTTAAGTTATGAATTGGTTGTATATTTAGAATCTTTAGAAGTTAAACGATTATATATCAGTGGATTGTTGTATATGTATGGATTTTTGTATATAAGGCTTATTGAATGCAATGTGTGAAAAAGGGCTTCAAATTATATAGTTTTAGGTGTACTGCTTCAATATACAGGTTGTCTAAAATAAATAAAAAAATATAGCGCTTTTTAAAAAAATAAATAAATAACCACCCACTTTAGAGGGCGCTTTCCAAAATTAGCGCCCTCTAAACCCTTTAAATTTCCACTTTAGAAGGCGCTTTCCAGTAAAAGCGCCCTCTAAACCCTTAAAAGTTTCCACTTTAGAGGGCGCTTTTCCAGTAAAAGCGCCCTCTAAACCCTTAAAAGTTTCCACTTTAGAGGGCGCTTTCTTTAAAAAGCGCCCTCTAAAGTGGCCCTTAAAGGGCTTAAAGAGCCACTTTAGAGAGCGCTTTCACCAGGAAAAAAAGCGCTGTCTTTACCTATGCCAGCGCCAGATTAGAGGGCGCTTTAAAGCGCTGTTATAGGCCAAAAAAAGTGCCCTCTTTTCCCTTATTTGGCGTAGTGCTAGCAAGGTATGTTATCAACCATGTGTTTTTTTTATTTGGGTTATTTTTATTGTGACATGCTAAGTTTGGTTTAAGTATAAAGTTATGGATTTATAACCATGTTTTGTTTTAGGAATAAATATATTGGTAGTTCTTATATAATCATCTTATAAAATTATGGACCTTTCGAGTTAAGCCCATGCAAAATATAGTTGTGGTATAGTTTTCTCGTAGCATCGTGCTTTCGTGGGTTGACTTGTTTTCCTCAAAACTTATTTCAATCAACCACTTCTATTATCACTGGTGAAATCACTTCTAGATGGACATGTTGGTTCGATTTCAGGTTGGGATGCGCTCGAAATGAAGGTTTGAGAGTTGTGACTTTGTTGATTTGGTCCTTTGCTAAGGTATGAAGCCATTGATGGAGAGGGGAGAATTAGGGCTCATTGTATATGGAATTCAATTTTTCCCTTTTTTTCCAGAAATATAAAAAAGAAGAAGACAAATACCAACTAAGCAATTTTAACTGAAACATCAACGACGTTAGTGCCGCATAATCATTTTTGGAATGATTTTTTTTTTATAAAAAAAGGACACGGTGTAGATGTTAGGTAACTTAAAGGAATGAATTATAGCAAAAATAACTTAAAGGATCCCTGGTGTAATTTTGTCAAAAATAAAATAGAAAAAAGTTGAAAGTTGAAAGTCAAGTTTAAAACTATGAAAGACAAATTAAAAGTATAAATTGATGTATTAATGAAATTTTCATTAGTTGATGAATTTAAAAAGCTTAATGAAAGTGATAATTTTGTAACTTCCTTGCACACTATCTTAATTACCCTTCCTCTTCACATCATTCACACTTACAAAAGGATAAACATGTATTTTACAAATGGAAAAAATAATACAATCCTCTATCAATCATAATCGGACACGTGGCATCATAAAAACTTCACTCTTTATATCATTCTCCCTTTCGTTACTGTGGAATAATATCAATAAGGTTTCATAATATCTCTCTCTCTCTCTCACTCTCTCTCACACACATACACACACAAAACACACACACCACGCACGCATACATTAATAGAGGTTCATTCCCTTTTATTCTAAAAAACATGGAAGAAGATGAATAGGGTTTCATAAACCCATATCTTTCTCTCATTAACAAAGGGTTCATTACCTCTCTTTTTCAAAAATCTAGAGGAACATGAAAAATGAGCTAGGGTTTCAGAAGAATGAGAAATCTCTCCTTTCTCTATTTCTAGGTATTTTTTTGTTGTTATAGGTATGATTTATGTTTATGTCTTCTTTATTTACATGTTTTTCACATTTTTTGCTTATGTGTTTTTCATGTTTCTTGCGTTTTTTGCTTATGTGCTTATGAATTCTTCATTAGTTAATTATTTATGTTTTCCTTCTTTTTTTTGCGTTTTTTAACTTAAGTATTATTCATCATGTATGTCAACAAATTCCATTACCACAACTTCTGCACTTATTCCCTTTCAACTTTATTCTTCTGGTTTCGAGTTTTTGGTGTATTCATGCTAAAGGGTTTTCAGTGTTTTCATTTATTCTTTTGGTATTTTGTTAATTGAGTTTAAATAGATTTTTTTTTTTCAAATTAATATTGCTTTCTATTAGGTTTAGTGTGCGAAATGGAGGATTGAAACCTTGCCAAAGTTAAAGTCGTATCCCTCATATATTTAACTTAGTTGTGATTTCTAATTTTTCATCTTTAGTTATCTAATCGAAACAATGTTTATATTTCAATAACTTAGTTGGGTTCCTTACCATTATCTAACAATGGCTAATGAGATATTTTGATTAAAAGCATAGTTGCAAACTGCAGTGGTCAATAAATCAATACAAGTGTGACTAAATAGGATGGCGATGAGGGTCTCATATAGGTGTTACTTGGTGAGTTGAATATGGAAAACGATTTCAAAATGTTGTGTTTCATAATATACATACTCATCATTTTACATTTTCATTTGGGAAGCTTATATGTATTGCAAACAAAAATCTTATCAACTTCATCTTCTTGCAAAGTTTGGAAGTGGCTCAATACTATGAGTTTCCAATGCACATACAAATAGGGTAATGATTTATTTTCAATTGTCTAATACACATGTTATTACACTGATGGTCTGTATGAAATCTATAGTCACAATTAAAATCCATACCTTGGTTTTGTTATTGTTGTAACTCAGTCGCCGAGATACTTCGAATAAATCTTGCTAGGTCAAGTGGTTTATGGGAACTATATGGGGGTATTGGTATAAGGGGTGGTCTTTTTTTGTGAAAATATATGATGTGAAGTGAGAAATTTAGATTCAATGAGTTTTGTTAAATCAATGGATTAGGAAATGGTGATAGGGTTATGGATGGAAATTTTATTTTGTATGTTAAATTTTATACCATAAATAAAACAAATTTTGATAGGATCAGGGAAGAGTCGTTGGACCATGCTACATAATCATTTGAATTTTTTTTTGGTATTAAATAACACGACTGTTGAGAGAAACAAATGTGATTTAGAAGTGTTGAGATTCAAGTGTGAGGTAGAAGTCCCACATTTATTAGAAAAAGGGAATTAAGCACTTTATAAGTGAGAGAACTCTCATTCCTATCACCTAAAGGTTTAGGTGAATATGTGATTTGTCTCTCAGAGGGTGTGTTACTCATAAAGACAGGCTCCAATGAATGTAAGTTCTCCCTAATGTTTACCCCCAAGGAATTGATGACGCAATAATGGTATCAGAGCCTGGTTCGAGTATCGAATCACTTGTATCACAGTACTCCCACATGGTGGTGGGTAGGAGGCATGTCCTGTTGAAAAGTGTCAACGGTGGTACAAAGTGTTTGTGGATGAAAGAGATTCCGCTTGAGGGGGAAAATTATGTATAGATTCACAGTTGAGGGGGAGTGTTGAGAAAAACAAGTGTGAGTTGAAGTGTTGAGAAAAACAAGTTTGAGTTGGGAATGTTGAGAATCAAGTGTGAGGTAGAAGTCCGACATTGATTATAAAAGTGGAGATTGAGCATTTTATAAGTGACAGAATCCACACAACTATCACCTAAACATTTTGGATGGATATATGGTGTCAATGTCTCTTAGATCCCCAATGTTTGGCCCATTGACACTTTTGGGGCTTGCTCCTCGGACTCCCCAACAAGTGGTATCAGAGTCCCGTTGGCTCGATGGGGGAGTGAAAAGGGATCCTAGTGTATATCAAGGCTAGGGACGTGGGTGAATCACACTTGATGGGAGATTATTGGGTTTCAAGTGTGAAAAGTGCTAAAGTACCACATCGACTAGGAATGAAGGAAATGTTAGATTTATAAGAGAGGTGACCCATTCCCCCATTATCTTACGGTTTTAGGTGAATATGTGGCGTCAAGGTCTCTTGAATCCCTAATGTTTTTCCCGTTGACACTTCCGGGTCTCGCTCCCCAGACTCCCTAACATTGGTAAGAAAAGTGGGGATTGAGCATTTCATATATGAGAGAATGCACACACCTATCACCTTAAGGTTTTGGGTGAGTAAGCAGTGTGTCTCTCCCAAGGTGTGTTTCTCATAAAGAAAGACCCCAATGTAAAAATGCTTCCTCATGTCGACCCCCGAATTGATGACCTAACAGTGGTATCAAGAGTCATTAGTTTGAATGAAGGACCGACTCACTTGTATCAAAAGTACTCCCCATATGGTTGTGGGTAAGAGGCATGTCCTGTTGAAAATTGTCAACAATGATACAAAGTGTATGTGGATGAAATAGCTTTTGTTTGAGGGGGAGCATTATGGATAAACTCATATTGTAGGGGGAGTGTTAAGAAAGACAAGTGGGAGTTGGAAGTCTTAAGAACCAAGTTTGAGGTAGAAGTCCCACATTGATTAGAAAAGTGGAGATTGAGCACTTTGCAAGTGAGATAACACATACACCTATCACCTTAAGCTTTTGAGTGAGTATATGGTGTGTCTCTCACAAGGTGTGTTTCTCATAAAGAAAGGTCTGGATGAATATAATTGCTCTCTCATGTTGACCTCCAAAGAATTGATGACCCAACAAAGGCTTGTTTTTTTAAGTATGAATAAGGCTTATTGGTGTTTTTCAAAACCTAAAGGTTTGAATCTGATCTCCAAGGTTGAGGTGAAATATTCCCAGGTTGTTAGGGGTTGATTATAAAATATCCATTGTAACCTACCAAGTGCTTCATTGGTCATGTAAGTGGATGTGTGGGATGGGAAATAAATATTGAACAAAAAAACTGTTAAGCTTGAAAGAGTTAGTCTAAGGGATTGGTTCCATCAAAAGGAGTCAAGTTTTTGATGGCTTAATGGTGTTTTCTAGTGTCTGATGTGTGTGTTAGGGTGAGTCTTGAGAAATGGTGAGTATTTATATTTGCAGAGGATGTGGAAGGTGGTAAGGTTATAAAAATATCGTTGGTCATGGGTGCTGCAAAATGATGTAAAGAGGATGACTTAGGTCTTGATTATGGTTGTTAAATTGGATACATTTGATTTCAAATTGGAGACATCTATTTCAAATTAATGAGTATCAAATGATAGAGAAATAAAGTACATAAATTAAATTCAATTTTTTGGGGAAAGTTTAAGAGAGAGAGAGAAATCAAAAATTTTGAGAAAATATTTCTTGTCTTTTCATTCAATCAACCAGAGGAGGATAAATTGGGTGGTGTGGTCCATTATTTGCAGGTCTAAATTGGAGGACGTTTTGGGGGATCAAAGATTGCAAAATGTTCAATCGTGCGCTTCTGAGAAAATGGGCTTGGAGGATTCTTTCAGAGGAGGATACCCTAAGGCATTGGGTAATCTCTTTCAAATACGGTGACATCAAGGCTCCCTTTTTCAATTTGGATTCTCATCCTTTCATCAACAAGAAATCCTCTTTATGGTGGTAGGATCTACATAGTGCTTTGAGAAATTATAATGATATCGAGAATTGGTTCGATAGCTATGTTGTTTGCAAAATGGGAAGTGGCATTTCATTTGACTTCTGGAGAGACTGTTGCATCAAACAAATATCCTCATCTAGGCAATTTCCATTGTTGTTTGTTTTGTTGCAGGAATCTCAGGCGGTCGAAATTGTTAATCCAGTGTTTTAGCGTCATGAGGAGTGGATTTGGAATATTCTTGAGTCTACTACAACGCTGCTACAAGGAGATTTTTTGACAAATTATTTGACAGAAGCAGATTTATTATATAAAATTCTGTAAGGGATTTCTCCTACGGAGGGAATGCTTGATATATGTGTTTGGTGGTTTAACCAAATAGCTTCTTTGTCAAATCGACTTACTCCAAATTGTTTTGTAGCCTGCATTCATATGTCATTCTGAATTTATCTATGAAGCCTGCTTTGGGTTGCATTTGGCGAGAAAATGTCCCATATAAAATTCAAATATTTATGTTGTGTCTCCTCCTCTACTGGCTTTAGACCAAAGATGAGTTGGAGAAAAGATGTGTTATTTGAGGACAACATTCTCTTGCTTGTTTGTTGTGCTTTGGTTGTGATAAATCCTACTTCCATCTTTTTTTGGCTTGTTCAGTTTCTACACATGTTTGGCATTCTGCTTTCTATTGGATTGAATTGGCCTCACTTCCCATTATTGATGGTGTTATAGCAAACCATTTATTGGTTTTTAATCAGGCGTTACGATGTAAAACCGCAAAGAAGTGTAGAATCCTTATTTGGTTAGCAGTTGTCAGGGCCATCTGGTCAATTAGAAATGACACTTTGTTCAACGGAGGTAAGAACAAATCTCGTGATATTTTTAGTTGTGAAGTCGTTGTCTTGGGCCTAATTAGGGGTTAGATTTAAGGACATCCTTTCTTTTTCTAAAGAAGATTGGATGGCAAATCCTTTGTGTTGTATGAGATATTTCTTTTCTTTCCTTGTATTTGAGTTGAGTACCCCTTGTACTATTGTTCAATTGGAATTCGAGGGAATAAAATATTGAGAAATATTTTTATTTAGAATTTGAGGGAGTTTATGAAATATTTTATTCAAGTTAAATTTTTTATAGAAAATCTAAATAGTTTTTTCAGTATTTCTTTCTTTCCTTGTATTTGGGTTGAGTACCCCTTATAAATTCTTAATTTGAAAATTTGAAAAACTAATTTATAAAATTTGAAAGTTATTAGGAACTTATTTGCAATTTTTAAAAAATTTTAGGGATAAATTTGAAATTTTCATAAAATATAAGGGTCATCTTGCAAAATTTAAAAAATAAATAATAAACAATTTAACATTTACATTATATAGAGTGAAAGAGTAATTTCAAATTATTTACTTTTTGGTGTCATTTGAAATTCCTTAAATTTAACTTGAATAAAATACTTCATAAATTTGTATCATTTTAATAATTCTCTAAAATTTTTATCCAAACAATAGATTTTGGTCAAATCATTTTAAATTCCTTAAAATTTTTTTTTTTTTTTTATTGAAATGCTTTATCCAAATATACTCTTAGATATTTTTAGAGAATTTTCTAATCGTTGTATCTATCGAGAAATTCAATATTTGTAATGTTAGCTTTCAGGCCATTGTGTTTCAGCCCACTTGTAACATTATACTAGTAATTACATAGTTTCAACCAATAAAACAAGCCCACCAATGAAGTAATGAGCAAATTTATGTTTCAACTTGAATCTCTTCAAAATGTCTTAAACAAAAGAAACACTAATTCAGTTGTTGTTTTTCATCTGAAAACTTTGAAACGTGCAATTTTGCTTTAGCTGCCTGCAATTTTAACCAAAAAAAGAAGTAAAATAATATAAGATTATCCAAATTCAAAAAGACAAGAACAAAACAAAACAAAAAATACTAGATAGTTACCTCTTTCTCCCAATCACACCTAACTGTAATCCAACACAATATTAATGTCTGAGTTGCTGTTCCACCAAAAATCATCGCTGCCCAGATTCCCTAATTGTTTCATTTCATAACCATTAACATTCTAGCAAATTTTCATAAACAAGTAAAAAAAAAGTATAGAAATTAAACATACCATAACTCCTTGATTAAAATACCAACCCATTAAAAATCCAAGAGGAAGCCCAATAATATAATAGCAACCTAAATTTATGTATGCAACATATGATTGCCACCCTGCTCCGACCGCCACTCCTAATTTAATATCGACAAATAATCATAATCATTAAATTTTTATAAATATTATGTATAATTCCAAGGTCGAAAATATAACAGTAATACCTCCTAGAACTGGCTGAATACTATTAAAGAGAATAGTGTATGCTAAAAGTTTAGAAAGCTTCGCTACTTCATCAAGAATAGGCTTACTAGTAGTAAAAATGTATGCAATTTCATTGTGAAATGCCAAAATCAATATCAAGAAAAAAAGTCCTATTGCTAATGATGTCAACACAGACACTATAGTAGCAAACTTTGCTCCTTTTCCATTTCCAGCTCCAAGCTCATTTGCAACCCTCACTCTGCATGTACATAGAAAAATAAAATAAAATAAGAAACTACAAAATTTAGAATAGCCATGTTATTGAAATTAAATTAAGACAAGCATGTTACCCAGTTGCAGCAAAGAATGCCAAAGGAATCATCATCTCCAAACCATTTATTGTCATACTGCCAAACAAAATTTTATATGCAAATAATTGTGGTGCATGGCAATGTTTACAAATAATCATAAATTTAAATTTACCATATGGACAAAGCATCTAGTGCAATCGCTGCATTTGGTAGATTCCCTGTCATCAATATCAGAATTTTATAATACCAGTTCTGCAAACTGCAAAAAAATGTATTAAAAATAATAATACATATATTTAAAAATGTATAAAATTTATAAAAAAGGTATAAAAAAAGTTTTACCACATCATAACTCCAGAAGGAGCCGAGAGATTAAGAAATTCCCAGAGGCCAGAAAAAGCCTCCATAGAAAACCCATTCCATGTCAAAGGACAACCGCCACAAACAGTATAAACGTAAAGCCCAATCGTTAGGGCCCACCAAGAGAAATTCAAAGTTGCCGCAGCTCCAATTAATCCAAGCTGAAACTTATACACAAACAACCAGCTAACAAGAATATGAACCAAAAGTGCCATCAGAGAAACCCAAGCTATAACAGCGGTTTTAAGTTGGCACTGTAAGAATCTACTGAGGGGAAACTGAAAGGCTAATGTGAAATGTAACGGTATCATCCACATTGCAACTTCTCCTGATAATACCGCTAAATCTTCTGGTTGTCCCACCGCTTTTAACACCGGAGTTGCGAAAAGATATATTGGTAATAGAAGAATGCAGCAAATGAAAAGTACTATCCATGACCGTTGCATGTATACTCCTAACATGTGATATTGTTTTGCTCCGAATGCTTGTCCGCATAGTGTTTCTAATCCACTTGCCATTCCCAACTGAAGATAATGATTAGTGCTTAGTTTTGAAAGGGGTAAATTATAATAGAATATTAGAATAGTGTTAGGTAAATTTACCAAGAGTCCGAAATCGAAACCAACAATAACATTTACAGCGATGTTGATAGCAGCAAGTTCAAGAACACCAATATGACCGGCGAAGATTTGAGTGATGACCAACATAGAAAAGGATGTAATACGACTGAAAATGGCAGGACCTACTATATGCCATAGCTTCTTTGATTCAATCATAACCTTTCTTGTAAGAGATTCTTGTTGTTGTTGTTGTTGTTCATTTGGTAATATTAATGGAACCTTTGCTTCTCCTAAGGGTGAAGATAGTTTTTTGTTCGACATAGCTACCAGGCAATTTTTGATTACTTTCTTAGAAGAATTTTTTGAAGGAAATTGTATTTCTGTGCTCACTCAGAATCTTGTTATCATTTGTTTAATCACGGTAGAGAGAATAGATAATTTTCTGCAACTTTGATGTGTATTATATGGCGGGTGTTAATTATGATCTGTGCGGTATAATGATATGAGCTGCAACATTTCCATATATATTACAGAAGGATAGTTTTGGTTGTAGCTTGTTAGGTTTTAACTGCTGTGCTAATATATTGCTACTTTTGTAGTTTTGGAATGTTGCTAATTGCGGTCTGTAATTTTATGGTTTGCAGTTTCTGTTCCATTCTGTTTTGCAAAGGTATTTCCCATGGAGATGTCGCTGGTGTGGATCACACATATTCAATTTAGTTAGAAATGTTGGTTAAATATGTTTTTCTATAATGAGTTTGAGGGGGAGAGGAGAGAAGGCTTTTGAAAATGAATTTTTCCAAAAAGAATTTTAAAAAATTATAGAAAAATATTAGATATTTAAAAAAAAATGAATTTATATAGAATCATAAAAAAAATGTTAATTATTATTAAATTTTTAATTTTTAGAATATTATAACAATCTAAAATATATTTAAAATTTTTATACAACCTCTTTGAAATCTTCCAAAATCTTGGTTCAAAACAAATTTTGAGTTTTCTCAAATTAAAAAAAAATTGATATTATAAATAAAAGTAAACACTTCCTATCAAAATCCTTCTATTCTTTGTCATTAACCTAATCTCCCTCAACTATAAATTTTCACCATTTCCCTCACCTAACCTCTTATTTACCACAACGCTCCTCTTGACTCTAATTTTATTTTAATAAAAATAATACTAATACTATTCTCCTTTTATTTTATTATTTCATTCAAATAACACTACGCCAAATAAGGGAAAAGAGAGCGTTTTTTTTTGCCTTTAACAGCGCTTTAAGGCGCCCTCTAATCTGGCGCTGGCATAGGTAAAGACAGCGTTTTTTTTCCTGGTGAAAGCGCTCTCTAAAGTGGCTCTTTAAGCCCTTTAAGGGCCACTTTAGAGGGCGCTTTTTAAAGAAAGCGCCCTCTAAAGTGGAAACTTTTAAGGGTTTAGAGGACGCTTTTACTGGAAAGCGCCCTCTAAAGTGGAAACTTTTAAGGGTTTAGAGGGCGCTTTTACTGGAAAGCGCCCTCTAAAGTGGAAATTTAAAGGGTTTAGAGGGCGCTTATTTTGGAAAGCGCCCTCTAAAGTGGGTGGTTATTTAATTATTTTTTTTAAAAAGCGCTATATTTTTTTATTTATTTTAGACAACCTGTATATTGAAGCAGTACACCTAAAACTGTATAATTTGAAGCCCTTTTTCACACATTGCATTCAACAAGCCTTATATACAACAATCCATACATATACAACAATCCACTGATATATAATCGTTTAACTTCTAAAGATTCTAAATATACAACCAATTCATAACTTAAAAAGAAATAAAACTAAGTAGCAAAAGCATCTCTGAGATGTATGTTATTTTTGCTAGCCGCAGTCTTCTTAGGGTCCGCTTCCTGAATCGAAGTTCATTTCTAGCAGCCATTCCTCGCATGCCGGTTTGAATACAAACAGCTTTGGAATAGGTAGTTTTATAAGCACTTCTCGAAAGATACATGCGGATTTGTTTCTGGATTATCAAAAAATTCATTTTATTAACTAATTCATTTTACAAAGTGATTTATAATTTGGGACAATTTCTTACCAGAAATCCATTCCCTTAGTGTGCCGTTGGGCATGAATTCATAAATCAGCATCTGAACCAAGAAAAGAAGTATATGAAATGATACTATAGTAAACTATCAAGCAAATATGGCAAAACTTATGATGATATGCATAAGATAAGTGTAGCTATAGGTTATTTACCTGCTCTCCTTCTTCGCTATAGTAGCCTAATAGAGAGACAAGATTTCGATGATGTAACCTCGATAAAAGCTCAATCTCAGTCAAGAACTCTTTTTGTCCTTGTAATGAATTTTCTCCTGCTCGCTTAACGGCAACAAATGTTTCATCAGATAAAATGCCCTTATAGACATTTCCATAACCTCCTTCCCCAACTTTAGTCGAGATATCAAATTTGTTAGTGGCGTGAGTCAACTCTTTCAAAGTGAATGCTTTCACACCATCTATTTTGATACATACATTAGAGGCTGCAAAAAGAAATAGCCATTCGAATAAATTTTACTTCTTCAAAGATTAATCAAATTGACATTATCAGAAGAAAGCATTAAAATACTTACACGTTCGTTTCCTGGAAATCAAGTGCATGTATTTCGAATTTCTTCTAAAAATTAGGAGCATGGTTATTGCGGTTATTGCTAAAACAGCAGCAACGGCTCCTATTATAATAGCAGCAATAATGCCTGTTTTTCTCTTTCTGCTCTCTGTATTAATAATTACTATAACAATAAAATGAAAGTACTATTAGAGAAACTCAAATATAATAAAGAATAATAAAATGCTGAGATTGAGAAACTTACTATTTGCATAAGTTGAATAGAGTTTTATTTTAGAAATTTTAAATACAAGTTGACGAGTATATTCTCACAATCTTTGAAGATAAGGATATATTCCGCCTCGGGGAATTGATCCGTTGAGTTTGTTATGGGACAAATCACTGCAATAGCAGAAAAATACTATATAAATATTGCGATGAAGATAAGTTAAGGTTTAAAATATATACAAAGTTTATAAATAAAATTGGCTATTTACATACACAGTTGTCATATTGGTTGAAAGATTATTTGACGGTATAGACCCAGTGAACTGATTCCAGCTAAGATCCCTAAACCATGAACCAATCGCAAATGAGTTTGTAGACAAAACAGAAGAAAATGATTTCGTTGTCATTAGGCACAATATAAAGCTGAGCCACGAGATATACTTAAACATACAAATATTTAAGACTTGGTATTGAATTTAAATCGGGAATAGCTCCTTACAGGCTGCAATTTCTCAGACTCCTGTAAAATCAAGAGGAAACATTAGCTCAAAAAACAAAAGCCATGTTCTTGAATTCATTATTGAAAACTTGACGGTAAGCTTTTCTAAGTCCAAATGAAGCCTAAACAATGCCTTTTTTAAATACTTTTAATACACACATTTACATGAATACTCTTTGGCCGTGAATCATGGAGAAACAGATACTCCATATCCTATGTCAAAACTCAAATTTGAGGCTTGAAGGAGTTAGGAGAGAACACGAGACCAAATTTCTAAAGGCGATTTCAAGGCCGTTTAAAAGAATGTTTTGACATAGTGTATGGACAAACAATAGTCATTGAATATTTGTAGCATCATATATTGAGCGCGAAAAAAAGGACACGTAGATAACAGTACTTACAATTTTACAAGCCTGGGTAAATTTTCATAGGTAGAAGGAATTCCATTCTCGCTGAAATTATTGTTATCAAGTTGCCTATAAGTGAAACAAGAAAGAATCAACTTTCCAAGACAAAAAAGATTGATTAGAGCATAACTTGAACATGTTCGCTAATCCTCCTCCACAGGTCAAGCAAAAGCATGTCAATAATGCAATATATACAATGAAAAAGTTATTATATGTTACTATTCTAGACAATGTAGAGCATAACATACAGTATTTCCAAACTGTGTAACTTGAAGAATTCTGGTGGAAGATATCCCGATAAGTTATTGTTATCCAAAAGCCTGTAGAGTCATGTTAACAAGCAGACACAGTTAAAACTTGTAAAAAAAAGAAAATCAATTTGGAGATGCAACTCTTAAGTTTCAAATCATAAAGGAAATTTGAATTGGCTTCAATACTCACAAATGCATAAGATTGGAAAGGTTTGAAAGTTTGGATGGAAGTTGACCAGTGAACGAGTTGTTGTTCATGTGGCTGTAATTGTAAGACAGAAAAGCAGCAGAATAAGTACATGTAAGAAATCGAGCTTTATGTTCTGTTGATGAACAATTTTGGTTTAGACATCCACTTACAGGTGTCTAACGTTGATCATATTCGCTAACGATTCTGGCACAGAACCTGACAGTTGGTTTTCATCTAGTTGGAGTCTATTCATATTCGTAAGGTTGCCAAGCTCATCCGATAAACTGCCAGATAATTTATTTCCATTCAAGAGCCTGCGTATAAAACATCTCAATTAAGCGCTTATGCTATAAGCCCTAGTCATACAAAAACTTGACGAGGATCAATACTAATAATTCATTTTCTTTGGTAAGTTTCTTACAAGAGTCTCAACGATGTAATGTGTCCGATTTCCTTTGGTATTATGCCAGTCAGATTGTTCCACATGAAATCCCTTCAGCATAAAACAACGAAGATATTAGCACGGTATAACATATCATCGTTTATTCTTCTAATTCATATAGAAATTGTTTACCAGGAGATAGTAGAAAAATCAAACCTGGTTGAAATGCTGCTGTAACTTCTCATTTGTCAAATTGATACAAAATTGCTCGAAGCTGAACAGGGCCGATGTAAAGTTAGTTACTGTTAGAACAATAACTGTGGTTCAAAAGTAAATAGATACGAAAAATGTAAATAGAGAACACAAAAAATTCGATCACAGAGATTGGCCAAATGTGCATACGTCTATAAACTTCATATAAAATTAGGCAAGAGGGTGGTTAAGATTAAGAACCTGTTTGTCTTGAAACTCTCGAATCCGTATATATCTAGAACTCCAATTAAGTTCTTCGAAGTCAGAAGAGAAACCAAAAATGAACAATAGCGAACGTCAGAAGAGAAACCAAGTAATATGAAGATTAGAAAAATACCTATGGTGTCAAAATCGAACAGCTAACAACGAATTAATAGAAGGAGGAAACGTCGTAGATCTAACAGAGGTGGAAGGAGAACGTCTTAGAAGTAGCGAAAGTCGTAGCAGTGAGAACTCTAACGTGAAAAAGAACGAAAATAACATAGAGTGAAATAACAAAACGCGCAGTATGTTATAATTTTAATGTTTACTAAAGGGGACCTTAGAGGGCGCTTGTGGAAAAAAAGCGCCCTCTAAAGGGGGCCTAAGAGGGCGCTTATGAAAGCGCTCTCTAAGGCTTTCCAAAAGCGTTTTATAAACTGGAAATGCACATGGACTTATAGAGCGCTTTTTTAAAAGCGCCCTCTAAGGGTAACCTTAGAGGGCGCTTTCTAAAAAGCGCCCTGTATTGTTGTCCCTCTATCTCCTCCTTATTTTTTCGCTTCACCTTAGAGGGCGCTTTATTACAAAAGCGCCCTCTAAAGTGCGCTGTCTATTCCAGTTGTTCGCTCCTTATTTTTTCGCTTCACTTTAGAGTGCGCTTTTGTAATAAAGCGCCCTCTAAGGTGCGCTGTCTATTCCAGTTTTTGGCGTAGTGTAATAACACTAAAACATTATTTTACTCCATTGAATAGTTCTAAATGAATCTACCAACCTCTAATTATCCTCCATACTCTCTACCTATTGATTATCCACCCTTGTTGTCATAAAACATCTCAACTATCACACAAATAATAATTAGATACACACATAAAATTATAATTAGTTAATATAAATAATTTTTAGAAAAATGGGGTGTTATAACTCTCCATCTGTTAAAGAATTTTCGCCCTCGAAAATTACCTCAAGTGAACAGATTCGAATATGAATCCTTCATCTGGATCTTCAAGCTCCCTTGTTACGTTTCCACGAACTGGTCCTCTCACATTACCCTCATCAAGGCAATATGATAGGCTATTCCTCCTATTATCAGCAAAATCTAGTAAGGACCGATGAAACACAGAGTGAACTTTCGAGACTTCATGGCTCGACCAACATCGATTATTGGGGTAACTCTAAAAAACATGTGACTTCCACCTAAAACTCAAGTGTTTTCCTCCTCTTGAATCATTTTGATCTTCTCAGTCGTCTGCTGAACAATCTCAGATTCAAGCACAACACTCTCGCCTGACTCATACCAACACAAAAGAGTTCTACACCTCTTACGCTACAACGCCTCATACGGTTTTATCCTAATACTAACATGGAAACTATTGTTGTAGGTACACTCAATCAACTACGAGTAGCTACTCCAAGCACCTCCTAGTTTTAAGACACAAGCCCTTAGCAAATCCTCTAAAGACTGGATAGTCCTCTCTGTTTAACTGTCCATCTGTAGATGATAAGCGGAACTAAACTTCAGGTTAGTTCCAAATGCAACTTGCAACTCTCCAAGAATATTGATTTAAATCTCGGATCTCTATCCAGCATAATACTCAAAGGTATACTGTAGCGGTAAATTCATGACCATTGAGCTATTGGTTAACTCAACATCAATAAAACAAGAGTCGCCACCACACTTTTATTGCTTCCAAAGGAAAAGGGAAAAAGTACGAACAAAACCCAAAGATAATAAGTTTTCAAATCAAAACTAATAAAATGTCAGAGATTACAGGTAATGGGGTTGGTTACACAGAGGGAAGATATTAACACCCAAAGTTTCCTAGGTACTCCTAGGGAGCCCTTTTTGTGTGCAAGTGTGTTTTAGTTGAAAAAAAAGGTGTTTGTTGAAAATTGAATATGGAGATGAGAAAATAATTAATTTATTATATTTTTGTGTTTGACAAGACCTTCGGTCTTATGCCTATGTACCATGATAGAAATGAGGGATAAAAACCTCGTAGTTCGTGGTAAAAATTTCAAAGATTGGTAGATTGATTTTAACAAATGCTTAAAGATATTTTGTTATCAATGGGAGAATACTCAACCAAATATCCACCGTAATGAGTGCTTTACAACATTTAAGAGGGAGGACTCCAACTTGGATTCAATCAACAAGTATGTCACTAACCCCTAATATATGAAAAGATTTACAATCAATATATCATGGAATGGGAGAATTATATCCCAACCAAAGATAACTCAAATCTAAATGCTTCCTTTTGAAAAGTTTAAAAGAAAAAGGCACAAAGTGGCCAAAAATATTGGATGAGGTTGTTAGTTCTTTTTGTCATTTTGAAAGTTAAGTCAATATGATTAAGTTCATTTACAAATTTGATTAAGAAAATGTTTTGAAAATCAAAAGCATCCATGCTACCAGCTTGAGCAAAAGCAATAGCTCTATCGATGAGAAACTCAGAAGTTAGCCCCCAGATTCCTCCTTTCCTCGTCATATTAACATCAATCTCAGATTTCTTCAAATGAAGAGCATCAGCTCTGACTTGAGATCTCATAATCTCCTCTAATCCACTGAAAGGCACCTTTTTATATACGGGTATACCTAAGAGATGAGCGTACTCCTCTAACATGGGCATGAGCTGATAATCAGGAAAAGTGAAGCACCGATAAGTGGAATCATAAAACTGGACCAATACATTCAAGATTCCTTCCACAACTTCGGTAGACAGCACAAATAAAAGCTTCCCATGACGTTGCTTGAAATCCAAGTGGTTAACTATAAAGGATGTTAGCTTCCTTAGCTCTTTCAAGTTAGGACATCTGAAACTGTACTTCTTAGTGTTCCTTCGTCCATAATCCATGGTCTGAAAATATTTGCAAATATGACCTTAGTTCCTTGAAAATTTATTGTTGTGATGAATGTTATGATACGCATGTATGCATGAATGCAACAATCACACACAAGGCAAACAAAAATAAAGGTCAAGGGATGGATCAAGTCATCATCAAGATCAATCATCCATTTTGGTGGATTATGGTTTTCACCTTATCAACACCAAAGATCCATATTAATTGACAATAACTGATCGGATCAACCGAGAGTCAAACGGTTTGTTGTGAGTCACGAGCATGAAGTCGGGTTAAGAACCATCCCGAAGGAGTGTACTAAGGATAAAAACCTATAGATCATGTTCTACAAAGTTACCAGAGTCGTGCATCTATCAGATACTATAGGTTTAGATGACTGACTTATCAACCCATAATATTCTCCAGAGAAACTCGTCTGAGTGTGGTATCGCGTAACAATTGTTATCAAGTCTACACTTGAACAATCTTCACACTACGTCCTAAATAGACAAAGTTAGGTTAAATGTTCTATAGTCCTCAGCTTCTTAGACTCCCAGGTCGGAAAAAGTAATGCCTATCCACGAATTACTCGTGTGACACCAGTAATTCCAAAGGGATATCCATTAAGTGGATGAATCTCAAGCCAACTCGTTAAGGACTACTCCACACGAGTCGAACATGACTATACCATCCTCCTATCTTAATTTGCACTCAATTTTGGGTTAGAACTTATCTCACCACACAGAGATCACCAAGCACAACAGACAGAGAGTATCACACATGCAATATATACAATCAAACAAACATCAAATATATAAACACACAAAAAAGTAGGCTAAACCCACTGAGGAATACTCCCCAACAGAGTCACCACTTTATTTTTGTAGCGATAAATTCATGACCATTGAGCTTTTGGTTAACTCAACATCAATAAAACAAGAGTCGCCACCGCGCTTTTATTGTTTCCAAAGGAAAAGGGAAAAATTACAAACAAAACCCAAAGATAAGAAGTTTTCAAATCAAAACTAATAAAATGTCAGAGATTACAGGTAAGGGGGTTGGTTACACAAAGGGAAGGTATTAGCACCCAAAGTGTCATAGGTACTCCTAGGGAGCCCTTTTTTGTGTGCAAGTGTTTTTTAGTTGAAAAAAAAGGTGTTTGTTGAAAATTTAATGTGGAGATGAGAAAAGAATTAATTTATTATATTTTTGTGTTCGACAAGACCTTCGGTCTTATGCCTACGTACCAACATAAAAATGAGAGATCAAAACCTCGTAGTTCATGGTAAAAAATTCAAAGATTGGTAGATTGACTTTAACAAATGCTTAAAGATCTTTTGTTATCAATGGGAGAATACTCAACCAAACATCCACCATAATGAATGCTTTACAACATTTAAGAGGGAGGGCTCTTTAATTAAATTCAACTGGTCAAACCTGGTCTGACACCATTCAGCCTCAATCAACTTGGCTTCCATGAGCACACACAATGAAGGAATCTCAACCTCTACGGGGAGCACTACTTCTATACCATACACAAGAGAGAAAGGGGTTGCCCCTATTGAAGTGCAGATGGATGTACGATACCCGTGCAAAGCAAATGGGAGTATCTCATGCCAATCCTTATATGTGACAACCATCTTCTGAATAATCTTCTTGATGTTCTTGTTTGCAGCTTCAACAACCCCATTCATCTTGGGTCTGTAAGGAGAAGAATTATGATGCGCAATCTTAAAGTCTTTACAAAGAGCTTCCACCATATTGTTATTCAAGTTCGATCCACTATCAGTAATGATCTTGCTTGGCACACCATAACGATATATAATCTGATTCTTGATAAACCTTACAACAACTGGCTTGGTTACATTCGCATACGATTCCGCTTCAACCCATTTTGTGAAATAGTCAATTGCCACCAAAATGAAACGATGTCCATTCGAAGCTTTGGGTTCAATCATCCCAATCATATCAATTCCCCACATGGAGAAGGGCCATGGGGAAGAGATAACATTCAATAGTGTCGGAGGAACATGGATCTTATTAGCATAAATTTGACACTTGTGGCATTTCTTCATAAACTTGCAACAGTCAGATTCCATTGTCAGCCAATAGTAACCTGCTCGCAACATCTTCTTCGCCATTGCCTGCCCATTGGAGTGAGTACCAAAGGAACCTTCGTGCACTTCGGTCATCAACAAGTCTGCTTCGTGTCTATCCACGCATCTGAGCAAAACCATGTTGAAGTTTCTCTTGTATAGTATATCACCATTCAAGTAGAAATTGCCGGCTAATCTTCTCAAAGTCTTCTTATCTTTCAAAGATGCCCCAGGCGGGTAAATCTGACTTTGGAGGAAACATTTGATGTCATAATACCACGATTTCTCGTCTTTGATCTCTTCCACAACAAACACATGAGCTGGCCTATCAAGACGCATCACAGATAAATTGGGAACTTCATTCCAATACTTTACCACAATCATTGATGCCAACGTTGCAAGAGCATCTGCCATCTGATTTTCATCTCGAGGGATATGATGAAACTCAACCTTTGTAAAGAAAGTTGAAATCCTCCTCGCATAATCTCTATATGGTATTAAACCAGGTTGATTTGTCTCCCATTCTCCTTTGATTTGATTCAAAACCAAAGTCGAATCACCGAAGACATCCAAATACTTGATTCTGAGATTCATGGCGTCTTCAAGCCCCATAATGCAAGCTTCATATTCTGCCATATTGTTTGTACACTTGAAAGTCAATCTAGCTGTAATTGGTAGATGCATGCCTTGAGGAGTAATAATCACTGCCCCAATGCCATTTCCATATTGATTAACAACTCCATCAAATACCATGCCCCAACGGGAACCAGGTTCTGGCCCTTCTTCAAGCAATGGTTCATCACAATCTTTCATTTTCAAGTACAAAATCTCTTCATCAGGAAAATCATACTACACTGACTAGTAATCTTCAATAGGTTGGTGAGCCAAATGGTCAACCAAGATACTACCTTTGATTGCTTTCTGAGATCGGTATTCAATATCATACTCTAACAACATCTGCCAACGAGAAATTCTCCCAGTTAAGGCAGGCTTCTAAAATATATATTTTATTGGATATATTTTGGATATCAACCAAGTGGTATGATTCAACATATACTGACGCATACGCTTAGCAGCCCAAGCCAATGCACAACAAGTTTTCTCAAGCATAGAATACCGAGTCTCACATTCGGTGAACTTCTTACTGAGGTAGTAGATTGCAAATTCTTTCTTTCCAGTCTCATCTTGCTGACCAAGAACACAACCCATAATATCTTCGAGCACAGTCAAATACATGATAAATGGTATTCCTTCAACAGGCGGAGACAAAATCGAAGGCTTAAGCAGATATTCCTTGATACTGTCAAAAGCTTTCTGGCAGTCTTTGGTCCAATCACAAGACTGATCTTTTCGAAGAAGCTTGAATATAGGCGCACATGTGGCAGTCATGTGGGAAATGAATCTGGAAATATAATTCAAGCGGCCGAGAAAACCTCTGACTTGCTTCTCAGTTTTGGGCGTAGGCATCTCTTGTATTGCTTTGACCTTGGCAGGATCAACTTCAATACCCTTCTCACTGACAATAAAGCTCAACAACTTACCAGAACGAACACCAAAAGTACACTTATTCGGATTCAAGTGGAATTTATATTTCCTCAAACACTGGAATAACTTCAGCAAATGCTCAACATATTCCTCTTTAT
This sequence comes from Lathyrus oleraceus, assembly GCF_024323335.1. Taxonomy (NCBI): domain Eukaryota; kingdom Viridiplantae; phylum Streptophyta; class Magnoliopsida; order Fabales; family Fabaceae; genus Lathyrus; species Lathyrus oleraceus. The sequence goes on from NC_066580.1 coordinate 308,263,420, forward strand.
CAATTGATTTAGCAATCATGTCATCGACATATACTTTAATCTCTTTATGCATCATATCATGAAAAAGAGTAGTCATTGCTCTTTTGTAAGTTGCATCAACATTCTTTAAACCGAAAGGCATCACACTATAATAGAATGTTCCCCAAGGTGTAATGAATGTGGTCTTCTCCATATCTTTGGGTGCCATCTTGATCTGATTATATCCGGAAAATCCATCCATAAACGAAAAGACTTTGAATTTAGCAGTATTGTCTACTAACATATCAATGTGTGGAAGAGGGAAATCATCTTTTAGACTGGATTTATTCAAATCTCTATAGTCAACACACATGCGGACTTTTCCATTCTCTTTGGTACTGGCACAATATTGGCCACCCATTGCGGGTACTCAGCAGTTACAAGGAAACCGACATCAATCTGCTTTTGCACTTCCTCTTTGATCTTCACAGCCATATCCGGACGTGTTCTTCTCAACTTCTACTTGACTGGCGGGCATTATGGCTTCAACGGTAATCTATGCTCCACAATCTCAGAATCCAAACAGGCATGTCTTGATAGGACCAAGCAAACACATCTGAATACTCTTGAAGAAGATCAATCAACCCCTTCTTGACTTCTGGACACAGGCGTGACCCGATCTTGACTTCCTTCACATCATCCTCGGAACCCAAATTGACTAACTCGACCTGCTCTTCGAACAACTGAATGGTCTTTTCACCTTTCTCAAGAAGATGAGATAATTCATCACTCACTTCTACATTACTTTCCTCCCCGGCTTCAAACATAGGGAATATAAAATTTGGAGAAGGAGAAGGATCATTGTATTCAATGGGGTTAGGAACCAACCTGCATAATGATTTGATATTTTGATTTTAGAGAAGTGAATTTGTGACCAAATATTATGCAGATGGACAATTATATTGTTTATTTATGTTTTTTGTGATTACCATTTTCAGAATAAAGCAAAAAGTAAAAATAAACACCATAGATGTGGATGAATAGAATTAATTTTATTGATGATCAATTTGAAAATGCCCAAACAATGCTCACTTCTCCCTTAGGCATAGGAGAAGGATTTTAAAACATATAAAATCAATTACTTAGATCGATGCAAAATAACAGGAATATCAACAACAGTCCAATTGTTGCAAGCCTTTCCATGCGTCACAAAATTGGCGCAATCTTCCTCTTCGTCATCCTCTAACACAACAATTAAGTGTTGTTCATTACCATGAATGAACCCTCCTCTATGGAAGCTAAGTTTCATATCTTCATACCTTGCAGTTGTTGAACCTTTCTGGAACCCCAAACGGGTTCTACCTTAGTTGTTGGAGACCTCTACCATGCGCCCCTACTGATCAACATTGCCCTCTTCCACAATCTTCTAAGCATCTTTCAATGAGGACATAGGTGCCCCAACCCTCTTTTCATCAACAATAGATAAGGCTTGGAACAAAGTCTCATCCTCAGCTTCAACGTAAGAGAAAGATGACAAGTGGCTTACCAACAACGCTTTCTCTCCACCACAATCACTAGCTTGCCATTCTTTACAAATTTGAGCTTCTGGTGCAAAGTTGAAGTAACAGCTCCTGCCTCATGGATCCATGGCCTTCCCAACAAGAAACTGTAGGCCGGGTGGATATCCATTTAGTGATGAACCGGTGTCAACCAACACATTTGACAAAGCATCCTCTTTGCAATTCATAGAAATATGCAAAGCCAGATTATGATTCCTTCCCTCCTCAGGGAGCTCTTCATCACAGAAATTAGGATTATTGCAAGAAGTGATGTTAGCCACAATATGATCGAATTGATCCACTGTAACATCATGCTCTACAAAAGCTTGCTCTAGAACTCTCTGTAGTGCTTCTCTGTGCGCTTCGGAATTCATGAGCAGAGACAACACTGAGATCTTTGAGGGGGTTTGGAGCAGCTGCTCCACCACATTAAACTCGCTTCTTTTGATTAACCGGAGTACCTCATCATCATCATTGGGTTTCAAATTGCTGGACTCACCAGACTTACCTTTTGAAAAGCCAACTGAGTCTTCAACAGGCACTTCCACCTTCTTACTCTCAACTGATTCTTCTTTATCTTTTGGGAACACCGACCCAAACACTTGACCACTGTGGGTCACCTTAGTAACATCAGCAATGCTCACTACTGAACTAGTCGTAGGTAACGGGACCTCTTGGCCATCCTTCGTCATTGTAGCATTATACTGATACGGCACAACTTTATTAGATGAATATGGGCATGGGCCTGCTAACCGTATTACCAACGACGATACTGATCTTTGACTGTTGCTGTTACTGGAGTCATACTAGATTACCAACTTCTCAGGCTGCTTGAAAACAGGCACTATGAAATTAACATCACCATCTACATGACGGGATTGAACAATTTGAATCATGCCTTCATCCATCAGTCGTTGGATGTCCCTTTTCACAACTTCACAACCCCTCGGGTTAACACTACAAACAGTACAACCATCACAACCGTGCTCACATTCACTTACCAAACAAATATCCTTATGCATCTGCACCAAGGATCTTCAGAGAAACCGCACATCAAAAACTTTAAACTTCCTAGGGCAACCATCCACCGTATTCACAGAAGAGTTCCCATGAGCGGGCAAAGGGTTCGCTTTTACATTCGGCGCACGGTCCTCGAAGGACACCATACCACTCTTCATCAGCTTTTGAACCTCATACTTGAACGAATAACAATTTTCAGTATCATGTTCGGGTGCTCCTTGATAAATAGCACAAAGGAGTTCAGGTTTATACCACCAAGGAAGTGGCTCTGGAATCTGTGGCGGATTTCTTGGTTGGATCAGGTTCTTGAGAACTAAGGATGGATACAATTCTGTATAAGACATAGGAATCGGGTCGAAAGAGACCTTTTTCCTCTCAAAGTTTTGTTGATGATGATTGTTGTTGGTATTGTTGTTGTTGTAGGTGTTCGTTCGTTGTTGCGGTTGTTGCTGTTGACGTTATTGTTGTTGAACTGGTGTTGATTGTTGATTACAAAATACCGGGATACCGGAAGATACTTGATGATGATGATGTTGACGGGATGGTGGATTTCTTTTGATCTGAGGCCTCCTCTGCCTCCCACTTGAAATTGCATTCGCTTCACTGTCCTTCTTCTTACCGAAGTTACTGCCATACCTCTTACTTGTTGATGCCTCATCTCTTGACAAAAGTCCTTCTCGAACCCCTTCCTCAAGCCTCATCCTCATGTTTTCCATTTCGGTAAAGTCACTGGGGGCACTAGCAATCATTCGTTCATAGTAAAATGAACTCGGCAACACTCTTCCCAAACAGATCTTTACCTCTTAGTGTCTTCAATTCCTTGCGCAACTCAAGAAACTAATCCTTCATTTTATCCATTTTCTCGTAGACATCCGGACCCTCAGACGACCCGGAGTGATAGATGGTGTCCTCTATGTGAGGTAAGGTGTGAACAACGGGAGGTGGCATAGACATGACCGAGCTAGATCCCGGCATGGAAGCAAAGGTAGACGTAAAGCCTTCGGGCACGAAGTTGGACGACATTCCCCACGGGAATCCGACTGGCATAGTCGGCGCGAAATGGGCAGCAACAACATGCATGGTAGAGGTAGCCACCTCTGAAATAACAGTCCTCGCAGGAGGAGTTGCAGGCGTTGGAGAAGATTGACTCTGAGCAGCAAGAACTGACTCCATGATTTTCTGTTCTCTTGCTCTAGATGTTCCATGATTTTCTCGTCCTTTAATTCTCTGTTCTCTTGCTCTAGATGCTCCATGATTTTCAGATTATTGGCTCGGGTATTGTACCGGTGAGTCAGCTTGGCTGAAGCACATAAGAAACACCAATAAGACATCTGGCGAAAACCTGCTTATGCAAATGATGCATGAAATGCAATGCTTGATTATTTTTATTTTCAAGGAACTTACTATATCATCTGCAAATATATATATTTAAATAGCAATTGCAACAATTTGATATGACCGGAAATCTCTTTTTATTTATATAAATTGGAAGGATTACACTGAGTACAATTTCAGAAACCAAATGAAAAATACAAGAGAAAAGGAGACTAGTCATCCTAAGGATCCCTAACAACAATGTTAGAAGATCTGGCTGAAGGCGCGTACTTCCTTCGAATGCAACAAATCTCTGTCTCAAAAGAAGCCTTCATCTGAGTCTTCTCAAGGACAAGCTGATCAACAATCTTCTTCCAAGCAATGGAAGGTTGAGGCATGCTAGAAGATGGAACCTACGGCTCTTTTTGCCTCTTTGTTACTCGGTCTTCAAGCAGCTCAATAAGTGCATCTTTCTCCTTAGACTCCAACCGCAACTCTTCATGCTTCTTGCTCAAAGCCAGGAAACGCTCTTCCCACATATCCTTCTCTTGCTTGATCTTGACGAACGCATCTTCCAACTCCTCTACATCTTGGTTAGGGAGAGTTAATGGCTCAACCATAATAATAGACATAGGTCTTTCACAAGGATAAGGCATCTTCAATTCCAAAGCTCTCTTCTTCACCCAGAGAGTGTAAGCTTCCAAAGCTACACAATTGCGCGGACCAAGCTCGAATCTTCCTTTCCTATGCATATTATGCCAAGCATGCACAATCTTCTGCTTCAAATGTTGGGGATCTTTACCCTCTTCATAGAAAAGACCTTATAACAAAGTGTTATTAGGCTTGTGTCTCAAGGGGAACCCAAGTTAACGACGAGCCAAAACAGGGTTGTAGTTAATTCTTCCTTGCGTACCAATGAGAGGCACATTAGAGAATTCACCACAACTATCAATAATCTCCAAACTGCTCAAACACGGACCATACCAAATTATATCATCATTAGTGAGAGACATAAGTCTCTGAGACCACCTTAGATATTGTTTGTTCTCCACAAAAGCAGGTGTTTGAGGCAAGTGCGAAATAAACCACTTGTACAGAAGAAGAGTGCAACAGACAATAGTCCCACCACCCTTAGAATTCCTTAGATGCAAAGATAAATACATATCACCCAACAAAGTAGGCACATGATTCCCAATCAAGAAAAGTATAATGGCGTTAACATCAACAAAACCGTCAATGTTAGGGAACAAAGCTAATCCATAGATGAGCAACACAGAGATAGCTTCAAAAGCATACACACTACCGGCTTGAGCAAAAGTAGTAGCTTCCTTGATGAGGAAATCAGATGACAACCCAAATAACCCTCCTTTCTCAACCAATGAGCCTCTATCTCAGACTTCTTCAAGTGAAGAGCTTCAGCAATAATACTAGATCGGGGAATCTCCTTCAATCCACTAAAAGGTACACTACTAGAAACAGGTATCCCCAAAAGATGAGAATACTCCTCCAAGGTAGGCACGAGCTGAAAACCTGGGAAGGTGAAGCAACGGTAAAGAGGATCATAGAACTGCACTAGCACACTCAGAAGTCCTTCAACCACATCAGCAGACAAGATGGACAAAAGCTTCCCATGACGTTGTTTAAAGTCCAAGGGATCTAATACAAAAGATGCTAGCTTCCTTAACTCTTTCAAGTCGGGATATCTAAAACTGTACTTCTTAGTGTTCCTTCGTCCACAATCCATGGTCTGAAAATATTTGCAAGTAGTACCTCAGTTCCTTGAAATTTTTGTGTGATGAATGTTATGATGCGCATGAATGCATGAATGCAACAATCACAAATAAGGGATCACACACAAAGCAAACAAAGGTCGAGGTGTGAATCAAGTCATTGTCAATATCAATCATCCATTTTGGTGGATTATGGTTTTCACTTTATCAACACCCAAGTTCCATTGATATTGACAAGACTTGATTGGATCAACCAAGAATCAAGGGTTTGTTGCAAGTCACGAGCATGGAGTCTGGGTAAGAACCATCCCAAAGGAGTGAACTAAGGATAAAACCTATAGATCATGTTCTAAAAAGTTCCCAGAGTCTTAATTCCATCTATCAGATATTATAGGTTAAGATGACTGACTCATCGACCCATAATATTCTCAAGAGAAACTCGTCTGAGTGTAGTATCGCGTAACAACTGTTATCAAGTCTACACTTGAACAGTTTCCGCACTACGTCCTAAATAGGCCAAGAGGGGGTAAATGTTCTATGATCCTCAGCTTCTCGGACCCAAATTAGAGATAGCAATGCCTAACCACAAATACTCGTGTGACATTTCCAAATCCAAAAGAGTCTCCACTGAGCAGATGGATCTCAAGCCAACTTATTAAGGACTACTCCACACAAGTCGAACATGACTATACCATCCTCCTATCTTAATTGCACTCAAGTTCGGGTTAGAACTTATATCACGACTCAGAGATCACCAAGCACAACAAGCAGATTATGTCACACATACATATATAGAAACATCACATATATACAAATATATATACGCACAAAAAGTAGGCTAAACCCACTAGAGACTACTCCCCAGCAGAGTCGCCACTTAATTTATGTAGCGGTAAATTCATGATCATCAAGCCATGGATAAGCTAGAGATCAAATAACAAGAGTCGCCACCACGCTTTTATTGTTTCCAAGGGAAAAAGTACGAACAAAACCCAAAAGTAAGAAGTTTTCATATCAAAAACTAATAAAATGTCAGAGATTACAGGTAAGGGGGTTGGTTACACAGAGGGAAGGTGTTAGCACCCAAAGTGTCCTAGGTACTCCAAGGGAGCCCTTTTTGTGTGCATGTGTATTTGGTACAAAATGATGTTTACAAACAAATAGAATGGGGGGAAGAGAAAAGAATTTATTAATTATATTTTTTGTGTTTGGCAAGACCTTCGGTCTTGTGCCTACGTACCAACATAAAAATGAAGGATCAAAACCTCGTAGTTCGTGATACAAATTTCAAAATGGACACATTGCTTTTAACAAAAATTAAGTTTGAAAGGCATAAAGGCCTAAATATGGTTTGAATGAGTTAATTCTTTTTGGCTTTTTGAAAGTTTAAGTCAAATATAGTTAAGTTTATTTACAAGTTTTATTTAAGAAAAGAAGTTTGAAAATACAATAGCATAAGGCCAAAGTTTCTATCTTTTTGCAAAGTGGTCAAAGTTTAGAACAAAATAAGTTCAATCAAAGAAGATTTTGAAAAAAGGGAGGGAGAGATTTTGAAATTAAAGAAATGGGGAAAAGATGAAGGGACTAATCCTATGCACAAAATTAAAAGTTGAGAGATGAAAAGATCTGACCAAATGGGTAGCAGTCTAATAGACAAGAATGTCAATAGAAACCCAGAATTCCCTTGGACATTTATAATCAAGCAACGCATAAATGCACAATTATATTATCTTGAAGAGCAGAGGCATCAAATAAAGATAGCCACATCCAAGCTTTAGCCATTCCATGATCTCCTTCAAAATAGCCCATGAATTCCACAAGTCACAGGTTCAAAATAACAGCTTCACAATGATCACGTTGCAGATGAACTCAGAGGGACCTTGAATGGTGTATCAGATGAAGTTTCAAATTTCAAGCACTTGGTTTCTCAACAAGTTGGCATTGGCCAAATCCTTTAGCATAGGAATGTTGCCTAAGTTCTAAGTCCATTTGTCCAAGATCAAGCCAACAGTTTACACAAACGTTTTTTAGGATTTTTGTTATTATGTACATTAATGGTCAAAGACCACACAAACAAGCAAAGTATACACAAACAAGATATATCACACAATATGGTCCAAGTGAACAAAGTGAAAATTGCATTAACATAAACAATTAGAATGATATGAACAATGGCAAATGAATAAAGACAAGAATTAAATGACAGTAAAGTAAATGGATTGAAATTAAAAGTTAGTTGTTAATGAGTTAGAAGTTAGTATTGTTTTGCTTTTGCTTTTCATTTTAAGACATTCTTTGGAGAAGACCCAACCCACTTATCACAAGCATGGATCCTTGAGCCAAGACATCTTCCAAAGGAAGGAAAAAAGGCCAAGCTTCCACACAATACCATGAAAGAGGGGAGACTTACAATCTTACTAACTAAAATATTATGTCTTTTATGTCACAAAGTTAGCGCTATGTTAAGCAATCATAATTGGACTTATGTAGAAGTCACAACTATTTGAGGTCGGGCAATAGAATTTTGGTGTTAATGCATGTTAGAGACATAGTGTTGATTCTAAGTGTTGGCAGCAATTTTGGTAAAACAAAGAGTGTTCACAAGATGTTATGTGTGATGTCTTAACATGAGATATCCTATGTACCTGCTGGAGTTCAAGAACATGTTCATGCAGGATTGTTTCAGAATGCCACATACAATGACAAGGCTTCTGATATTGGATGTACCTGCTGGAGCTTAAATGAAAGACATGTTCATGCAGGATTGTTTCAGATGACATACACAAGGTCATGGCATCTGATATGGTTGTACCTGTTGGAAGTTATAAAAGGAATTATTGGATTATGCAGGATTTTTCCAGGATGTCAGACCCGATGTCATGACATCCTGCACACAGAACATTCAGTGTGAATGTCTGGTGTTTTTTGATTGCACAATTAATGGAAATCTTTGTATGATTGAAGATCTGATTAGCTGGCGCATTTAATCATGGATTACAATCAGATTTACTTATTTTCCAAGGAGATCTAACCAGCTGTTATAAAAAGATTTGATTGGAAAATAGATTTAGGGTTTTCAAGATGTCCAAGCCCAACTGGATGCTTCTATAAAAAGGGACTTAGAAAACCTGTTTGAACACACAACCAATACTGAGCGAAATATAGAGAAAGATCTAGGGTTTGTGTCTGTTTAGTCGTAAGACTTGTAGGTCATTCAAGTCATCCATTGATGATTGAATTAGACTGATTTGTGGTTGTAATTTGTCACTCTAAAGCTGTTAAGCAAGAGTGTGTGTCTTCTTGATCAAAGCTGTGAAGCAAAATCAAGAGTGTGTCTTCTTGATTGAAACTGTGAAGTAAAATCAAGAGTGTGTAATTGAAAAGTATTTTCTTTTCACAAGGGATTGTTGTTTAAAATCACTGGTGTGTGATTGTAGGGAAATGAGTGGGTTCTCATATCTAAGAGTGCTTAGGTAGAAATTGCACGGGTAGAGATTAGGTGAGAAAGACTGTAACTTGTTGAAGTGTACGGAGAGTCTTTGAACTAATTCTATTTTAGTGAATTTCCTTCCTGGCTTGGTAGCCCCCAGACGTAGGTGAGTTGCACCGAACTGGGTTAACAATTGCTTGTGTTATTTGCTTTACCATTATGTATTTTTTATCCATTGTGTGTTAATAGATATTAGTGTCGTAACATTACCTTCGACATCTTATATCTGATACCAGAGTTTCAATTGGTATCAGAGCAGGCATCCTGCTCTGGTTCTAGGTGAGATCTAGGGGCAATACTTTCTGGTACAATGGAGAGAGATGGAGGATTTGTTCATAGGCCACCAATTTTGGATGGTTCTAACTATGACTATTGGAAACCTCAAATGGTAGCATTTCTGAAATCCCTTGATAACAAGGCTTGGAAAGTTGTGTTAACAGGTTGGGTGCATCCTGTCATTACTAAAGAAGGAGAAGCCACCACTAAGAAGCCTGAAGAACAATGGTCCAAAGAGGAGGATGATCTTGCACTTGGAAACTCTAAAGCCTTGAATGCAATATTCAATGGGGTAGACAAGAATATTTTCAGGCTGGTAAACAACTATGAAGTGGCCAAAGATGCTTGGGACATTCTCAAGACCACTCATGAAGGAACCTCTAGGGTAAAGATGTCTAGACTTCAGCTGCTCACCTCCAAGTTTGAAAACTTAAGGATGAAAGAAGATGAAAACATTCATGAATTTCACATGAGTATCCTTGAAATTGCTAATGCTTCAAGAGCCCTAGGAGAGAAGATGACAGATGAAAAACTGGTAAGGAAAATACTCAGGTCACTTCCTAAGAGATTTGCAATGAAGGTGACTGCCATAGAAGAGTCTCAAGATATTTCCAACATGAGGGTAGATGAGCTAATTGGTTCCCTCCAAACCTTTGAGATGGGATTGAATGATGGACCTGAAAAGAAAACCAAAAGCATTGCCTTCATATCTAACACAGAAGAGGAAAACAGTCAAGATGTGGATGAAGAGTGGGCCAATGAAGTTGCAATGTTGGGGAGACAGTTCAACAGATTGTTAAAGAAAATGGATGTAAGATCCAAGGCAAATGTCAAGAACATCTCATCTGACATCAGCAATGGAAGAAGAGTAAGGTCAGAGGAGAAGCCCAAAGAAGGGAAAGAAATAAAGTGCTATGAATGTGATGGGTATGGACACATTAGAACAGAATGTGAAACCTACCTCAAGAAGCAGAAGATGAGTCTTGTTGAGAGTGATACAGAGGAGGCTACAAATCTTGTGACTGCTTTGACAGGAAGATAGGGATCTGATGAAGACTCAAGTGATGGTGAAGTAACCTTTGAGGAATTGGCCTCTACCTACAGGGAGCTGTGTCATAAAAGTGTAGAGCTGAGCAAGCAGGTTTTAAATCAGAAGAAAGAAATAACTCAACTTGAGAATGAGAAGGTAGAATACTTGGAAACCATCTCCAAATTGAAAACAGAAGTTGTAGCTCTGAAGGTCAAGCTAGATGAAAGTCAACAAGTTGAGAGCCAGAAGATAACACAACTAGAGAATGAAAAGGCAGAACATGTGGAAACCATCTCCAAGCTAAAAACTTAAGTTATGCTCTTAAAATCAAAACTAGAAGAGACAACCAAGTATGTAAGGATGCTAAACAATGGATCTGACTCCTTAGACAAGATTCTCCAAACTGGACTAATCACAGGAGCCAAATCTGGAATAGGGTACCATAAATCTAAGGCTGAAAGCAGTTACACTGGCTGCAAACCTCAAGCTAAACCTAAATGCAGCAATAGTAAGAGCAGTCCTAAGATGTCACATCATATGTCACATCATCAGAAGAGAAAACAACAGAAAGGCAAACACCAAAGATGGAGATGTCATTACTGTGGGAAATATGGACACTCAAGGCCCTTCTGCTATAAGCTGCATGGTTACCCTACCCCTGTTCATCAACATACCCACTATCAACCCAGACCCAAACAACACAGACCTATTAACAAGAAGCAATGGGTTCCTAAGACTAATGTTACAAGTCTAATAGCTCACAAAGAAGAGTGGTACTTTGATAGTGGATGTACTAGACACATGACTGGAAACTCAGACTTGATAACTAATATTCACCCTCATGACATAAGCTATGTAACCTTTGGTGATGGAGCAAAAGGGGAAATAAAGGGGATAGGCAAGCTTGAGTGTCCTGGAGCTCCTAAAATTGACGATATTCTACTGGTCAAGGGCTTGACTTCAAATCTAATTAGCATCAGTCAGCTAGGGGATCAAGGTCTAAATATCATCTTCACTAAAACTGAATGTCTGATTGTTAACAAAGACAGTGAAGTAATTATGAAAGGAATCAGGACCAAAAACAACTGCTGCATGTGGAGCTCTCAAATGGATGACCCCTCTAAGATGATTACAGTTGCTAGAAGAACCTTCAAGGGAAATGAAAAATGTCAGACAAGGATGTTACCCCAGAAGCTAAGATCTAACCTCAAGGAAGAGAAGGTCATGATGGCCCAAACATCTGAAAAAAGGGAACATATGACTGGTGGTATGCAGTCTGAAGTTAGTGAGAGCTTTGCTGGAATTGAGTGTGCAAGGAAGATTGAGATAGAAAGTATATCAGATAAAAGCAACAATTCTCAACCAGGTTGGATGAAACTACTAATAATTATATACAATGTCACACTCGATGTCATGACATTGTATTATGATAACCTGTATAGTACACCTATGTCCAAAGATCATATTCAGCACAGCTGGACCAAGTACATTATTTGCTGTTATCACTCATTTAGAAAATATGTGGAAAACAAACTCATAGGTCTACAACATGAAATGCAACTATCTAACAAGGCTGCAAGGGATTTGTATAATGTCCAACTGAAATATGAAAGGAGGAAATTAGGTGCTTGGTTTCTTGAGAAAATGTGGCAATTAATATGGAGTGGAAAAGGTAACCAAAAATATTGTCTGCCCAATGAAAAGAAAAAACCACATTAATAATGAATCATCACCTAGTATTGGAAATAATATCTATTTCATTTGCACGCTCTGCCTGAACACAATTCTTTCCATCTTCATCAAACTACTCAGAGAACCTCTGCGAGGGCAAAGAAATTTTCCTCAAAAGTTCAACAAAATGTCTCAACATCCATCATCATCTAGCTCAAAACCCCTTCATACAAGAACTCCCTCCATGGAGTTTCTAGATGAAGACTTGATGGACGTGACTCCTCTGCGTATGATACCAGGTGGCGTCCCATGAGGATGCAATCGACAACAAATTTCTCAAGAGGAAAAACAATAGTCATAAGACTCTTCTTGGAGATTGAGAAATAAACCAATTCTAAGGTATCAGCCCACACCTGCACAAACTCTCAAAGAGGAAACATTGCCACGACTATGTAACAACCAAATAAAGGTGCTGGAGATCTGAAAACCAAATAAAGGTTTCACCGGAGATCCAAGGTTCAATCACAATACAAATTCATAATGAGAATTAAAATCACAAAGCCTCAGCTGGGGAAGGATGATGACTTACAAGGAGAACAACACATCAGCTCCACCAGGGATAAATGCTGAACTGCTGAGGAGAAAACATCTCCATGCTTGGGATGAAAGAAAAACTATTGGGGAAATAAAATCACCAAACAAACTGCTCGGGGAAAGCAACAATGCTTCACACATCAAGACTTACCGTTCTTAGATTGTTGTTGACATTCGTTTTTGAATTCGATGTTCTCATAGTAAATGTCTTATTATTTCAGAAAAATATTTATTCATTGACTTATTTATTTCAAAAATTATCATCATAAAAATTCAATTTTATTAACCAGAAATAAATAATAATAGAAAATAATTGGATAAAGACTCAACTTTATTTAATAGGATGGTGTAGCGGTAAATTCATGATCATCAAGCTATGGATAAGCAAGACATCAAATAACATGAGTCGCCTTCGCACTTTTATTGTTTCCAAGGGAAAAGGGAAAAGTACGAATAAACCCAAAAAATAAGAAGTTTTCAAATCAAAAATAATAAAAATCCAGAGATTACAGGTAACGGGGTTGGTTACACAGAGGGAAGGATTTAGCACCCAAAGTGTCCTAGGTACTCCTAGGGAGCCCTTATTTGTGTGCATAAGTGTTTTTGTACAAATGATGTTTTCAAATAAAAAGAGTGGGGGGATGAGAAAAGAATTTGTTAATTATATTTTTGTGTTTGACAAGACCTTCAGACTTGCGCCTACGTACCAACATAAAAATTAGGGATCAAAACCTCGTAGTTCGTGGTATCAATTTCAAAGTGGATGCATTGCTTTTAACAAAATTTTAAGTTTGAAAGGCATAAAGGCCTAAAAATGGTTTGAATAAGTTAGTTCCTTTTGGCTTTTGAAATCTTAAGTAAAGTACAGTTAAGTTTATTTACAGGTTTGATGAAGAAAATGAGTTTGAAAATGCAATGGCGTAAGGCCAAAGTTTCTAATTTGGAAAAATGGTCAAAAGTTTAAAAAATCAAACACAAGCAAAGAAGATTTTTGAAAGGAGGGAGAGATTTTGAAATTAAAGAAGCGGGGAGGAGATGAAGAGACTAATCCTAAGCACAATATTAAAAGTTAAGAGTTGAAACGATCTGACCAATGGATTGTAATCCAACAGACAAGAATGTCATATAGAAACACAAATTTCCCTTGGACATTAGAATCAAGCAACAAACAATGTGCAACATATCAACTTGAAGAGCAAGGCATCAAATAAAGATATCCACATACAAGCTTATCAACTCCATGATCTTCTTCAAATTTGCCCATGTAGCAGATGAATTTCATAATGCATAAATCACAAGTTCAAAGTAACCGTTTCATAATGATCATGTTGCAGATGAATTGAAATGGATCTTCATTGATGTATCAGATGAAGCTTCAAATTACAAGCACTTGGTTACATGAAAGTTGGCATTGGCCAAGTCCTTTGCAAAGGGAATGTTGCCTAAATTCTAAGTCCAATTGTCTCAAATCAAACCAACAGTCCACACAAGATATTTTTTAGGGTTTTTGTTCTTGTTATGTACATTAATGGTTAAAGATTACACAAACAAACATAATATACACAAACAAAATATGATCCAAGTGGACAAAGTGAAAATGACATTAACATAAACAATTAAAATGGTATGAATAATGGCAAATGAATAAGGCTCAAAAATTAAATTGCATTGAATGTAAAGGACTTAAAAATAAATGTTAGTTGTTAATGAGTTAGAAGTTAATATTGCTTTTGCTTTGCATTTGTTTAAGTCATTCTTTGGAGAACACTCAACCCACTTATCACAAGCATGGATCCTTGAACCAAGACATTTTCCAAAAGAAGGAAAAAAGGCCAAGTTTCAACACAATACCATGAAAGAGAGGAGATTTACAATCTCACTAACTAGAATGCTATGCCTTTTGGATCCAAATTTAGCGCTATGTTAAGCAATCGTAATCGGACTTATGTAAAAGTCACAACTATTTGAGGCTGGGCAATATAATTTTGGTGTTAATGCATGTTAGAGACATAGTATGATGAACTATGCTCATGAAACATACCACACACAAAAAGAATTTGCAAAGTGGGGGACCTAATCTCATCCATACTTATGTTGATTTTGCAATCAATTAGCCTTAGGATATTGAGATATCATAGGTCCATGACATGAATGCATAAAGAAGGGTAATGAGATGAAGAGGGAGGGGAAATGGATCAAACTCAAATTGGACAAAGGAGGACTTTTACCAAGTTAAGATCATTCATTCATTTTGGGAGATGGAATGTACATTCCATCAATCCCCTAAGTCCAATGATCTTAACCTAACAAAGTCAAATCAACCTTGACCAAGGCCCAACAACACAAGTTAAACTCACAAAGTCAATTAAAATGATTCTACACAATTAATTTGGCATTTAAGTAATTAAAAATATTAAAAATAATACATTAAATTAAATATGGTTGGTAAATTTCCTAAAACCTCATCAAAACACCAAAGAAATGGCCATGAGATTTATCATAGGTCAAACAAAGTCAAAGGACCTTAGAGAAAAAATTTTAGAATTTTTGGAGACTTAAAAGTATTTTTAAACAATTAAAAATATTCACAAAATCAATTAAATGATGAAAAATATTAATAATGATCCAAAAAATAATTTTAGTTCAGAAAGTGAAAGAGGATTTTATTTTAAATTTTTTGGTGAAACTCTCATATTTTTTGGATCAATATTAAAATTAATATGAATTAATGAAAATCAAAGGAATAAAAAATGAAATCAGATAATCAAAAAAATGTGGACCACTTGATCTGCCTTATTAATTGAGGTGGCATATCAAGTGGTGGAGCGCGCGCGTTCCATAATGCACTTCAGTCAAACGTCCACACGCCTGGTAATCACAATGTACGTTCCTGATTAAAACATTTCAAACTCATCTAATGGCTCTGAACGCTTCCAGCGCATCGCCGAAGCCAAAGGCCAGTCATCTTCTCTGATGACCCTGGCCGGATTGGTTCAGTCATCACCACATCATAAGTGAAAAAAGAGGACATGATCTTAAAGCAAAATCTGGAAAATTGGTAGGACTTCAAAGCAACTCAATCTTCTTGCCTACATTGGTAGGACTTCAGACAACCAAGGATCCAAGAGAATTAATGAGTATTAAGAGAGAATCAAAGAGAAGAAAAATCTTGAAAATTACCTTCATGCTATGCAAAAATGGATCTCTCTTGCTTCAATTCGTGCTTGATCTTGCTTATGGAGCTTGTGGAAGTGGCTTAAGAACAATGCAAAGCTTTGGATCCTGGAGTTTTTGAATCTCCAAACAGTGAGATTCAAACTCAAATTTCAAATGAAATTTCTCAGGTTTTCCTTTGAATTGAGAGGGTTTGGAAGATTGGGGGCAAAGCTAGCGCGCAAGATCCTTTGAATTGATGTAGGGGACGTCTATTTATAGCCATGAGAAGTGTTATTTGCACACTTGAAAAATTCTCCAAATTCGGCAATGCAATGCACATGCTTGCATGGGCATGTGCAGGCCCATGAAGAAATCCATTTAGGTCCATAATCAACTGAAATGAGGTTTGCATGAAGCTTGAGTGGCAAGGCAAAGTTGTTTGAACATTTAAAGCTTTGATTTTGCCAACTGATACAGGTCTGTTTACACCATGTGCTGACCTATCAAACTTAGTCCAAAATGAATGAATTAGGACTCTTTAGAAAGCTTAGATCAAGTGGAACAACTATTATGTTGAACACTTTTACATTTGGAACTTGTATCATGATGAATTTGGATGTGGAAGTTTTGAAATTTCAACATGTTAAAATATTTTCTAAGTGTCAAGTCACATATTCAATTATTCCACCTTGCATAACTTTTTATGTGAGCTCCAAATGAGAAAAATGTATTCGTAAGTGTTGTAGCTCTTTCTAAGAGCTTCAAAATGATCACCAATTTGGAATCATTTGGATTTAGAATGAGTGAGTTATGTATTTTGGAAGTTGAGGAAAATCACTTGTTCAATGGTATTGGTCCAAAATGACCTATAATGTTTCCTTATATCACATACTCATAAAAGATGATTTAGATCTTACTCCAAACATAAAAGTTGAAGTAGACATCTTGAATTTGATTATGCAACTTAGAAATCTTTCATCTCATAAAAAAATGAGCAAGCTATGGCCTTGGGAAGATGACTTTCAAATTAGGGTTTAGACAAAATGACCTATAATGTTTCAACATAGAAAATGATTTTATAAGAAAAATTAGCTCTAGACTTCAACATGAAAGTTGTTTGGAATGTCATTCATAGTTACTTTTCTCTTGGTATAATTTGCATATGATGAAAATTGTAGGAGATAGGGTCTAGGGAGACCCAGTTTTGATCAGATGAATTCATCTGGTCATCCACCATTAACCAACTTGCTAAATTGCAATTCTCTTGACTTTTTAGGCTCATGGTAGATAATATATGCATAAGATGATGAACTTTGAAGTGTCCCTTGAGAAATTTGATCAATTAATGAGGAATCTTGTTGACGAAGTTACATAAGATACCCAGATGAACTAGGGTTTCCAAGGCAAACCAATTTCAAACTCTTGAATAATACTTGATCAAAATAATATGTAGAGATCATTGGGAATCATATATGATGCTTAGAGCTCTTGTGGATAATTCCTTGGTTGTGCTCTTAGCAATGAGGGTCTTAAACCTTAGATGTAAACTTGATAGATCAAGGTGATCATGCCCTTCCTACAAAAGATTTAGGCAAATGCAAAGACATATTTTTGGTATTTTGGTTAGTAAAAATGATAAAATACAAGTATGATACAATCGCATGGTGCTTGGTGATCTCTCCCAAAACAAACCCAATGAAAGTGAGGTAAAGAGAATGCCAAGGTATGATCCCAATGCTAATGCATATGATGAGATGGCATGAGGGATCTTAGGGTTAAAATTGGGGTCTTACAACTGCCCCTATTTAAGAATGTTCTAGCTGAGGAGGTGAAGGTTAAAATCTTCGGTTCGACTCAGTAGAACGGGCTTAAATAACAACATATAGAAACAAATTTTGGTCCCTAAGAGACCTCATGATGCTTGTGATATGAATGTAAAATAAAATTCCATGTGGGGAAACTTTGCCACAAAGGAAAAGATATCAGAGAGACCGAAGGTCCGCATGAGCATAATGCATTCCATAAGGAGAACTCACTGGGGAGACAGAGACTATGAGGGGATAAAACGGTTGTGCGTAGGCCAAGCTACGACTTAAAATTGCTGGGGGACTAGAGGAATTCCATAAAAAATGGAAAGACTCAGTCGGGGAAACAAAAGAACACCTGCAGGGGAAACAAATAGATCAGAATAAAACTGAAGTACTCGAATCATGCAGGAAAAATGATTTCACTAAAGAAATACACACTCAACTCAACTGGGGAATAAATAAACTTCAACATAGGAGGAGAAAAAATCTATTATCCACTACTTGTTACTGGGTAAGGAGATAATAAAGATCTGACAGAGAGGACACCCGTCATCGGTTAAGATGAACATATCAAAGATGACTTACTGGGGGCCTCCAGGAGGGTGTATTCATTACCGGTTACTGGGTAAGAATAGACTTGCTGGGGAAAAACTGCAGAAATAGGATTTACAATTACCGGTTACTGGGCAGAAGACCGAAGGGAGAGAATATCCGTCACTGATTAAAGTGAACATATCAAGGATAGACTCAAAGGAAAGAAAATCCGTCATCGGTTAAGATGAACATATCAAGGATAGACTTGCCTGGGGATGCTAAGGAGGATATTCGTCATCGGTTAGGATGAGCATACCAAGGATAAACCACCTGAACAAAAGAATAGGAATTACATCTATCAAATGTTGAATAGAATACCAACAAAGAGAATATCCGTCACCGATTAGGATGAACATATCAAGGATAGACTTAAAGTAGGGGAAGAAAATATTTGTCATCGGTTAGGATGAACATATCAAGGATAAGCTCTACAAAGGGGAGAAAAGAAGGATTTACAACTAACGGTTACTGGGAAGAAGACCAAAGGGAGAAGAAAATCTGTCATCAGTTAGGATGAACATATCAAGGATTAACTCTCTGGGGAATAAATGTAGGGATTACAACTACCTTTTTACTGGATATAATACCATCGAAGAGAATATCTCTCACTGGTTAAGATGAACATATCAAGGATAGACTCAAAGCAGGGGAAGAAAATATCCGTCATTGGTTAGGATGAACATATCAAGGATATACTTCCTGGGGAAACATGAAAATGAATTTGCTGGGGAGATAAAAGGGTTACTTTTGCCGGGTACTAGGAAAGAAGTAATAAACTGCAAACTTAAGAAGAATATTCCCAGTTACTGGACCCAAAGCATCTATCTAGGTAAAATCTAGAAAGAAACGGTCAATCTAGACTCAACCCAATTATGATATAACTCAAGGGGAGTGGTTCCATCTAGATAATCAACTAGGGGGGAAGTTGAAACAAAAATCATCCACGAGGAAGTAACTCAGTGGGGAAAGGAGAAAGGTTAAAGTCTTTCTGCTTAAGGGGCTGACATTCTACTATTGAAGGAGGTCAGACACCAAACTTGTATGGGAATAAAGTACCACCATAACAGAGAATTAAAATCACAAGAATGAATCAACAAGTATGATGATGCAAATGATGAATTTATATGAATGTATATGCATATGCATATATGATGATTATGCTGACAAAACAATCACAAATGATACAAAGGTGTCGTAGATTTGAATCATCAATACAATTCTCGGCCAATCCACAAAAGAGAGAGATAATTGCTGGAGAGAAGAGAGACCAATATCCCAAAAGCTCAATCATAGCTAGGGAAGGAGGAGATTTGTTAAAGAAAACTGTTAGCAAGTATGCATGGAATTTTAGGTCAACACCATATCAAATGAGAGACAACCATGCAAAGGATAAACACAAATAGTTGCTCATAAACCAGGAGGAAACTCTGACTGGGAGCGAATATGATGGCGATTGATAAGGAAACCAAAGTTTATGTCGCAACCACGCGAACAACTGAATAAAACTGTTCTTACTCCACTGGAGACCCAAATCGGCTGGGGAATAAACACTCCGCAGGGGACTGATCAACCAACTCAGCTGGCTACCACACCGGGAATGGCGAACAGAAATCGTCTAAAGAAATCAACAAACACTGAATGTTGAATAATGTTGTCGGGGATGAAAGAGAAATACGCCTATTGCTTTGGGGAGAACCAAATAATGCTCCACAATTAAGGCTTACTACTTTCGAACCATTGTTGATATTCCTTTAAAACAAAATTGATTGCTTAAAATTCATGCTTTTATATGTTTAAGAAAAATGATTTTGGTTTAAAAATTTTAATTTAAAAAATGATCATAATAAAATTTAAATCTATTTGGCTGAAATAAATAAGAGTAAAAACTTTATTTAATGGAATGGTAGTTTGTAAATGACAAGACTCCATAGATCTTTACAAAGTTGGAAATGGTAAGTTACATGGAAAGGGGTACATTGAATACAATGATCACTAATCCTTCTACCAAATCTTGATATCCACTGTGCTCTTGATAACTGCTGGGGACATTGAATCGACATCGACCATTATGCTCAAGAACGTCTTCAAAACTGAAGATCAGTAGGATGCAGTTACTTGCCAGAATCCCTAATTTTTGCATAAATTGCCCCAAGATGGGGTACTCAATTTATCGGGATAATTTTTTTCTGTTTAATGCCTCTAAATTTTTCCTGAATCGCCCTTTCGGGTTTTCAATCCACCGAGACGCTCCTTTTTGCCTAAGCCTCCCTTTCGAGTTTTCAACTTAGCGAGCTATTCTTTTATTTTTAGGCGAAGTATTTCTTGACTGCATCTGTGTTCACAGGACGAGTGAACTTTTCACCCTCCATAGTTGTAAGAATCAAAGCACTGCCTGAAAAGGCTCCCTTGACAATATATAGGCCTTCATAATTAGGAGTCCATTTGCCCCTAGAATCTGGTTTGAAAGATAGAATCTTCTTGAGCACAAGGTCACCTTCTCTGAACACACGAGGTCTGAACTTTTTATCAAAAGCTTTCTTCATTCTCTACTGATATAACTGACAATGACACATGGCAGTTAATCTCTTCTCTTCTATCAAATTCAGTTGATCATACCTGGCCTAACACCATTCAGCCTCAACCAACCTGGCTTTCATGAAAACACGCAATGATGGGATCTCAACCTCTACTAGGAGCACAACTTCCATACCATAAACAAGTGAGAAAGAGGTCTCCCCTATTGAAGTGCGGACGGATGTACGATACCCGTGCAAAGCAAATGGGAGCATTTAATGCCAATCCTTATATGTTACAACCATCTTCTGAAGGATTTTCTTGATGTTCTTGTTTGCAGCTTCAACAGCCCCATTCATCTTATGTCTGTAGGGAGAAGAATTATGATGTGCAATCTTGAAGTCTTTGCAAAGATATTCCATCATATTATTATTCAAGTTCGATCCATTATCAGTAATGATCTTACTCGGCACACCATAACGGCATATGATCCGATTCTTGATAAAACTTACGACAACTTGCTTGGTTACATTCGCATACGATGCCGCTTTGACCCACTTTGTGAAGTATTCAATAGCCACCAAAATGAAACGATGTCCGCTCGAAGCTTTGGGCTCAATCATGCCAATCATATTGATTCCCTACATGGAGAAGGGCCATGGAGAGGAAATGACGTTCAACTGTGTCAGAGGAACATGCATTTTATCTGCATAAATTTGACACTTGTGGCATTTCTTCAAAAATTTGCAATAGTTAGATTCCATGGTCAACCAATAGTAACCTGCTTGCAACATCTTCTTCGCCATTGCATGTCCATTGGAATGAGTACCAAAGGAACCTTCATGGACTTCAGTCATCAATAAGTCTGCTTCGTGTCTGTCCATGAATCTGAGCAAAACCATATCGAAGTTTCTCTTGTAAAGCACATCACCATTCAGGTAGAAATTTCCAGCTAATCTTCTCAAAGTCTTCTTATCTTTCAACGATGCCCTAGACGGGTAAATCTGACTTTGGAGGAAACACTTGATATCATAATACCATGACTTTTCGTCTTTGATCTCTTCAACAACAAACACATGAGCTGGCCTATCAAGACGTATTACAATCAAATTGGGAGCCTCATTCCAATATTTCACCACAATCATGGAAGCCAATGTTGCAAGAGCATCTTCCATCCGATTTTCATCTCGAGGGATATGATAAAATTCAACCTTTGTAAAGAAAGTTGAAATCCTCCTCGCATAAACTCTATATGGTATCAAACCGGGTTGATTCGTCTCCCATTCACCTTTGATTTGATTTACAACCAAAGCTGAATCTCCACAGACATCCAAATACTTGATTCTGAGATCAATGGCCACTTCAAGCCCCATAATGCAAGCTTCATATTCAGCCATGTTGTTTGTACATTTGAAAGTCAATCTAGCTGTAAATGGAAAATGCGTGCCTTGAGGAGTGATGATCATTGCCCTAATGCCATTACCATACTAATTAACAGCTCCATCAAATACCATGCCCCAACGGAAACCAGGTTCTGGCCCTTCTTCAAGCAATGGTTCATTACAATCCTTCATTTTCAAGTACAAGATCTCTTCATCAGAAAAATCATACTGCACTGACTAGTAATCTTCAATCGGTTAGTGAGCCAAATGGTCAGCCAAGACACTACCTTTGATTGCTTTCTGAGATCGGTATTCAATATCATACTTTGATAACAACATCTGCCAACGGGCAATCCTCCCAATTAAAGCAGGCTTCTCAAATATATACTTGATTGGATCCATTTTGGATATCAACCAAGTGGTATGATTCAACATATATTGACACAGACGCTTAGCAGCCCAAGCCAATGTGCAACAAGTCTTCTCTAGCATAGAATACCGAGTCTCACAGTCTGTGAACTTCTTACTGAGGTAGTAAATTGAAAATTCTTTCTTTCCAGTCTCATCTTGCTGACCTAGAACATAACTTATACTCTCTTCAAGCACAGCCAAATACATGATCAATGGTCTTCCTTCAACAGGTGGAGACAAAATCGGAGGCTCAAGCAGACATTCTTTGATACTATCAAAAGCTTTCTGGCAATCTTCACTCCAATCACAAGACTGATCTTTATGAAGAAGCTTGAATATAGGTGCACATGTGGCAGTCATGTGTGAAATGAATCTTGAGATATAATGCAAGCGACCGAGAAAACTTCTGACTTGCTTCTCAGTCTTGGGCGCATGCATCTCTTGTATTGCTTTGACCTTGGCAGAATCAACTTCAATACCCTTCTCGCTGACAATAAATCCCAACAACTTACCAGAACGAACACCAAATGTACACTTATTGGGATTCAAGCGGAGTTTATACTTTCTCAAAGGCTTGAATAACTTCAACAAATGCTCAACATGTTCCTCTTCATCAATGGATTTAGCAATCATATCATTGACATAAACTTCAATCTCTTTATGCCTCATATCATGAAAAAGAGTAGTCATTGCTCTTTGGTAAGGTGTACCAGCATTCTTCAAACCGAAAGGCATCACTCTATAACATAATGTTCCCTAAGGTGTAATGAATGTGGTCTTCTTCATATCTTCGGGTGCCATCTTGATCTGATTATATCCGGAAAAACCGTCCATAAATGAAAAGACTTTGAATTTAGCTATTTTGTTTACCAACACATCAATGTGTGGTAGAGGGAAATCATCTTTCGGACTAGCTTTATTCAAATCTCTGTAATCAACACACATACAGACTTTTCCATCCTTCTTTGGAACAGGCACAATATTGGCCGTCCATTGCGGATACTCAACAGTCACAAGGAAACCAACATCAATTTGCTTCTGCACTTCTTCTTTCATCTTCACTTCCATATCAGGATGCATTCTTCTCAACTTCTGCTTGACTTGCGGGAATTCTAGCTTCAACGGCAATCTATGCTCCACTATCTCAGAATCCA
Organism: Lathyrus oleraceus; assembly: GCF_024323335.1. Taxonomy (NCBI): domain Eukaryota; kingdom Viridiplantae; phylum Streptophyta; class Magnoliopsida; order Fabales; family Fabaceae; genus Lathyrus; species Lathyrus oleraceus. Next base: position 308,287,081 of record NC_066580.1, read on the forward strand.
ACCCAGGCATGTCTTGATAAGACCAAGCAAAAACAACTGAATATTCTCGGAGAAGATCAACCAACCCCTTCTTAACTTCAGGACACAATCGAGATCCAATCTTGACCTCCTTCACATCATCTTCGGAACCCAAGTTGACTAACTCAATCTACTATTCTAATAACTGAATGGCTTTTCCTTCATGCTCAAGAAGACGAGACAATTCATCACTCACTTCTTCATCACTTTCCTCCTCAGCCTCAAACACAGGGAATTCAAAATTTTGAGAAGGAGAAGGATCATTGTATTCAATGGGGTTAGAAACCAACCTGCATAATGATTTGATATTTGGATTTTAGAGAAGTGAATTTGTGACCAAATATTATGCAGATGGACAATTATAATATTTATTCATGTTTTTTGTGATTACCATTTTCAGAATAAAGAAAAAAGTAAGAACAAAACATCATAGATGTGGATGAATAGAATTATATTTTATTAATGATCGATTTGAAATGCCCAAATAATGGTCACTTCTCCCTTAGGCATAGGAGAAGGATTTTCAAAAACAAATAAAAGCAATTTCTTAGATCGAAGCATAATAACAGGAATATCAACGACAATCCAATTGTTGCAAGCCTTTCCATGCGTCACAAAATGGGTGCAGTATTCCTCTTCATCATCCTCTAGCACAGCAGCTAAGTGTTGTTCATTTCCATGAATAAACCCTCTGCTACGAAAACTGAGTTGCACATCATCAGATCTAACAGCTGACGAACCTTCCTGGAAACCCAAACCGGTTCTGTTCTTGTTGTCGGAGACCTCTACCATTTGCCCCCACAGATCAACATTCCCATCTTCAACAATCTTCCTTGCATCTTTAAATGAGGACATGGGTGCCCCAACTCTCTTTTCAACAGCAATAGACAAGGCTTAGAACGGAGTTCCAACCTCATCCTCAGCTTCAGCATAAGAGAAAGATGACAGGTGGCCGACTAGCAGCGCCTTCTCCCCGCCAACAATGACTAACTTCCCCTTCTTAACAAACTTGAGCTTCTGATACAACGTGGAGGTAACAACTCTTGTCTCGTGGATCCATGGCCTTTCTAACGGATAACTGTAGGCTGGGTGGATATCCATTACTTGAAAAGTAATATGGAAGTCACTCAGACCTATCTTCACCATAAGGTCCACTTCACCAATCACTGTCTTGCGCGAACCATCAAAAGCCTTGACGATCACGCCACTATATCTCATAGGCGATCCTTGATATGACAGCTTCGACAATGTTGACTTTGGAAGCATATTCAATGAAGATCCGATGTCAACTAGTACATTGGATAAAGCATCATCTTTGCAATTCATGGAGATGTGCAAAGCCAAGTTATGGTTCCTAGCCTTCTCGGGGAGTTCTTCATCATAGAAACTGAGATTATTACAGGAAGTGATGTTAGCTACAATATGATCAAACTGATCCACCGTGACATCACGTTCCACAAAAGCTTGCTCTAGAAATCTTTGCAGTGCTTCTCTATGCGCTTCGGAATTCATTAATAGAGACAATACTGAGATTTTTGAGGGGGTTTGGAGAAACTGCTCCACTATATTGAACTCACTCTTCTTTATTAGCCTGAGTACCTCATCATCATTGTTAGGCTTCAAATTGCTGGATTCACCAGACTAACACTATGGAACGCTAACTGGATCTACTGCGGGTACTTCCACCTTCTTAGCAACTGGACAAACTTCTACATTCTTTAGGAACACCGGCCCAAACACTCGACCACTACGGGTCACCTTAGTAACATCAACAATGCTTAGGATAGAACTGGTCGTAGGTAACGGAACCTCTTGACCATCTTTCACCATAGTTGCATTATACTGATAAGGAACAACTTTATCGAATGAGTACGGGACTGGACCCTCCAACCGTATGACCAACGACGATACCGATCTCTTGCTAATACTGTTACTACTGCTGCTATCAAATAAAGTTACCACTCTCTCTGGTGTCTTGAATATTGGCACTATTACATTGACATCATCATCTATGTGACGGGATTGAACAATCTGAATCAAGCATTCATCCATCAACCATTGGATGTCCCTCTTCACAATCATACAACCTCTAGGATTAATACTACAGATAGCACAACCATCATGGTCATGCTCACAATCGCTCACCAAGAAAATATCCTTGTGCATCGTCACTAAGAACCTTCTAATGAAGCGTACATCGAATACCTTGAACTCCACTGGACAACCGTCCACCATACTAACAGATGAATTTCCATGGGCAGGCAGTGGGTTAGCTTTCACATTGGGTGCAAGGTCCTCTAAGGACACCATTCCACTTTTTACCAGCTTCTGAACTTCATATTTGAGGGGGTAGCAATTCTCAATATCGTGTCCGGGGGTTCCTTGATGAAAAACACAATGGAGTTCTGGTTGTACCACCATGGAAGTGGTTCAGGTATTTGGGAAGGATTTCTAAGTTGTAGCAGGTTCTTGAGAACCAACAAAGGATATAGTTCTACATATGTCATTGGAATAGGGTCGAAAGAGACCTTTTTCCTCTCAAAATTTTGTTGCTCGTGATTGTTGGTATTGTTGTTGTTGTAGGTGTTTGTACGTTGTTGTGGTTATTGTTGTTGATGTTGTTATTGTTGTTGAACTGGTGTTGACTGATTTACTGAAAATACGGGAATAACTGAAGATACTTGATGGTGATGTTGACGGGGTGGTTGACTTCTTTTTACATGAGGCCTCTTTTGCCTCCCAACGGACACTGCATTAGTCTCTGCTTCCTTCTTCTTACCAAAGCTATTACCATACCTCTTGCTGGACGATGCTTCCTCCTTAGATAATTGTCCCTCTCGGACACCTTCTTCTAGCCTCATCCCCATGTTTACCATTTCGGTAAAATCACTGGGGCACTGGCAATTATCCGCTCATAATAAAATGAGCTCAGGGTCTTTAAGAAAATCTTGGTCATCTCCTTTTCTTCTAAAGGAGGGGTAATTTGAGTAGCGAGTTCTCTCCAGCTCTGAGCATACTCCTTAAATGTATCTTTATCTTTCTGAGACAACGACCTCAACTGATCTCTATCAAGAGCCATATCAATGTTATATTTATACTGCTTCACAAATGCTTCGCCCAAATCGTTGAAGATGCAGATGCTCGCACTATCCAACCCCTTGTACCACATCAGAGCGGCACCAGTCAAAGTATATTGAAAATATTGGATCAACAACTGATCATTATCCATTTGAGTAGACATCTTTCCGGCATACATCACCAAATGCCTTAGTGGATATCCGTTCCCCTTATATTTTTCAAAGTCGGGCACTTTGGACTTTACTAGAATCTTTGAATTGGGAACCAAACACAATTCCGCAGCACTCTTTCCAAATAGGTCCTTACCCCTCAAAGTTTTCAACACCTTGCGCAGCTCAAGAAATTGATCCTTCATCTCATCCATCTTCTCATACACATCCGGGCCCTCAGACGGCTCAGAATGATAGACGGTGTCTTCCATACGAGGCAGGGTATGCACGACAGGCGGCGACACAAACATGACCAGGCTAGATGCCGACATAGAAGCAAAGATAGGCGCAAAGCCTTCGGGCACAAAGTTTGGCGGCATTCCCCACGGGAATCCGGCAGGCATGTTAGGTGCAAAGTCAGCAGTAGTTGCGGGAATGGTAGAGGTAGCCACCTCTGAAATAACGGTCCTTTGAGGAGGAGGAGTTGCAGGTGTTGGAGAAGACTAGGTTTATGCAGCTAACACTGACTCCATCATGGAAGTCAGGCGGGTGATCTCCTCTTTCAAGTCTCTATTCTCTTGCTCAAGATGTTCCATGATTCTGAGTGATTGGCATGAGTATTGTATCGATGAGTCAGTTTGGCTGAAGCACAGAAGAAACACCAATGAGACATTTGGCGAAAGAGAAACCTGCTTATGCAAATGATGCATGAAATGCAATGCTTGATTGTTTTTATTTTCAAGGAACTTACTATATTATTTGCAAATATATATATATATATATATATATATATATATATATATATATATATATATATACATATATATATATATATATATATATATATATATATATATATATATATATATATATATATATATATATATATATATATATATATAACAATAATTGCAACAATTTGATATGACCATAAAAATCTCTTTTATTTATATAATTGGAAGGATTACACTGAGTACAATTTCAGAAACGAAATGAAAAATACAAGAGAAAAGGAGACTAGTCATCCTAAGGATCCCTAACAACAATGTCAGATGATCTGACTGTAGGCGCGTACTTCCTTCGAATGCGTCGAATCTCGGCCTCAAAAGAAGCCTTCACCTGAGTCTTCTCGAGGACAAGCTGGTCAACAAATATTCTTCCAAGCGACGGAAGGATGAGGCGTACTAGAGGAGGATGAAACCTCCGACTCTCTCAGTCTCTTTGTAACTCGGTCTACAAGTATCTCAATAAGTGCATCTTTGTCCTTAGACTCAAGCTGCAACTCCTCATGCTTTTTACTCAAAGCATGGAAACGCTCTTCCCACATATCCTTCTCTTATTTCATCTTGGCGAGTGTGTCTTCCAACTCCTCCACATATTGGTTAGGGAGAGTTAATGGCTCAACCACAACCATATACATAGGTCTCTTACAAGGATAAGGCATATTCAACTCCAAAGCTCTCTTCTTCACCCAAAGCGTGTAAGCTTCCAAAGCTACACAATTGCACGGACCACGCTCAGATCTTCCTTTCCTATGCACATTACGCCAAGCATGCACAATCTTCTGCTTCATATGTTGGGGATCTTTACCCTCTTGATAGAAAAATCCTTTTAACAAAGTGTTATTAGGTTTGTCTCTCAAGGGGAACCCAAGTTGACGACGAGCCAAAGCAGGGTTGTAGTTAATTCCTCCTTGTGTACCAATGAGAGGCACATTAGAGATTTCACCACAACTATCAATAATCTCCAAACTGCTCAACGAAGGATCATACCAAACTATATCATCATTAGTGAGAGACATAAGTCTCTGAGACCACCGTAGACATTGTTTGTTCTCCACAAAAGCAGGCGTCTGAGGCAAGTGCGAAATAAACCACTTGTATAGAAGAGTAATGAAACAGACAATCGTTCAACCACCGTTAGAATACCTTAGATGCAAAGAGAAGTACAAATCACCTAATAGAGTAGGCACATGGTTCCGAATCAAGCAAATTCTAATGGCGTTAACATTAACAAAACCGTCAATGTTAGGGAACAAAGCTAGACCATAGATGAGCAACACAAAGATAGATTCAAAAGCGTCCACACTACCGGCCTGAGCAAAGGTAGTAGCTTCCTTGATGAGAAAATCAGATGGCAACCCAAACAATCCTCCTTTCTTCACCCAATGAGCCTCTATCTCAGACTTCTTCAAGTGAAGAGCTTCAACAATAAGATGAGATATGGGAATGTCTTCCAATCCACTAAAAGGAACTTCGCTAGAAATAGGTATTCCCGATAGATGGGCATACCCTTCCAGTATAGGCACAAGCTGATAATCCGGAAAAGTGAACAAACGGTAAAGAGGATCATAAAACTGATCCAACACACTAAAGAGTCCTTCAACCATATCAGCAGACAAGACAGACAGAAGCTTCCCATGATGTTGCTTGGAGTCCAAGGGATCTAATACAAAAGATGCTAGCTTCCTTAACTCTTTCAAGTCGGGACTTCTGAAACTGTACTTCTTAGTATTCCTTCGTCCACAATTCATGGTCTGAAAATATTTGCAAATAATACCTCAGTTTCCTTGAAATTTTTGTGTGATGAATGTTATGATGCGCATGAATGCATGAATGCAACAATCACAAATAAGGGATCACACACAAGGAAAATAAACAAAGGTCAAGGGATGAATCAAGTCATTGTCAAGATCAATCATCCATTTCGGTGGATTATGGTTTACATCTTATCAACACCCAAGTTCCATTGATATTGACAAGACTTGATTGGATCAACCAAGAATCAAGGGTTTGTTGTGAGTCACGAGCATGGAGTCTGGGTAAGAACCATCCCAAAGGAGTGAACTAAGGATAAAAACCTGTAGATCATGTTCTAAAAAGTTCCCAGAGTCTTAATTCCATCTATCGGATATTACAGGTTAGGATGACTGACTCGTCTGAGTGTAGTATCGCGTAAAAACTGTTATCAAGTCTACACTTGAATAGTCTCCACATTACACCCTAAATAGGCCAAGAGGGGTTAAATGTTCTATGGTCCTCAGCTTCTCGGACCCCAAATCAGAGATAGTAATGCCTAACCATAAATACTTGTGTGACATTTCCAAATCCAAAAGGGTCTCCACTGAGCAGATGGGTCTCAAGCCAACTTGTTAAGGACTAATCCACACAAGTCGAACATGACTATACCATCCTCCTATCTTAATTGCACTGAAGTTCGGGTTAGAACTTATCTCACCACTCAGAGATCACCAAGCACAACAAGCAGATTATAACATACAAACAAATACACTTTCAACGATCTAGGCGTGTAATACCCCAAAATTTACCCTTCATTTTTTCTGAAAAAAAAAACGAAAAAAAAAGGGTTAAAAATAAATAAATAAATAAAATTAATTAAATAAATAAATAAAATATAACAAATTTTTTTTGGACTTGGGTCTCCCTCATTTGAGCCCACTACCCACGAAAATCAGTCTATAAATATTGAAGTTTCAGTAGAGGAAAACACACTTGGAGTTACACTGGGAGATTCACTAGAGAGAAAAAGGAAGAGAAGCAAAATACTTTGAGGTTTCCTTGCAACAAAACCCTGAGGAAAAAGATAGTGAGAGAAGAACTAACAGAGTTCAGAGCAGCCTCTAAACCCTGAAGGGAACTCAACTGCACAGAATCACCTCTGCCTCACATAAACCCTAAAGATTGTTTTGTAAACCTCACGGGTGCAACTCAATTTCAATCAAGCTCTCCAATCAGGTTTGCCCTATATCCATCATCTTTATGCCTTTAATTTGAATGCTCTAAATGTATGAGGTATTATGGGTGAATTTGATACCCTTTTGATGCATGTGTTTGACAAGAGGTTTAGGCCTCCTACCCTTGGTTGCTTTTTGTGAGCTTTTTGTGAATTTTGATGGAATTATTCATGTGGTTACATTTTGATTTGGGGGAAACTCTTGGTTACCCTATTTTATTTCTCTAACCTGTTTGTTGAGTTTTTTTTTGTGAGGGCTCACATGACGTTTGTAGGGATAACTTGCGTGGTTTCCCACTTTATTTGTGGGATACCCCCTGGAGGTTCATTCCGATTATCTGTACTGACCCACTTTCTTTGATGATGTTAGCTTGGAAGGATCTCAGGGTTTATCGTTCCTTTAATTGCTGTAACTTCGGATCTTTATCCGTGTGGTAATTTTTTCCTTTTCTCGTACTTTATCGCTTTCTTAGCTGGAAGACCTCGATAGGAGGCAATGTTTGAGCCCCTTGGTGGCATTTTACTTTGAGATACATGTTTTGTGTTTTGTATTCATATCCCCACATGTAGCGCGGTTCCTTCGTCAAGGACTGCCTGTTTGCCCTCGAGCATCCCAAACCCTAAAACCCAAAGCAACACGTTTACTCCTTCTACTACAGGCGAGTAAGTCTCCAATGGTCGAGCATCCAGTAGATTGCGTAGTGACGTCGTTCGTCCAAAACCCAATCCACAACCCCGTAGTTAGCCGAACTACGGCTTGCTCTGATTCTCATTCCAGATGAGATACGTAGGCATAAGACGCGATGTCTTAGCGAGCACACATCCCCCAACCCATAGGTTAGCCGAGCTACGAAGACTCTGATTCTCATATTCAGATGAGATACGTATGCAGTGGATGCGACATCCGCGCGAGTCATTTCTATTAACCTTTTTAGTAAATAAACACATTAGGTAAACCCATACCCTTTAGAGAAAAACCACAAAAGTGGATCCCGTAGAGTACTATGGATGCGTAGGGGTGCTAATACCTTCCCTTCGCATAACAGACTCCCGAACCCAAGATTTGTTTGCGAGACCCCGTCTTGTCCTTTCCTTTTTCAGGTTTACTTCGAGCGTTTCCTTTCCCTCCCTTGGGATGAATAACGCACGGTGGCGACTCTTCTGTCTTTTTCTTTCGCCGGTTATTTTTTCGCGCACTGTATTTTTCAGGTTGCGACAGCTGGCGACTCTGCTGGGGAAGCAAGAAGTTGACCTCTTGCTGGTCCATCTTCCCAAAGCGAGTCTCTCCTAGCTTTTGTGATTTCTTGTTCATTGGGTGTTCATGCTTTTGTACATTTATTTACTTACTTGCTTGCATTCATCTGTTGTATCTGTTGGAGTTGTTGTTTGTTTGTTGGGATGGGATGTTCTACGAGAGATAAGCCCATTACCCAGGCTTGAGTGCACACACAGGTTTTAGAGTGGATAATCATGAGGCTTGCGTGGCATGTTGCTACGTTAAGTCGTTCGTGAAGAACCACACCCAGACGAGGTTTCTTTTGGATATATTATGTCCTACGGGTGTTCCGTAACGGCAGGATGTTCCTCTAGAAATCGTCGACTTTGGTGACCATTTCCCGAGAACTCAGTCGAGGCCTCTCCTCCGAGACGTGATTATGTTAGCTCTGGTGGGCGCATTCTCGCTGATCAATCCGAGGACCCCGAGACTGGGAACTTGCTTTAGGATGTCCTGTTGAGGGGAGTCAGTGGAGGTCTTTTATCCCGTAATAATGCCGAACCTTCAGTGGTAAACGTATTATTCGTGACTGAAGGGCTGAAGTTGACGAACTTCTGTTCTTAGAACCTACCAGTGAGGGGCGGGCTAAATTCAGGAAACCTTAACCTCCAACCAACCCGGTTTTCTGGAGCAGAGCTTTGATCTTGTATTATATTCCTCAGTGGTTTTCTCTTCAGACAGTGTAACCCGATAGATGTTCAAGCAGATACAGCAATCCTGATTGACATGCCACTGCATTGCATTCACATCATCACATCATTTGCATTCATATCATTTAACACATGTTTATCCATTTCAAGGGGGTTTACATCTTCTTCTTGATTCCAGTCGGAGTTTTTCTGGTTCTCTTAAGATGGATATTGGCAGAAAGAGACTTGTCGCCTACAAGTTTCCGGTGGTCTGTCTGGAGCCCATCCAACAGTTGATGCAGTTAATGGATCCTGGTTCTCTAGAAGGATTCCGAGAGGATTACGGTCTGATTCTAAGTTTCGTCACGGTTCTTTCCAAAGATCAACATGACGCCCTATTCACACTGCTACAGTTCTATGACCCTCCATTGAGATGTTTCACTTTCCCAGATTATATTTTGGTCCCTACTCTAGAGGAGATTGCCAGTTTTCTCAGAGTTCCTATCAGGTCAGTTATTGTTCTACAGTTCTGAGTTTCTGCCCGATCTCAGCATGGTTGCTTCAGCCACATATTTGGAGGAATCAGTCTGGAAGGCTAATATGTGTCAGAAGGGAGAAGTTAGTGGTTTTCATCTGAGTTTCTTACTGGGAGAAGCAAAGAAGAAGCTGGAAGACGGTAACTAGAGGGGTTTCAATGCTGTGTTGGCTCTTTGCGTGTATGGGATTGTCTTGTTCCCTAATGTCGCCAAATTTGTGGACATGGACGCAATACGCCTCTTCGTGTTAAGAAATCCAGTACCGACCTTGCTAGGAGATTTCTTTCATTCAGTGCACCACAGAAATAAGAATAGAAAAGGGGGATTGTTGAATTGTTGTGTGCCTTTATTTTATAAGTGGTTCAGTTCTCACCTGCCCAAATCAGGAGTGTTCGTTAATGTCAAGGACTCGTTGAGTTGGTCGAAGAGATTGATGGGGTTGAGAGCTGAAGATATTCAAGGAAGAGTCGAAGAGTTTGGTCTGCCGTTCCCTATTGAAGAACCTTTGTATCCACCTACTCCTGAGCAGTCAATAATGGTGAGCCGAGAGGAGTACGACAAGTTGAAGAGTGCCATGGAGGGACTTCAAACCAAGAACTCAGAGTTAAGTGAAAAGTTGCAAGACTATATGCATCAATTCCAGGAGGCAGAATATCAGAAGGGGGAAGCCGTCAGAGTGCAAAAGGAAGCAGAGAGGAGATTTGCTGTGGAGGCGGACTTCTTCAGGAAGACAGACGAAGCCTTGAGATCATCCAGTTCTGAGTTGAGGCGAGTCAAGCAGCAGTTAGTAGATGCTCATGGTAAATTAGCTGGGTGGCAGGAGCAATGGGATGCATTTTCAACTTCTCAGAAGGCAAAGGAGGAGGAGACAGTAGCCGAACTGACTGGTCAGATAGAGAAATTGACGACTTTGCTGAAGGGGAAAAATAATGAGCTTCTCTGCGCCCGTTCTACTAATGGCTACATCACAGATCAACTCCATGAGGCTCGAGGACAGATTGAAGAACTCAAGGTGTTGGCAGGTTTGAAGAAATCCAGACTTGAAGAGGTATTCGGAGAAGATGATGGGAATTACTACTGAGAGCACATCAACGAACTGGATGGGATCATTCACAAAAGGAATCTGCTTATCCGGCATTTGACAGAATCTCCAGATCATCCCGACACGGTGGCATTACTGGATGAAGTGAGGAGCAGTCCTTATGGGTTGTATACAGGAGGCTGATCCCTGGTTTATGTTCCTCCCTTTACTTTTTGTTTTGTTGCTGTGTAGTGATAATCCACAGGCTTGTTGTGGGGATCCTCTTTTGATGTACTTTTGGCTAAGGCCCCTTTCCTGGAACTCATTTGTATGTTGGTTTCCCTTTGTTGCATCTTGATCTCAGAAGTTTATCCATGACTCAGTCTTCTTGCACTATTCGCCTGATGTGAGACTGGAATCAAGGGGGTAGAATACCTTTTGGATTTGATAAACATGGCATTGCATTTACATATTCATTGTCATATCTTGCATAACAGGTACCGCTGCAGTGTGAGAGTGCCACCGAAATTCAAGGTCCCGATATTTGACAAATACCATGGCAGCTCTTGCCCCAAAACTCACGTGCAAGCCTATTTCCGTAAAATGGTTGCATACTCTGATGACGAGAAGCTACTTATGTACTTCTTTCAGGATAGCCTAGCTGGGGCATCCTTGGAATGGTATATGAGGCTGGACAGAGCCCACATCCGTTGTAGGAGGGATTTGGCGGAGGCTTTCGTAAAGCAGTATCAGTATAATGCAGACATGGCTCCTGACAGAACTCAACTTCAGAATCTGTCTCTTAAAAGCAACGAGTGCTTCAGGGAATACGCTCAACGCTGGAGGGATACAGCTTCCCGTGTTCAGCCTCCTATGTTGGAAAAGGAAATGGCCAACATGTTCATGAATACGCTGCCTGGACCTTATCTGGAGCGTCTGGTGGGGTGCAATGCTTCCAACTTTGCTGATGTGGTCTCTACTGGAGAAAGGGTGGAGAATTACCTAAAGACCTATAAGAGCCAGAGTGGAGGTGGATCCTCATCAGGGGTGAAGAAGCCGTTCATTCAGGGACAGAAGAGGAGAGAAGGGGATGCAAATGCCATATCTTCTTATCAGAACAGGGATAACGGGAGGAATAATTTTCAGAATTATCATCAGCAACCGTATGGTGCGGCTGTGACCATTCCAGCTGCAACACCACTACAACAACAACCACAACGTCAACCAGCTCAGTATCAACAGCAGTAGCAACCGGGTAACAGACCCGCCTATCAACAGAGGCAAAGGATGATGGACCGACGTTTCGACACCCTTCCAATGTCGTACGCTCAGTTGCTTTCTAGTCTTCAACAACTACAACTTATGCAACTGCGCACTCTGGCTCCTCCTATTGGTAGACTTCCGGTGGGTTACGACGCCAACGCTAGGTGTAGCTTCCACTCTGGGGCACCTGGCCACAATATTGAGAATTGCAAAGCTTTTAAGCACGTAGTTCAAGACCTCATAGATTCAAAGGCCATCGACCTTGCACCGGCTCCGAATGTCGTTAACAATCCCATGCCCCGGCATGGTGGTGCGAACGTTAACATGATAGAGGGAAAAGCTAAGTCCATTAAGGATGTGTTGAAGTTGAAGACTCCATTGTTGGATATCAAAGGATGCTTGCTGAAGGCCGATGTTTTCCCCGGTTGTGGGAAGGGTTGTTTGGATTGTGCCACTCAGAGTGGAGGTTGTTTGAAGCTACAACAGGGTATCCAGGCCTTGCTCGACAAAGGTATCCTCCAGGTTGAAGATTTGTCTGTCCAAGAGTTTGTGGAAGGGGTTGAGGAAAAAGGGTTTGAAGATGCTACTGATGAATTCGTAGATGTTGTTCCTACTGATTCTGTAATCCATGATGATGTATTTATTTTTTCCAATGTGGATGGTCCTGATGTAATTGAACTTGATCCCGATGTTTCGGATGCTTGCATTTTAATGAATGAGATTTCCGAGTACGATTGTGATATTGCTACTATCACTATTTTCTACCCAACTAATCAGATCAGTGTGCCAGAAGCACAACCCGTGCCACTAGTGCGACGATCTACTATGACCATCACAACCCCTGGTCCTTTACCTTTCACCAGTGAAAGGGCCATTCCGTGGCATTATGAGGGGAGCATGTATACGCACGATCATAAGATGGAACGGCCACTGAAAGTAGAAGAGGGTCAGAAGCCTGAACTTGACGGTCCCGCAGTGGATAATGTCGGTGGAATCGGCCGATTCACCAGGAGTGGTAGATTGTTCTCACCACCGGTTACCCAAGCTAATAATGTTGATGCTGTGGCGAAAACCAAAGGCAAGAAAGTCGTGAATGAGGGTACCTATGCACCCCAGGATGGTTCTGAGCCCACTTTTGCAAAGGATGCGGATGAGCTTCTGAGAATCATAAAGAAAAGTGACTACAAGGTAGTCGATCAGTTGATTCAGACTCCGTCCAAGATATCCATTCTCTCACTCCTGTTGTATTCGGAGGCACACAGGGAGACACTTCTGAAGGTTCTTAATGCTGCATATGTACCTCAAGAAATCTCGGTAAACCAACTAGAAGGGATCGTCGCCAATGTGCATGCAAGCAACGGGTTGGGTTTCACCGATTCTGACTTGACACCAGCCGGACGCAATCATAACAAGGCTCTTCACATCTCGATGGAATGCAGAGACACCGTACTATCGCATGTTCTGGTGGATACAGGCTCCTCTCTCAATGTGCTACCCAAGAGAGCCCTGTCGAAGTTAGAAGTAGAGGGTTTGGTCTTGAAACCTTCAGATCTTATTGTGAGAGCCTTCGATGGTTCTAAGAGATCGGTGTTTGGAGAGGTAGAATTGCCAATTCTGATTGGATCACAAACCTTCAACACTGTCTTCTACGTGATGGATATCAGTCCTTCCTACAGTTGCCTGCTGGGTCGTCCTTGGATCCATAATGCTGGGGCAGTCTCTTCAACTCTACATCAGAAGATTAAGTTTCCGGTCAACGGACGAATTATCACCGTCTGTGGTGAGGAGGACATCCTGGTCAGTAACCTGTCTACATTCAAGTATGTAGAAGTAGAAGGTGAAATTCATGAGACACTGTGTCAGGCTTTTGAGTTAGTTCAAATTAAGGATGCAACTCCGGTGGAAGAGGTTAAAGCGGGTGCCTCTATCTCATCCTTTAAGCAGGCACGTGCCGTGGTGGATTCAGGTGTTGCTCCCGGTTGGGGGCGTCTGTTGGAATTACCAATGAAAGAAGATAAGTTCGGGATTGGGTATCAGCCAGTTTTGACTTCTACAACACTTCAGGGGCCGATCACTTTCTCCAGTGCTGGCATCATTCAGTATGGTCAAGTCTCTACAGTCAACGAAGAAGATGGGGATAGTGATTGTGACATTGACAACTGGGTGCGTCCGAGGATCCCGGGTGAAGTCATCAACAATTGGTCTTCTGAAGAGATTATCCAAGTCCCTCTTCTTGAAGAGTAACTTTCTTTGATTATTCATGCATATCCAAGTCTTACGTTCCACCCAGGGCGTAATGACTCATTGTAGGGCCCGTCTATGTGACACTTGCATTTTTATCATAAATAAAGGACGTATTTTTGCATTCAAATATTTTGTTCCCTGTCTTTCTATTTTTGCAGTTTTTCAAAATAAAAAAATGGCAATGTTTTGTTTAGTTTTCACTTCTTGTTCACACTCATAAGCACATACCATCACTCATGCAGATGCACATCACCGAATCCTATTGATAACGTTTCTGCTACGGCTCGTTTCGACTTTGAAAATCCAATCCTTCAAGCTGAAGAAGAGGGTGATGAAGACTGTGAACTCCCTGAAGAGCTTACCAGGTTATTAAAACAAGAGGAAGGGGTTATTCAACCGCATCAAGAGTTTGTTGAAGTGATTAATCTCGGCACCGAGGACGCCAAGAGAGAAATCAAGATAGGGGCTGCTTTAGAAGACAATGTGAAGAAAGGGCTGATTGAATTGCTGCAAGAATATGTTGACATCTTCGCCTGGTCTTATCAGGACATGCCTGGGCTGGACACAGACATCGTGGTACACCGCTTGCCTCTCAAAGAAGGTTGTCCTCCGGTCAAGCAGAAGCTCAGAAGAACAAGACCAGAGATGGCTGTCAAGACAAAGGAAGAAGTGCAAAAGCAGTTGGATGCAGGGTTTCTAGCAGTCACCAATTATCCGCCATGGGTTGCAAACATCGTCCCAGTACCTAAGAAGGATGGAAAGGTACGGATGTGTGTCGACTACCGGAATCTGAACAGAGCTAGCCCTAAAGATGATTTCCCATTACCTCACATCGACGTTTTGGTGGATAATACATCTCAGTTCTCGGTATTCTCCTTCATGGATGGCTTTTCTGGCTATAACCAAATCAAGATGGCACCAGAAGACATGGAAAAGACAACTTTCATAACCCCATGGGGCACCTTCTGCTACAAGGTGATGCCGTTTGGTCTGAAAAATGTCGGAGCAACATATCAACGAGCTATGGTAACTCTGTTCCATGATATGATTCATCATGAAATCGAGGTTTATGTGGATGATATGATAGCCAAATCTCAGACAGAAGAAGAACATTTGGTGAATTTGCAGAAACTGTTTGAGCGTTTGAGGAAATTCAAACTGAGACTTAACCCGAACAAGTGCACTTTCGGGGTGAGATCGGGAAAATTGCTGGGTTTTATCGTTAGCGGAAAAGGGATTAAGGTGGATCCCGACAAAGTAAAAGCGATACAGGAAATGCCAGAGCGAAGAACAGAGAAGCAAGTCCGTAGTTTCTTAGGGAGGTTGAACTACATTGCAAGGTTCATCTCTCACCTAACAACCACATGTGAGCCAATTTTCAAATTGCTGAAAAAAGATCAGACTATCAGGTGGAATGAAGATTGTCAAAGGGCTTTCGAGAAGATAAAAGAGTATCTACAGAAACCTCCAATCCTTATACCTCCAGTTCCTAGGAGACCTCTGATAATGTACCTATCAGTGACTGAGAACTCGATGGGATGTGTATTGGGATAGCATGACGAGTCTGGTCGAAAAGAGCATGCCATATACTACCTTAGCAAAAAGTTTACCGACTGTGAAGTCAAATATTCGCAGCTTGAGAAAACTTGTTGTGCTTTGGCCTGGGCTGCTCGCCGACTGAGGCAGTATATGTTGAACCATACTACCTTGTTGATTTCTAAGATGGATCCAGTGAAATACATATTCGAGAAGCCAGCTCTCACCAGAAAGGTCGCTCGTTGGCAAATGATTTTAACAGAGTATGATATTTAGTACACGTCACAGAAGGCCATCAAAGGTAGTATTCTGTCAGACTACCTTGCCGAGTAGCCGATTGATGATTATGAGCCGATGAAGTTTGAATTCCCTGATGAAGACATCATGTTCCTCAAGATGAAAGACTGTGAAGAGCCAGTTGTTGAGGAGGGACCTGATCCAAATGAAAAGTGGACTTTGTTGTTTGATGGGGCTGTCAATGCTAGAGGAAGTGGAATTGGCGCTGTCATTACTACTCCGAAAGGTGCCCACATGCCTTTCACCGCTCGTTTGACTTTTGAGTGCACAAATAATGAAGCTGAGTACGAGGCCTGTATCTTGGGTATTGAGCAAGCCATTGATCTGAGAATCAAGACTCTGGACATCTTCGGAGATTCAGCTCTGGTGATCAATCAAGTGAATGGTGATTGGAATACTCTCTAGCCCACTCTGGTCCCCTACAGAGACTACACGAGAAGACTGTTGACTTTCTTCACAACAGTAAAATTGTATCATATACCTCGTGATGAGAACCAGATGGCAGACGCACTTGCTACTCTATCCTCCATGATCAAGGTAATTCGCTAGAACCATGCTCCCAGGATCGATGTGATGCGCCTTGACAGGGCCGCATATGTGTTTGCTGCTGAACTGGTAGTCGATGACAAGCCTTGGTATCACGATATCAAGTGCTTTCTGAGGAATCGAGAGTACCCTGCAAGGGTATCCAACAACGACAGAAAGACTTTGAGAAGATTGGCAGGCAGTTTCTTCTTGAACAAAGACGATGTGCTATATAAGAGGAACTTCGACATGGTTTTGCTCAGATGCGTGGACAGACACGAGGCGGACATGTTAATGCAGGAAGTTCATGAAGGTTCCTTCGGTACTCATGCCGGCGGACATGCAATGGCTAAGAAATTGTTGAGAGCGGGTTATTATTGGATGACCATGGAGTCAGATTGCTTCAAATATGCTCGGAAGTGTCATAAATGCCAGATTTATGCTGATAAGGTGCATGTACCGCCAAATCCTCTGAATGTGATGACTTCGCCGTGGCCGTTTTCTATGTGGGGCATTGACATGATTGGAAATATTGAGCCGACTGCTTCCAATGGGCATCGCTTCATCCTTGTTGCCATCGACTATTTCACCAAGTGGGTCGAAGCAGCATCGTTCGCGAATGTCACCAGACATGTGGTTGCCCGTTTCATCAAGAAAGAAATCATTTGTCGCTATGGAATTCCCGAAAGAATCATTACTGATAATGGTTCTAATCTCAACAGCAAAATGATGAAGGAGTTGTGTCAGAACTTCAATATTCAGCATCACAATTCTTCCCCTTACCGCCCTAAGATGAACGGCGCTGTTGAGGCGGCAAATAAGAACATAAAGAAGATTGTGCAGAAGATGGTCGTCACGTACAGAGATTGGCATGAGATGCTACCTTTCGCCTTGCATGGGTACCGTACTTCAGTACGTACGTCGATTGGGGCAACCCCTTACTCCCTGGTGTATGGTATGGAAGCAGTCCTACCTGTTGAAGTGGAGATTCCTTCTCTAAGAGTCTTGTTGGATGTCAAGTTAGACGAAGCCGAATGGATTCGGACAAGGTTCAATGAGTTGAGTCTTATCGAAGAGAAGCGAATGGCAGCCATTTGTCATGGGCAGTTGTATCAGAGTCGGATGAAGAGAGCCTTTGATCAGAAAGTGCGTCCTCGTTGTTTCCAAGTCGGAGATTTAGTGTTGAAAAGGATCCTTCCTCCTCAGACAGATCACAGGGGCAAGTGGACTCCTAACTATGATGGACCGTATATTGTCACCAAGGTTTTTGATGGTGGGGCTTTAATGCTTGCAACTATGGATGGTGAAAACTTCACTTCCCCTGTGAACTCAGACGCAGTTAAAAAATACTTCGCATAAAATAGACCCGCTGGACAGTAAAAAGAATAGTCCAGGCAAAAAATGGGCATCCCGACGAATCAAGAAAATGAAAAGGTTCGGGCAAAAATTAGGGATTAAAAATGAAAAGATCGTACACCCGGTAAGTTAAAAACCTGAAAAGACAACTTAGGCAAAAATGGGTATCCCGATGGATTGAAAACCCGAAAAGGGCGATCCAGGCAAAAGTTAGGGATTAAGCGAATGACTGCGTTCTGAGTTAGTTCTGAATCTCATCTCATGTCGATGACTGGAAATTTTCGAAAGGTAGGAAACAGTCCAATCACCTTTTTAGAAGGCTGATCATCTGGAGGATCTTGAAGACGAGCAAGTCATAGCAGAATTGGAACCCAATAGAAATCCATTTCACATTGCCATTAGATTAATTTCTGTTTTTATCTTTTGTGCGATTACCTCTTTCCAGGGATTGCTTCCTGATGTAAATGCCTATTCAGAGGCCATTCAATCAGTAAAATCATGTTATTCAGTATATCTCTGTTTTCATTTTCATTTTACTGTTTTGTTTGCAAAAATGACGTCCGAATTTTTGATAAACATTGCATCATGACACATAAGGGATTTACAGGTACATGCTTAATAAACATTTAAAATTGCTGTAAATTTTAAGTGCTTTGGATCGTCTATTCAAAACAGATACCCTCGGGGCATTTCCTTAAAATCCCCTGCAGATGATCGTGAATATCTTCCCCAGTGAAGTCGCCAACAGACGAATCTGGTGTCTTATCCCTGCGGAGCTGATCAGAGTGTTGGATTCTTCAATCCCCAGCAGGTTGTCACCACTGTACTTCCCCAAGCGTTTGTTTCAGGACATACACTCCCCAGTAGAGTTGACAGTGCCAGACTATATATCCCCAGCGGAGTTGACAGTGCCAGACTGTATCTTCCCAGCAGAAGTGGCTGCTCCTTAGAGTTCGAGGCCAGATCGATAATCCCAATGCCAGATCCATGGTTTCTTTCCTTGAAGCAGAACCTCGGTACCGTATCAGTGTTTGCTTCCCCTGTTGAGTCATCTCTCGCAGATCGTGGTTGCCAGAACCACTATCGCTTTCCCCAACAACAGGTTTTCAGTGTCGTTCTCTCCCCAGTAAGAATCTCGGTATTTTGTCATTGCTAGAACACCGTGTGGCGGGTCATTTCCCCACATAATTCTTTATGCTGTGCATCTCCAGCAGCCTTGCCAGGGTCCAGAAGATGGTGATCATTTCCCCAGCAGATCCCCTTGCCTCAGCTTGGCATTCTACCCAGCATTTCGCATCCCTGCATGTAGAATCATATTGCATTGCATCCTCCCAAATCGCGTAGCATTTCCATTTTCATGGAGCATTACGCCATTGAAAGATTCAAACATACGCATGTAAGCATAAAACATTCTCGGTATCCCAAGTGATAAGCTAGAAGTTGTTTCCAGTACTCAGACTGAAGATTGTTCATGACCCACCTTGGTTATCCCCAGCAAGTGTCATTGGCCCATGCGCCGCCTCTATTATCATTCCCTATTTCTGCCAATGCTGAGAGGCATGAAGTTTTCCGATGTTCAGATCGAAGAAGTTTCCGACGTTCAGGTCGATGCAACTTGTGGCATTCAGGCCAGTTTTCCGGTATCCACACCGAAGTGGCATTCAGGCCAGTTTTCCGGTATCCAGACCGAAGTGGCATTCAGGCCAGTTTTCCGGTATCCAGACCGAAGTGGCATTCAGGCCAGTGTTCCGATGTTCAGATCGAAGAAGTTTCCGACGGTCAGGTCGATACGACTTGTGGCATTCAGGCCAGTGTTCCGAAATTCAGATCGAAGTGGCATTCAGGCCAATGTTCCGATATTCAGATCGAAGTGGCATTCAGGCCAGTTTTCCCGATATTCAGATCGAAGTGGCATTCAGGCCAAGTCTTTCCGATGTTCAGATCGAAGAAGTTTCCGACGTTCAGGTCGATGCGACTTGTGGCATTCAGGCCAATTTTCCGATGTTCAGATCGAAGTCCTTTCCAGTATTCAGACTGATGAGCGACATTCAGGCCATGGTTATTTCTGTGTTACCATTTATTTTGGTATCCAGTTTAACATTCTTTTTCGATATTCAGACTGACTCTCACCGTACCAGACGTATTCTTCTTTCAAGACCACCTCTTTGCCGATTCTGACAGACATTGTTACTTCACTTCACTTCAGTGCAAATTTTTGGGCTTTTATTGTATTCAATCTCTTGATACCTCGAAAGTACGAAAGCAGCTGCCATCTTCTTTCCGGGTCTCTAGTTGATTGAATAGGGGCAGCTGTAATACCCCAAAATTTACCCTTCATTTTTCCTGAAGAAAAAAAAACGAAAAAAAAAACTAAAAAAAAATGAAAAAAAAAAGGTTAAAAATAAATAAATAAATAAAATTAATTAAATAAATAAATAAAATATAACAAAATTTTTTTGGACTTGGGTCTCCCTCATTTGAGCCAACTACCCACGAAAATCAGTCTATAAATACTGAAGTTTCAGTAGAGGAAAACACACTTGGAGTTACACTGGGAGATTCACTGGAGAGAAAAAGGAAGAGAAGCAAAATACTCTGAGGTTTCCTTGCAACAAAACCCTGAGGAAAAAGATAGTGAGAGAAGAACTAACAGAGTTCAGAGCAGCCTCCAAACCCTGAAGGGAACTCAACTGCACAGAATCACCTCTGCCTCACATAAACCCTAAAGATTGTTTTGTAAACCTCACGGGTGCAACTCAATTTCAATCAAGCTCTCCAATCATGTTTGCCCTATATCCATCATCTTTATGCCTTTAATTTGAATGCTCTAAATGTATGAGGTATTATGGGTGAATTTGATACCCTTTTGATGCATGTTTTTGACAAGAGGTTTAGGCCTCCTACCCTTGGTTGCTTTTTGTGAGCTTTTTGTGAATTTTGATAGAATTATTCATGTGGTTACATTTTGATTTGGGGGCAACTCTTGGTTACCCTATTTTGTTTCTCTAACCTGTTTGTTGAGTTTTTTTTTTGTGAGGGCTCACATGACGTTTGCAGGGATAACTTGCGTGGTTTCCCACTTTATTTGTGGGATACCCCCTGGAGGTTCATTCCGATTATCTGTACTGACCCACTTTCTTTGATGATGTTAGCTTGGAAGGATCTCAGGGTTTATCGTTCCTTTAATTGCTGTAACTTCGGATCTTTATCCGTGTGGTAATTTTTTCCTTTTCTCGTACTTTATCGCTTTCTTAGCTGGAAGACCTCGATAGGAGGCAATGTTTGAGCCCCTTGGTGGCATTTTACTTTGAGATACATGTTTTGTGTTTTGTATTCATATCCCCACATGTAGCGCGGTTCCTTCATCAAGGACTGCCTGTTTGCCCTCGAGCATCCCAAACCCTAAAACCCAAAGCAACACGTTTACTCCTTCTACTACAGGCGAGTAAGTCTTCAAAGGTCGAGCATCCGGTAGATTGCGTAGTGACGTCGTTCGTCCAAAACCCAATCCACAACCCCGTAGTTAGCCGAACTACGACTTGCTCTGATTCTCATTCCAGATGAGATACGTAGGCATAAGACACGATGTCTTAGCGAGCACACATCCCCCAACCCATAGGTCAGCCGAGCTACGAAGACTTTATTCTCATATTCAGATGAGATACGTATGCAGTGGATGCGACATCCGCGCGAGTCATTTCTCTTAACCTTTTTAGTAAATAAACATATTAGGTAAACCCATACCCTTAGACAAAAACCACAAAAGTAGATCCCGTAGAGTACTATGGATGCGTAGGGGTGCTAATACCTTCCCTTCGCATAACAGACTCCCGAACCCAAGATTTGGTTGCGAGACCCCGTCTTGTCCTTTCCTTTTTCAGGTTTACTTCGAGCGTTTCCTTTCCTCCCTTGGGATAAATAACGCACGGTGGCGACTCTGCTATCTTTTTCTTTCTCCGGTTGTTTTTTCACGCACTGTATTTTTCAGGTTGCGACAAGGCGAGGCCTTTCTCAAGCAGTATAAATATAATATGGATATGGCTCCAGATAGGGACCAGTTGAGGGCAATGTCCCAGAAAGAGAAAAAGACCTTCAAGGAGTATGCCCAGAGATGGAGAGAGTTGGCAGCTCAGATAGTGACACCCCTGGAAGAGAAGAAGATGAGAAAGATCTTTTTGAAGACTTTGAGCTCTTTTTATTATGAAAGAATGATTTCCAGTGCTCCCTCAGACTTCACCGAAATGGTGAATATGGGGATGATATTGGAAGAAGGGGTCCGTGAAGGATGATTATCTAGAGATGACAGCTCCTTAGCAAAGAAGTATGGAGGCTTTGCGAGGAAGAAAGAGGGAGAGGCTCATGTTGTGTCCTCCCATATTAAACGAAGGCCCTCTGTAAGGAGGAAGGATGTGCGTCCTGCCATCAACCAACACCAGGTGGCTCATATAGCACCTGCTTTTAGAGAAGTTCAACAACAACAGCATCGTCAACAACAACAGGCCTACCAGCCTCGTAACAATAATAACAACAGCACCAGTAACTACGAGAGGAAGAGGGTAACTTTTGACCCGATTCCGATGACATATGCTAAGCTTTATCCTTCTTTGATCGATAGAAAGATGATAACTCCGCGAGATCCTCCTGCTATATCGACCAACCCTCAGTGGTGGTATAAGCCAGAGCTTCATTGTGTATATCATTCTGGTGCTCCCAGACATGACGTGGAGAATTGTTACCCATTGAAGACCAAGGTGCCAGACCTTGTGATAAGTGGGATATTGTTTTTCGAGGAGGTAGGTCCAAGTGTTAAGAAGAACCCATTGCCCAAGCATGGGAAGGTTGTTGTTAACATGGTCTAGGGATGCCCTGGAAAATACAAAGTCATGTATGTTAATGATATAAGGCAATCTTTGGTCGAGATGCATAAGCTATTGTGTGAACACAATCATTACGAGCATGACCATGATAGGTGCCAGGTGTGCACTATCAATGAGAGAGGATGCCGTCAAGTAAGAAAGGACATCCAAAAGATGATTGATAAGGGAATGATTGAAATACTTCAGAATCGTAGCGAGGACGAAGTCAATGTTATCTCCCCTGCATTTAGAATTCCTGAGCCTGTTGTTGTCAAGTATGATGGCAGCAAGAAGAAAGTATCGCCCACTCTTGTGATAAAGCCAACGGGCCCTGTCCCGTATGTATCAAACAAGGTTGTTCCCTACCGATACAACGTTGTAATGCTAGAAGATGGAAAGGAGGTGTCGTTGCCCTCAACTTCCGTAGTGAGCATTTCAGATGTCAGTGGTGTGACCCGTAGTGGTTGTGTTTTCTCGGCGCAGCCGAAACCCCATGTAGATGTCATGAAGAGAACTGTTGTTAATCCTGCCGGTCCCGTGGGTACTTCTTCTTCAAACAATTTTATTCCTATTGTTAACCTTGTTTCTGTCAAGAGTAATAACACTCCTATCCTGGTTGGCCAGTCTGGCATTTTGAAAGAGGATGGTGATGAGATGTTGAGGCTCATCAAAAGGAGTGAATACAATGTTTTTGATCAGCTGCTACAAACTCCATCAAAGATATCTGTCTTATCTTTGTTGATGAATTCTGAGCCATACCCCGAAGCTTTGCAGATGGTGTTGGACGTGGCATACGTGGACCACGATGTCACAATAAAACAGTTTGATACCATTGTTGCAAATATATCCTCTTGCAACAACTTGAGCTTCTATGATGCTGATCTTCTCGAGGAGGAAAAAGACCACAATTTGGCTCTACACATATCAATGAACTGTAAGGATGATGCCTTGTCCAATGTGTTGGTGGACACAGGATCATCGCTTAATGTGTTACGAAAATCCACTATTGCCAAACTTTCATACCAGGGACCTCCCATGAGGCATAGTGGAGTGGTTGTGAAGGCGTTTGATGGATCGCGCAAAACTGTGATCGGCGAATTAGAACTCCCGATCAAGATTGGACCTAGTGATTTTCATATCACTTTCCAGGTCATAGATATTCATCCGTCTTACAGTTGTTTGCTTGGCAGACCATGGATTCACGAGGCAGGCGCCGTGACACCCACCCTACACCAAAAGTTGAAGTTCATGAAGAATAAGAAGTTGGTGGTGATAGGGGGAGAGAAGGCTCTCTTGGCCAGCCATTTATCTTCCTTTTCCTATATTGATGCTGAGGATGAGGTTGGGACTCCGTTCCAAGCCTTATCTATTGTTGAGCCTTCAAAGAAAGGACTTTCTTCATTTGTCTCCTATAATGATGAAAAGTTGGCCATTGAGCATGGTGCAACTACTGGTTTGGGGAAAATGATCAAGTTGGAAGATAATAAGTCATATGCTGGAATAGGGTATTCTTCTGGTATTTCCAATGATTGTGGGTTGTTCCAGAGTGGAGGTTTCATCCACACTGTTGAAGATTAGGAAGCTGCTACCATTGTTGAAGATGATGAAGAGGAAGACCTTGGCAACTTTGTCATACCTGGTGGGATCTGTAATAATTGGGTCGCTGTTGATGTTCCAACAATTATCTATAAGTCAACGTAATGTGTTCATTTTGTTTGAAAACCCTTCTCCCATGCCAAAGGAGGAGTGAAGACATTGTTGGCACAATTTGATTAATACAATCATATTCATTCAATAATCACATGTTAAATGTTTGTTTTTCCAAAGTTATTTTTTCCTTTTCGCTTTTTGTATGAAATTGGTGATCACTATAAAACCCTAAAAAAGAGAATAAAATCTATCTTTTCATCTGCATAATGATTTGCTTTGTTTGAATTATGAAATCTCTTTTATACTCAAAATCATTATGCAGGTTAATCAAACCCATTGAACATAATGATCCAACACCACCTCCCAACTTTGAGTTCCCTGTATTTGAAGCAGAAGAAGATGATGTTGAAGAGATTCCTGATGAGATTACTCGTCTTCTTAAGCACGAGGAGAAAATCATTCAGCCGCATCTTGAGAATCTGGAAACAGTCAACTTGGGGTCTGAATATTGCATTCGTGAAGTGAAGGTTGGGGCACTTCTTGAAGAGTCTGTTAAGAAGGGGTTGATTAATTTGCTACGAGAATATGTCGACGTCTTTGCCTGGTCGTATGAAGACATGCCTGGTCTAGATACTGATATCGTGCAACATTTCTTGCCATTGAAGCCTGAGTGTGTTCCTATGAAGCAAAAGCTTAGAAGAACTCATCCTGATATGGCAGTGAAGATTAAAGAAGAAGTTCAGAAGCAAATTGATGCGGGGTTTCTGGTGACTTCTACATATGCTCAATGGGTGGCCAATATTGTGCCCGTGCCTAAGAAAGATGGAAAAGTCCGGATGTGTGTGGACTATAGAGACTTGAATAAAGCTAGTCCGAAAGATGATTTCCCTCTACCACATATTGATATGTTGGTAGATAATACAGCTAAATTCAAAGTCTTCTCGTTTATGGATGGATTTTCCGGATATAATCAGATTAAAATGGCACCCGAGGATATGTAGAAGACAACATTCATCACACCTTGGGGAACATTCTGTTATCGAGTGATGCCCTTCGGTTTGAAGAACGCCGGAGCCACGTATCAACGTGCTATGACTACCTTGTTTCATGACATGATGCACAAGGAGATCGAGGTGTATGTTGATGATATGATTGCAAAGTCGAAAACGGGAGTTTAACATGTAGAACACTTGTTGAAGCTTTTCCATCGTTTGAGGAAGTACAAACTCCGCCTGAATCCGAACAACTGTACATTTGGAGTCCGTTCTGGCAAGTTATTGGGCTTTATTGTCAGTGAAAGAGGTATTGAAATTGATCCCGCCAAGGTCAAAGCAATACAAGAGATGCCTGCACCCAAAACTAAGAAGCAAGTCCGAGGTTTTCTTGGCCGTTTGAATTACATTTCCAGGTTTATATCCCACATGATCGCCACATGTGCACCTATATTCAAGCTCCTTCGGAAAGATCAGCGTCACGATTGGACCGAGGATTTCCAGAAGGCCTTTGATAGTATCAAAAAGTATTTGTCTGAGCCTCCGATTCTATCCCCACTTGTTGAAGGGAGACCGTTGATTATGTACTTGATCGTGCTTGATGATTCCATGGGATGTGTATTGGGTCAGCAAGATGAATCTGGGAAGTAAGAATATGCGATATACTACTTGAGTAAAAAGTTTACTGACTGTGAGTCTCGGTACTCAATGCTTGAGAAGACATACTGTGCTTTGGCTTGGGTCGTTAAGCGTTTACCCCAGTATATGTTAAATCATACGACTTGGTTAATATTCAAAATGGATCCAATCAAGTATATCTTTGAGAAGCCTGCTTTAACTGGGAAAATTGCCCGTTGGCAAATGTTGTTATCTGAGTATGATATTGAGTATCGAGCTCAAAAAGCTATCAAAGGTAGTATCTTGGTTGATCATTTGGCGCATCAACCAATTGAAGATTATCAGTTTGTGCAATACGACTTCCCTGATGAGGAGATTTTGTATTTGAAGATGAAAGATTGTGATGAGCCTAGGCTCGATGAAGGGCCAGAGCCTGGTTCTTGATGGAGTATGGTGTTCGATGGTGCTGTCAATAAGTATGGAAATGATATTGGGGCAGTAATTATTACTCCGCAAGACACACATTTTCCTTTTACATCAAGGCTAACCTTCAAATGCACGAATAATATGTCGGATTATGAGGCATGTATTATGGGTTTGGAAGATTGTATTGATCTTAGGATCAAACATCTAGATGTTTATGGCGATTCGGCCCTTGTTGTTAATCGTATTAAGGGTGAATGGGAGACGATTCAGCCTGGCCTCATCCCATACAGAGATTATGCGAGGAGGATTTCAACTTTCTTTACCAAGGTTGACTTCCATCATATTCCCCGAGATGAGAATCGGATGGCGAATGCTCTTGCTACGCTTGCTTCAATGATTGTGGTGAAGTATTGGAATGAAGTCCCCAATATCACCATGATGCACTTGGATAGACCAGCTCATGTGTTTGCAGTTGAAGAAGAAAAAGATGATAAGCCATGGTACTATGATATCAAGTGTTTTCTTCAGAGTCAGATTTACCCACCTGGGGCATCTGTTAAAGATAAGAAGTTTGAGGAGATTGTCTGGAAGTTTCTAACTTAATGGTGATGTGCTTTATAAGAGGAATTTTGACATGGTTCTGCTCAGATGCGTGGATAGACACGAAGCAGACCTGTTGATGACTGAAGTCCATGAGGGTTCATTTGGTACTCATTCCAATGGACATGCTATGACAAAGAAGATGTTGAGAGCAGACTACTATTGGCTGACAATGGAGTCTGACTGCTGCAAATATGTGTAGAAATGTTACAAGTGTCAGATCTATGCGGATAAGATTCATATTCCCCCAACACTTCTGAATGTTATTTCCTCAACATGGCCTTTCTCTATGTGGGGAATTTACATGATTGGCATGATTGAACCAAAGGCGTCGAACGGTCATCGTTTTATTCTCGTAGTTATTGATTACTTCACCATGTGGGTTGAAGCGGCATCGTATGCGAATGTGACAAGGCAGGTGGTTGTGAAGTTTATCAAGAACCAACTTATATGCCGATATGGTATGCTAGATAAGATCATTACCGATAATGGATCTAATCTGAACAACAAGATGATGAAAGAGATGTGTAGCGAGTTCAAGATTACGCACCATAATTCTTCTCCCTATAGACCCAAGATGAATGGGGTTGTTGAAGCTGCTAATAAGAACATCAAGAAGATTATCCAGAAGATGGTTGTTACGTACAAGGATTGGCATGAGATGCTTCCATTTGCTTTGCATGGCTATCGTACTATAGCGGGGTATTCGTTACCATTAGAGATAATTACTAAATCTAAGGTAAACCATACAAGTCGAGTCGCCACCGCACTTCTATTTATCCAAAGGAATGGTTAGAAAGCGAACAAAAACCTAAAAGTTTTATCTAGTCAAAAACTAGTAAAAATGTCAAAGATCCGGGTAAGGGGGTTGGTTATGCAATGGGAAGGTGTTAGGCACCCAAAACATCCTAGGTACTCCTAGGGAGCCCTTTTCACATTGGTTGTAAGGTTGGTATTTTGTGAAAATTTATTTGTGCAAACATGATTGAAGAGATGAGAAGAGAATATACAAGTTTATTTACATTTTGTGTTTGGATGGATAAACCCATTGCCTACGTACCATCTTAAAAAAGATTAGGATCAAAACCTCGTAGTTCGAGGTAAAAATCTCAAAATGAGTTGGTGAATTGATTGGTCCAAAAGCCTTAAGGTCTTTTGTTATCCAAGGGAGAAATCTCAACCCAAAACCACAAATCCACCATGTGAGGATAGCTTCATCATGCTAGTGAGGGGTTAACCCTATAATAAGCATGGAAGACTCATTGTCCATCACTAAGGATATAGGTGAGTATTATATCTACCTCAAGGATAACTCAAACCTAATAGCTAAAGGTTATGAAAAATTTGATTAAGAAGGTGGCCATTGAAACCACAAAAGCATTTGAATGAGTTATATTTACCGATGAAAAGTATGTACAAAAATGGTCAAAGTTGACTTAGAAGTTTAATTCAAATAAGTATTAAGAAAATAAAGTTTGAAAATCAAAAGCATAAGGCTTAGGTTTCTAATGTTGAAAACAATTGTTAAATGTTTGCACAAAAGTTTTGGCTTGGGTTAGAGTGGAGGGAAGAAGAAGAATGGCTAAAGTCTTAGGCATACAAAAGGTGAGGGATAAGAAGCAAAACCACAAATGGAGTTCCTCTCTTGAGATCATATTAATGATCCAAGTAGCTCCCATCCTTTGGAATAAGCAATCACATAAGCATAAACTCAAACAATCAACAATCAATGAATTCTTGGAAAAGCTCCCCAAGGTATCTTGGATCCCTCTTTCTTAGAAGCTCATGGTAATGGTTCCTCAATTTGGCTCAATATTGGAATCCCTAGCACAAAAACACACACATCAAGAAGTTCTATAAACAATCAAAGAATGGACAAGAGGGAGTTTAGAATATAGTCCTTTCAATGTTCATCTTCAAGCTTTAAGCATTCTAAAGGCATGAGGCCTAGTTGCTCTTTGACATTTAAGCACTCTAAAGGCATGAGGCCTAGTTTCTCTTCAAACTCCATTAGCTTGGGTAAGGTCCTAATATCTAAGTCCATTTGTCCATTTCTTTGCATTTGGTCCATAACAATCAAAACAAAACACAAGCACAATAGATATATACACAATTATGTGCTCAAGTGAGCAAAAGGCAAATTGCATTAACATAAACATGTGCTCAAGTGAGCAAAAGAAAAAGAAAATGGATAATATGTACAAGAATAATAAATTGCATAAATGTAAAGTGCAAAAAGTAAATGTTAATGGTTAACGGTTAGTGTTAGTAGTTAGTGTGCCATAAGGCAAATTTAGCGCTATGTTAAGCAATCGTAATTGGACTTATGTAGAAGTCACAACTATCTGAGGCCGGTAAATAATAATGTAGGCAAACAACACAAGTTAGAAGTCTTGATTAGTGAACCAAGTTCCAACAACTTGCCATGCCAAAAAGAAAAGAGAATTGATCTTGTATTGGTTTAAGTCTTTTGCATGATTTAGGAAGCAACCTATCCTTAATGCAAAGCCATTCACTTGATCATTTGATCAAGATGAGTTAGATTAGAATCAAGGAAGATTAAACCTCCCTCATCAATGCTAACTTATCAACCTTCAACTCATTGATCAAAAAGAAGAAAGAAGAAGATGAATAATGGAAAATGGAAAAGGAAAGAATAAAGTGCATTAAATGAAATAAAATGTACCAATCAACAAGTGTTGACCAATGACATTGAGGATCATGGTCAAACAATCAGAAACAGAAGTGAGATGAAGATTGGAAGTCAAGAAATGAACAAAATATTTTTGGCATTTTTTTATATTCAAAATAAACTTGAATTAAAATAATAAAGAAAGGTCAAACTTCAAAATCACTTCAAATCAACCTTGAAAGGTCCAAGTGATTTATCCCAAGTTCAACAAGGTCAAACAAAGTTTGACAAAAAATTTCAGCATTTTTAAAAGTCAGAAACTATTTTTAATCAATTAAAAATGAATAAAAATAACCTAATTGAACTAAAATCTCAAATAAAGCTCAAATCAATTAAAAAATTTATGAGAATATTTTTCATAGATCCATCATCATTCAAATAGGTTAGGAAAATATTTTTGTATTTTTTGAATATTAAAAACTATTTAAAATGAATTAAAAATAACCAGAAAAGAGAAAATTCACAAAAAATATCAAATGATAAAATAAAAAATATTAAAAATCATTTTTAGAAACTAGAATTTAAATGGAGAAGAATGCAATTGGTCACATACTTTTTGGAATAAAAATAAAGAAGTTATGAATTTTTGAAAATAAAGGAAATAAAAGAAATAAAAACAGAAATTAGAAAAATAAAAAAAACCACAAGCGTCTGATCAAGCCTCATTAATTGACGTGGCTGATCAGACGGATGTGAGATGCGCGCTTATGGTGAGTCCAAGTCAAATGCGTCACACCTGGCATTAAGTGAAGTCAAACATAACAAGGGCCAGGATTAGATCGTGGGAAGCGCATCCAAGGGTCCAAATTCAATATGGCAAGAGACGGTGGTGTACACCACCGTCTTCTCCGGCGAGCATGCGTTTTCCGGCGACATTTGCAGGTTTTAAAAACTTAATAAAAATGAGCGATCCTCATATCATTGGAAAGCTGGGGTGATGTACATCACCCTTGTAACCTTGGATTGTACTCAAAGTTTCTATGGAGTGAGAAATCAGAGTTGGAAAATCCAGGTGCATGAACTGAAATTCATCAAAACATAAAATCAAAGCCACCACTGGCTTTCCTCTTAGGTGAGGACTTCAGAAAACACATTGGCCCGGAAAATAGATCATGGAACAAGGAGATTCGAAGCAAAAACCAGTTGAACCATACCTTTGGATTGTGAAGATTTGAGCTCTTTTCCCTGCTTCCTTTTGCAAAACAGAAGTTCAATGGATCATATGGGGAAGGTCTAGGAACTTTAGATTTAAAGATTCAACCAAATTCAGTTGAATTTCAGATCTGAAAATTTTATGAAATGTGAACTAGTTCCTTTGGTAATGACTATGGATTCAGTTGTGGAGCATATCAGGCGCCTTTAGGTTGATTTTGGAAGTGAGCAATGCCTTCTATTTATAGATGGAGCTGATGCAAAGCAAGGTGAATTTCGTGTGCATGAAAATTGAAGGCCTCCATGCATGGGCCTGTACAGGCGCATGGAGGGCCCAAAAGCCAATGCAAATGGATGCTGAAATGATTTGGAGAAGGTTTGGACGTGTGGTTTGCACTCCAATTGCTTGCATATGAAGTTTCACCATGAAATGCATAATTGGTCATAAAACTTCATCTCTTCGAAAATGCCACTTGGAAAATTGAAACATAGGCATGTGGGTAATGGTTAGAAAGGTCTTGGCATAAGGAACAAATGTTATGTTGAGCAAGAACTCATTTGGAATGTGGAAATTTATGAAAACAGGCCATGAAGTTCATAGTGCAAAACATGCTTTTGAGAATTTTGTCAAATTGAACCAACTTCAAGCCCTTCTGTTTTGATGATGTAAGCTTCAAATGGAAAACCTTCAACATCAAAGTTGTAGATCACTTCAAGACAATCAAAATGAACTTATATTTTTCATCATTTGGATTTTTGATGAAGAAGTTATGGGCACTAGAATTTGGACTTTTTTGCTTTTCAATGCATTTGGTCCAAAGTGACATATAATGTTTTGCATTATCACATGTATTTCTTTTGAGATTTTGAAATTTTGTTCAACATAAAATTTGAATTATACATCTTAATCTTTCCAATTCATTTGATCCCACCTCAAAATCATAAAAAATGAATGAGTTATGTTCTTGGGAAATTGACCCAAAATTAGGGTTTCAGTCAAAATGACCTACAATGTCTTGGAATGGGAGATGACCTTCCAAGCTTCAAATCAATTTTGGATTAACATGAAAGTTGTTCATATTGTCTTTAAGAACATTCTTTCTTTTGGGATCATCTCCATTTGACCAACACATAAAAAATTTAGGTCTCAGTGCACTTCAAAATAGTCAGATGAATTGACTGATCAACTTCTCAAGTCCACAACTCATATCTTGATGAATTGATGATTGAGGACACCCAAATAAGTTAAAATATGCATGAAATGATGAATTAAATAACTTCCCTTGATTGTATTTGACCATGGGCTGAGGTTGCTTCACTAGCAAGGCATTGTAGGTGATCAGATGAATTAGGGTTTCCTTGAGGAACAAACCTCAAACCCTTTGATTTGATTTGATCAAAATGATGAGTTGAAATACTAGGGAGGCATATTTGATGGATGAGAGCTTTGGGAACCATTACCATGCTTGCTTTCATCTTCTTTTGACCATATCTTTACACAAAGGATCTCCTTGAAGCTCTTGACCTTGTGGTTGCTCAAGCTACAAACAAAAGATGTTAGTGACATATTTTTGTGCTTTTGGTTAGTAAATAAAGATGAGAAAAGCAATAATATACAATTCAAGCATGCTTGGTGATCTCAAACCACTCACAAGAGGTTCCACCCAAAGGCAAAGAGAACCAAGATGCTCAATGATCCTTGAGGCTTTGCAAATGAAATGTTATGATGCCATGAGGGATCTTAGGTCCAAAATTGGGGTCTTACACGTACATCTGTCCGCACTTTAACATGGGAAACCCCTTCCTCTCTTGTTTATAGCATGGAGGTTGTGCTCCCCGCGGAGGTTGATATCCCATCAATGAGAGTCTTGATGGAAGCCAAGTTGACTGAAGTTGAATGGGTTCAGAGTCGTTATGACCAATTGAACTTGATTGAAGAGAAGAGTTTGACTGCCATGTGTCATGGTCAGCTATATCAGCAAAGGATGAAGAAAGCTTTTGATAAGAAGGTCAAGCCTCGTATGTTCCGAGAAGGTGACCTCGTGCTCAAGAAAGTCTTGTCTTTCGCACTTGATTCCAGGAGCAAGTGGACTCCAAATTATGAAGACCCATACGTTGTTAAGAGATCCTTTTCAGGCGGTGCCTTGTTGCTTACAACTATGGATGGGGAGGATTTCACTCGTCCTGTGAATTCAGATACAGTCAAGAAATACTTCGCCTAAAAAAATAAAAACAGAATAGCTCGCTAAGTTGAAAACCCGAAAGGGCAGCTTAGGCAAAAATGAGTGTCTCGGTGGATTGAAAACCCGAAAGGGCGGTCCAGGCAAAATTTAGAGACATGAAAAATGAATATATATATATATATATATATATATATATATATATATATATATATATATATATATATATATATATATATATATCCCGCTAGATTGAGTACCTCACCCTGGGGCAATCTAGGCAAAAATTAGGGATTTGGCAAGTAACTGCATCCTGACAAGACGTTGCTCTACAATTGTCATATGTCAAAGATTCTCCTTCAGTCGTCATTAACTGAAGCTTCAAATACAATGGATTCAGAGTTGGTGGAGAAATGGTCATTATGTTCAATGTAGCCCTTTTTTTTCCAATATATGTCACCAGTTCCAAATTTGTAAAAATCCATGGGGTCTCGCCATTTGCGGACTACCATTCTATTAAATAAATTTGAGCCTTTATCCAATTCTTGGCACTCTTATTTTTTTTGTTTAACAAATGTTTTCATGTTTTAATTGATAAATATTATTGTTTTAAACAAATAAAGTTTTATAAATTGTTTCTTTAACAAAATGAACATTCACAATGAATGAAAGGATAGTCGAAACGTCTTCAGTGCTCTCCCAAGGATAGTACGATTTCCAAAAGGTGAGACATTTTGTTCATATTCTAGCATGTTTATAGTCCTCTTCATCAGCTTTCAGTTTGTCTCCTCAGCAGGAAGTGATTTAGAGCAGTTGGTGGAAGATCTGTTTATCTTCTATCCCCATCATGTTTCCTTCGAGGGTTGCCTATAGTTTATCCCCTACAGGATTGTCCGGCCTAAGTTTGATAATTTGTATCCCCTCCGTGGTTGAAGATTTCTTCTAAGAATTGGGAGGTGCTGAGGAAAATGTATTGCCTCTTTCCCCAGCGGAGCAAATTGTCCTATCTCCCTTTTGCAGAGTTATCTCACCAACAGTTAGAAAGGAGTGTTTTGATGAAAGGACATCTATTTGGAATTTGTTCCCCACAGAATTTTACATCTTTCTTTGATAAGCTCCCCAATAGAGTTTCTTCTATGGTAGATCTTATCGATTCTCAGCCACTTGTTCCCGAGATTGGATGAGAAGTCTTTTGCAGTTGGTGGTTGTGACTTTGCCCATCCCCACCAGAGCTGATTTCTCCTGTAGGTTTTACCTTTCTTACTGAGATATTGTGCCAGATGTCCATCGATTCTCGGACCTGTTTGTGTTAGATATGTTTGTTTGTCAGCATTAATCATACGCAAATCATGCATATACACGCATAATCATAGCATCCAGATATTCATGTTGCATTATATGCCATATATCTTTGCTTGTTATCTCCTGCTATTGGTGAAATGTTCTTCCCCAAGCAGATGTTTGTGTCTGATCTCCCCACCGAGTTAAGCCCTCGTGGATGATTATTGTTTCTAATTCCTTCCCAGTTGTATATCGGGATGGAATTACTCCCCTGAGTTATACCCTCATTGGGTTGAGTCTTGTTTAATTGTGTCTTTCTACCTTGTTCCTAGATTGACTCCTTCCTTGTTATCCCTTGCAATTTCCCTGTGGTTTAGTTGTTTAATTGCTCAGTAACTAGTAATTGCTCATCTCTTTCCCCGGCGGATCTTGTGGCCTTCTACGCAGTAACCGGTAGTTGTAAGTCCTATTTATGTGGTTTTCTATCCAGTAACCGGTAGATGTAATCCCCTCTTTGTTGGTTATCTTTACCCAGTGACCGGTATTGATTTTCCTTCATGTTTGAGTATACCACCCAGTAGCCGGTGATATATCTCTTGGATAATTGCTTTTATCAAGCAATTCATCCCCGCCGAGTCATCTTTCATTTACCCTTGTTTGGTAATGATTGTTTCTCTTTCTGATTGGTCATCATTTTATACCCAATAATCGGTATCCCGATGTCCTTTCTCTTCGGTCAATTTATCCTTTATTAACCCAGTAACCGGTTGTGGATAATCTTCCATGCGAGTATGTTATCTACGTTATGACGGTAATAGATAATATGTCTCATGCGCTCTTCAGTCGAAGTCTTTTTCTTCCCCAGTTGAGTAAGATTCGTATTTCTTTGTGGAATCGAATGCCCATCCTATAAGTCGAGTTTTCTTTTTCAGCCCTTCTTCCGGATGATGAGTGTCTTGGATATGTTCCCAATTCACGCCTAGTTGGTCACTTATTATATGCCCGGTAACCGGTATCCCTGGTGTTCCTTCCTTCTGCTCCCTATTATGACTTTTTTGTCCCATGCGGAGTCAGTTTTTCCCCGAGTTGAGATGTGCCTTTTGGGTCCTTCTCAGATGTTTTGGATGATTGATATCTCTCACCCTTATACTGATCTTAGATATTCTCTCTCCCTAAGCGTGTTGTTTTTTCACCCAGTAACCGGTGTTTTGATAACATGTCTCTCTTTGAGTTTATTACCTAGTACGCGGTAATATCTCGTTGTTTCTTCCTCAGCTGAGTCCTTTGTGGACATCCCCGTCTGAGACCGAATTTTTATCCAAGGTATACTTTGTGGATAATTTTGTTGTATTGGCATATTCTCCAATACATGCATCTTTGCGTCAGCTTGAGTCTTTCCACCAATTTATTTTCATGGAACCCCTTCGTGTCTCCCGGAAGTTTTCAAGTCGTGACCTACTCACGCATTTTTTACCTTATTTCCCCCAGAGTCTTTATCTCCCTAGTGAGTATGTTACTCCTATGGACTTTTTCAGTCTCTCCTAATTTCTTTTCCTTTGTGGCAATTATTCGCCATGAAGATCTATTTTTGCATGCATACATTTGCATCATGAGGTCCCTTAGGGACCAAAATTCGTCTCTTTGTTATTATTTAAGCCCATTCTACCTCGTCGAGACGAAGATTTTAACCTTCATATCTCCGGCTAGAATGACCTTAAATAGGGGCATCTGTAAGACCCTAATTTTGACCCTAAGATCCCTCATGGCATCATATCATTGCTCATTGCATTGCCTCAAGGATCATAGCATGTGTGGCTCCTTAACCCTAGAGTGGGACTTGTGTGAGTGGTTTGAGACCACCAAGCATGATTTTATTGTATATTATTTCTTTTCTTATTTTGATTACTAACCAAAAGCACAAAAATATGTCACTAACTCTTTTTGTTTTGAAGCTCAAGTGACCATGTGCTCCAATGCTCCTAGGAGGCTCCTAAGCTCAATGAAATGGCTAGATGAAGATGAGAAAAAGCATGACAATGGTCCACAAAGTTCCTAATCATCATATATGTATCCCAAGTATCTCAATTTTCCAATTTGATCAAGATAACCCAAAGGGCTTGAGGATTGTTTCCCAAGGAAACCCTAATTCAACTGTTCATTGACTATGCCTTGCTCATGAAGCAACCTCAACCTATGATCAAATTTAATCAAGGGAAGTTCTTTAATTAATTATTTCATGCATATATGAGCTTATGTGAGGATCCAAAATCATTCATTCATCAAGATTTGAAGTTTGGCCTTGAGAAGTTGACCACTCAAGTCATTTGACTAAACTCAGGATCACTGAGACACAACTTGTGATGTGATTGTCAAATAAATATGACCCCAAGAGAAAACATGTTCTTAAGAATCATATTAACAACTTTCATGTTCATCAAAAATAAATTTGAAACTTGGAAGGTCATCATTCATTTCAATACATTATAGGTCATTTTGACTAAAACCCTAATTTTTGATCAACTTCCCAAGGACCTAACTTCCTTAAGTTTTATGATTTTGAGGTGAGACCAATTGAATTGGAAATCTTAAGATGTCTAATTCAAATTTTATGTTGGAAAAAATTTCATAATCCTAAAAGAAATACATCTGATAATACAAAACATTATAGGTCACTTTGGACCTAAGCCATTGATTTTGAAAAATGTCCAACTTCAAGTGCCCATAACTTTCTCATAAAAAATCCAAATGATGCAAACTTTAAGTCTAAATTGATCATCTTGAAAATATATACAACTTTCGTGTTGGAGGATTTTCTATTTGAGGCATGCATCATTGAAATAGAGGGGCTTGAAGATGCTTGCTTTTGGCCAAAATTTCAAAGGGGAACTTAGACATGTTTTGTACCCAAACCTTCACAGCCAGTTTTCATAAATTTCCAATTGCCAAATGAATTTTTTCCCAACATGACTTTTGTTCCTTATTTCAAGGGCATTCCAACCATTACTCACATTAATTTTTTGGAATTTCCA
Source organism: Lathyrus oleraceus (assembly GCF_024323335.1). Taxonomy (NCBI): domain Eukaryota; kingdom Viridiplantae; phylum Streptophyta; class Magnoliopsida; order Fabales; family Fabaceae; genus Lathyrus; species Lathyrus oleraceus. Next base: position 308,324,238 of record NC_066580.1, read on the forward strand.
TGAGTGAGTTTCTAAGAGCTTCATGTTTATGTTCATTTTTGCATTTCACTTTGTAACTTGGTGTGCAAGCTTGTGCAGCCCCTTGTGCACGTCCAATTCACTTCCAATTGATCTCAGCATTGATTTTGATTCATTCTTGGGCGTCACATGCGGCTGTACAGGCCCATGCAAGGAGAATTTAAACTTCATGCACACGAGGGAAGCATTGCCTTGCATCACATTTCAGCTATAAATAAGAGCTCATTCTCATTCAAATGGAAACCAAGTGGAGATCTGAAGTGCTGCTGAATTGAAAACCAAACCCTCACTAAAGGAATTTTCATTTTTATTTCACTTTTTCAAGCTTGAATTTCAACATCATTAGTTGATCTTCAAAGCTCAATTCCTTAACCTAGCATCACCATCATACTTCCAGAGCAAAAGTAAATCAAGAGCTTGGACAATTCGTGTTGTTTGAAGTTGCATTTCAGAGGTAGAACACCATACTTTCTTGATCTAGATCTTGCAATATGATGTGAATTTCTTTGGTTTGTACTGTTTTCTGAAGTCCTCATGCATGAGGCAGGCCAGTGGTGGTCTTAATTTTGCAAATCGTGCCATTTCAGTTCATGCACCACGATCTTCAAGCTCATGTTTCTCTTTAAATAGGAACTGTGAGGATGATCCATGGTTACAGGGGTGATGTACATCACATCAGCTTCATTTTGATGTCCTCAGTTTTCATTTTCATTAAACTTCATTTCCCTGCGTGTGGTGGCCGGATCTAGTTAGATCATCGGAGAAGATAGTAGTTTCCACCACCATCCCCACGTGGTAGCCTCCCATCCATTGGATCTTGCTGAAACGTTTTAATCGTGGTCTTTCATTATGTTGACTTGTTTTAATGCAAAGTGTAGCGCGCTTGACTCAAGTGTTTCGTGTATCCGCGCCTCTGAGCCACATGATCATTGTCGCGTCAATTAATGAAACCATCAGAGGGTGCTGGATTTTCCTGATTTTCTTATTTTTCTTTTAATTCCATTTAATTCCTTTTATTTTCAAAAATTCATAAATATTTTATTTGAAGTCACAAAAATATGAGACCAATGCCAAAAAATTTCTTGAAAAATCTAGTTTCATATTTTGATTTTTAATTATTTTTGTGACTTCATTTAATATTTTTTGTGAATTATTTGCTTTTTAATAGTTTTAATTCATTTTAAAATACTTTTTGATATTTGAATATTCCAAAAATATTTTCCTAACACCTATGGATCATGATAAGTCAATGAAAAATAGTCTCATCAATTTCTTAATTGATTTGAGATATATTTGAGATTTTAATTCATATTGTGTTATTTTTCATGGTTTTTAATTTTTTTTAAATAGTTTCTGATTTCAAAAAATTATTGAAAAAAATTGTCAAAGTTTGTTTGACCATGTTAGACCTATGAGAATTTAATTGGACTTGTTGAAGTTGATTTGAATTGAATTGGAGATTTGACCATATTTTGTTTATTTTATTTCGCATTTATTTTTAATTCAAAAAATACCAAAAAAAATATGTTTGACTTGTTGACTTGTAATCTTCATTTCTCTTCTGTTTAGCATTGGTTGATGATGACTTGGTTCACATTTGATCAATCTAGTTTGATACTTTATTTCTCTTTCCATTCATTTCATCTTCATCCCATTTCTTTTTATTTTTGGCCAATGAGTTAATGTCTTATGGTTAGTCTTGACAAATGAGAGGTTTAACCTTCTTTGATCCAAACCAAACTCAACTTGATCCAAGATCAAGTGAGTTATTTTCTGTTCAAGATAGATTGCTTCTTGGTCAAGCAAAAAACCTAAAGTCCATACAAGGCCATTCTCTTTTCTTTTGGCATGGCAAGTTTTTGGAGCTTGGCTTACTAGTCATGATCTCTAACTTGTATTTATTTGCCTATAGTTTTATTGACCGGCCTCAGATAGGTGTGACTACTACATTAGTCCACTTACGATTGCTTAACATAGCGCTACATTGTCTTATGACAAACTAACATAACCATACTAATTACTAACTTTAATTTGAGCATTTAATTTCTTTCAATTTACTTTAATGTCATTTATTTCTTGCTCATTTATTCATATTGCTTTTCATTTTGCTCACTTGAGCATATATTTTATGTTTATGTCATTTTCCTTTTGCTCATTTGAGCTCATTATTGTATATAAATATATTGTTGTCTTGTGTCTGTTTTGCCTTTGTTTTGTGTGAACCCAATGCAAAAAAGGAGAAAGGGCCTAGAATTAGGATATACCTATGCTTAAAGGAGTTCAAGAGCAACTAGGCCTCATGCCTTTAGAATGCTAAACTTGTTGAAGAGCAACTAGGCCTCATGCCTTTAGAGTGCTAAATCTCAAAGTTGACTGCAAAGGACTTCCTTTCCAAAACTTATTCTTTGTCCATTACTCTTATTGTGTTGTGAACTTTTTGATGTTTGCTCTTGTGTGATAGGGATCCCATCTTGAGATAGTAAAGAGGACCATTGTCATGAGTAGCCAAGTTAAGAGAGACAAGGCAAATGGAGATCCTAGGAGCTTGAATCTAAATTTGTTTGATTGCTTGATTGTGTGCTAAGTCCAAAGGAAAGGAGCATCTTGAATCATCTCTATGATTTCAAGAAAAGGAACTCCAAGGGTTTTATCTTCTCTCTTATCTTTGTATGCTTTAGGACTAGCCCTTCTCTTCTTCTCTCCACTCTAACCCAAGCCAAAATCTTTTCTTTCAAACTTCTACATTGTTTTTAAACTAGAAACCTGGGCCTTATGCCTTTGACTTTTCAAACTTTTTTTCATTAGTACTCATTGTGAATGAATCTTAACCCTACTTTGACTTCATTTTTGTAAGTACATCTAACTTGTAAATACAACTCATTTCAAGTTGTTTTGTGGTTCCAATGGCCACCTTTGCTAAAACTTTTCATAAACATTAGCCATAGGTTTGAGTTATCATAGTGGTTGGTGTAAACCTCACCTCATCCTTAGTGGTTGGATTATAAGTCTTTCATGCTTATTATAGGGTTAACCCCTCACTAGTATGTTGAAGCCTTCCTCTCATGGTGGATTGCTGGTTTAGGTTGAGTTTTCTCCCTTTGATAACAAAAGACCTTAAGGCTTTTGATCAAATCAATTCACCAATCTTTGAGATTTTTACCCCGAACTACGAGGTTTTGATCCTACCTTTGTGATGGTACGTAGGCAATGGGTTCATCCATTCAAACAACAAAATTTGTAAATATAATCTATTCTCTTCTCATCCCCCCAATGTTTTGCACATATTTTTACAAATACCAACCTACAACACATATTTGTAAAAAGAGGTTCCCTGAGAGTACTAAGGATGTTTTGGGTGCATAAAACCTTCCCATTTCATAACCCCCTTACCTAGATCTCTGACATTTTTATTAGTTTTTAATTTGATAAAACTTCTTACTTGGAATTTATTCTCTTTTTAGCCTTTCCTTTGGACAAAACAGTACAAGCCACAATTATTTTATGATATCTGAGGCTTCTTGAACCCTCAAGGATCCCTATAAATAGATGACAAAGCCTCAGCTATCCACACAACAAGCTTACCAAGCAAAACTTCATTTTTGCAAGCTTTTGACCTTAACCTCCATTTCTCCCATTTGGCTCGTGCATTCTGCAAACCAAAGAGTTCAATCATCTCCTGAGAACTCATAGGCATTAGGAGGGGCATCAAACAGTAGTTGGAAGTAGAGTAGAGGCATTGAACCTTGCTCCAATAGGTATACTGTTAACTTCGAAACTCATTATACATCCATCATTCCCATGTGATTTCTGAAGCAAACATGTAGCACTCATTGTATTAAGAGTGATCATTGGTTCACATGCCATTTATCTTGTTGTTCATTATGAACAACTGCGATCTTTACTTCACTGAAAATGGTTGAGAAATGAAGGAGATATGCTTGATCAAAATCTGGAAGAAAAAATAAGACAATAAGAGAGAGAAGCGAGAGCTTGAAGAAGATGTTTAGGTGGCGTTGAAAAGTCAAACCAACTGCGTTTTATAATATATACAACTGGTTGTGTTCTAACTAACGGATGTATAACCACCCCAGTGGTAGAAGAGCACACCCTAAGTCACTTGTAACCAAAAGGTCTGGGGTTTGAACCTGGCCAATGTATTGTTTTATTTTCTCACTTGTTAAATTTCCATTTCTTTTTCCACAACTTTAGAAAATCATAAACTTTTGCTCCTTTAACATTTTTGATCCATTCTTTTTTATATTTGTTCATGAGAATGTCTATTTTTATGATGATGCAAAAAACCCAAAAAAAAATCTTATTTATTTCACCATTCTTTATTGGATATAAAACATGTGCTTTTAAGTGTTTTTTAAGGCTCCTAATCAATTCCTTTGGTTCATCTCTTGGTTGTTCTTGATGTTGAATGCTTGTATGATCATAAGATACTCTTTTAAATGTTGATTATTGTCCTTAACATGCTAAACTTGATTACTTTCATACCATGCTGACATTGATTCACTTTGAAAACATGCTTGAATGAATGATTAAAAGATGATTAGGGTTTCTATTTTATTGCTTCATATTCATACCATGATTAGGGTTTAGGTCTAAACTTGTCCTTAACATGTTCTTGCCTCTTGTTTTACTTGTATGCATAATGATCCATTTAGGGTTTTACCCAGTCCATACCATGTTCATATGATCCATGTTTTGAATATCTTCCTTTTTCCATAACTTTTCTTGATAATTATATACCATGATTATGATACTTTTCTTGTGATACTCCACTTGTATTCTATCTTAACTTGTGATATTATATCCATGTCTTGTAAATGTTTATCATTTCCTCCATAAACTTCCATAATGTTGAACATGTATATGATATTTGTTCATGTGCTATCTCTTGTGATGTTATGTAAACCTTTGTCATTTTTGTTTATGTCCATCATGCCTCAAAAACATGTAGGTAAGTTGTTCATGTCTTACCAATTTATGTATCTTTACGTATATAAATCCAAGGGAAAGGATCTTATGTTGACTTCCTAGTCATGTACTATCTATTTGTTTGTTGACTTTGTTTATCCATTCATGCATTTACCCTAAACCAAACCCTACCCCTTTTTCAAGCTAAAACACCAACACAAACCTTGACTTACTTTTAGTCAATGGACTTTCAATTACACTTGAAAATGCTTTAGTACACATGAGTTATTTCAAACACAAAACTTGACTTACTTTTAGTCAATGGATCTTTCAATTACATTCCCCAATGCTTCAGTACACATGAAGCATCTCAAATTCAAAGTTTGACTTACCTTTAGTCAAGTAACACTCTCCAAAACATTTTATCCCTTTCATTGCCCATTCAAAATGCAAACACCTTCTAAACCAAAACATAGGTAAACTCAAAAGGTTCCTGTAGAGTACTACATATGTTTAGGATGCTAATACCTCCCTTTGAATAACTAACCCTCGTACCTGCGATCTCTACTTGCTTTGCTTCTATTTTTTACTATTTGCTATGCATGTTTACTTTGGGTTTATATTGAATATTTTCTCCTTCCCTTGTTAAAATAAAAGTTCAGTGGTGATATCAATGTTTTGCGAGTCAAGTTAATCCAATAGATTGGTCTCCGATTCTCATTGCGACACTTTGTATTCATTATCCTTTTTTTCTAAGCATAATATTTTTTTATTGTATCTGAATTCACTGGCATCGGCAAGTCATCCCCATCCATTGTGTTGAGAATGAGAGCCCCTCATGAGAAGGCATTTTTGACAAGGAAGGGTCCTTCATAGTTGGGAGTCCACTTGCCTCGGGGATCCGAGTGAATAGGAGAATATCTCTTGAGTACACATTCACCTACTTGGTACACACGGGGCTGAACCTTCTTATCAAAATCTATTTTGAGGCGTGTCTTGTACATCTGACCATGGAAGACAGTGGTCAAACGTTTCTTTTCAATGAGATTCAGCTGATCATATCTGGATTAAACCCATTCCGCTTCATCAAAATTTTCTTAGAGAGGGAATTTTAACTTCAATAGGCAAAACAACCTCCATTCCATATACAAGCGAATAAGGAGTTTCCCCAGTGGAAGTGCGCACTCAAGTTCTATAGGCATGAAAAGTAAAAGGAAGCATTTTTTTCCAGTCCTTATACGTATTGAACATCTTATGGAAAATTCTCTTGATGTTCTTGTTAATTGATTTGACGTTGCCATTCATCTTGGGTCGGTATGATGACAGTTGTGATGCTCGATCTTGAACTCTTGGCATAACTCACTCATCATTTTTTTGTTGAGGTTACTAGCGTTGTCAGTAATAATCTCTCTAGGAACACCGTAGCGACAAATTATGTATTTCTTTATGAATCGTGTAACCACTTGCCTTGAAACATTTGCATAGGAAGAAGCTTTAACCCACTTTGTGAAGTAGTCAATGGCAACTAGGATGAAATGATGACCGTTATAATCTTTATGTTCGATCATGCCAATCATGTCAATACCCCACATGGAGAAGGTTGATCGCTCGACTGGGTGAGTCGAGAATGGGATACAAACTGCAAGTGCACAGTTCTATCACGTAGTTTTAAAAGATATCGATCCCACAAGGACTTATGAATCGATATACCGTTATCTAAGGTTACTACGTAAATCTAAGGTGAAAATGTTTGATTGTTTGGGGAAAAACTAAGAGCTAAACTAATATCTAGATTAAATATTAATGAAACGGATATCGGTATGTAGTTCGTCAAAACTAGGGAATCAAGTCTTTGTCGGTTTCTTGGTTTTAAAATGAATCGTTTCGGTTAACTTTATTGGTTAAAGGTTTTATCTCAAACTCTCGCTCTGTTGAATAAACCATGATTTTATATTAATGTAGCTGTCACTTATAATTAAGTCAAAAACCATATTTTGAAAACAATAAAGTTGCAGAAACTCCTTTTAAGAAAATACTGACCGTTTTAAACACCCTTATCTCAAACTCTCGCTCTGTTGACTTAGGTTATATAATCAAATCCAAATGCTTAACTCTCGTCCTCACATTCAATCTTTAAAAATACTTTTTGGAAAAGGTCAGAATTTAATTAACTCTAAAACTTGCTCTCGCCCTGATCTAGAATTAATGCCTAACTTACACTGTCCAGTTAAAATCTCAAACTCTCGCTCTATTGATTTTAACTTCTTTATGTCTTTTACTTTTGTAAAAAATCTTGTTATTAAACCTGTAAGTTGAGACCGTAAAAAGATTGATTTTGATTTTAAGTTTAGATAGACCGACTCAGTCTTGATCCCTTATTCTGCTTACTTTACATACCGATATCTAGGCGAATTAGCCAGACATGCTAAATAAATAAGAATTTATATCATGCATAAACAGACTCATTCCAGGCAGATAATATAGATAAATAATAAAACAAAATATTAAATAATGATTAAAGAACCTGAATGCGTAATACAATAGTCTTGAACACTCCACCACAAGCCGGTAGGATTTGTTCTTGGATTCTTCAATTAAACAGTAAATTAAATCAAGGAAATAAAACTGGAATATAACGTAAGGTTAAATCCGGTATAAAGTTGCACAATAGTTTCCGGTGTAGAAACTATTATGCGAAAAATATCTAAAAGCTAAAACGGGAAAGGTAAATTTGCAAGGGAAAAAGAATGTAAAGCTTGCAAAAGAAATAAATAAAATAAACAATGCTGGAAAAGAAAAATAAGCAAAAGCTAAAACAGAAGGTTTGAAAAGCTTCGGCAGAGTAGACGGCAAAAGAGGGGAGAGGAAGCGGAACCCTTTTAGGTTTCTAATGTAGCTATTTATAGTAGTGCTTCTAACTGCTTTTTGTTTCCCACGAGTCTTCAGCATGGCTAAATACACGGCGTGGGCATAGGACACGAACTCTCTCAACGTCTCTTCAATTCTTCTGAGGGCGTGACTTGCGCCAAAAAGCTAGTGGAATGGTGTGACGCTCGTCACACCATGTGTGACGCTCGTCACAGGGGTGCTTTTAGTGTGACGCTCGTCACAACCCTTGTGACGCCCGTCACAGGCACAACGTGCGCTTTCTTTGGGCTGGGCTTGGTCTTTGATATTTGTTTCCTTTTTACTCCTTTCTACACCTCCTTTTCTTCCCTTTTTCACTTTTGCTTCAAAATGGATACCTGACATAAATAGCAAGGAAATACTGCATAATATCTGATAAAATGAGATAAACTAAAGTGAATGATAATATAATCTAATTGAATTAAGTCTTAAAATGTGATATAATTTCGTGTTATCAAAGGTCCAAGTAGAAGTCAACACATTCAATGGAGTCGGAGAAAAATGGATCTTGTCACCAAATATCTGGCATTTGTTACATCTCTTGACAAAGTTGTAACAGTTGACCTTCATGGTTATCCAATAATAACCATCCCGAAGGATCTTTTTGGCCATGGCGAGGACCTTAGCATGTACACCTTCACAACCCTCATTGATGGACCTTATGATCGTGCTTGTATCGTGTCTGTCCACGCATATGAGCAGCCCGGAATCATAATTCCTCTTGTACAACACATCCCGATTCAAGAAGAACTTAGCAGAAAATCTTCTCAAAGACTTCTTATTAGTGATGGATTCTTTCTCGGCTAACTCTTGTTTTTCTAGATATATCTTAATGTCTAAGAACCAAGGCTTATTGTCAAATTTGACCTCCATTGCTAGACAGTGTGTTGGTTCATCCAAGAGGTCAATGCGGATGGCAGGGGCTTCATTCTTCCATTTGACTTTAAACATGGATTCCAGAGTAGCTAAAGCATCGACTAACTGATTCTCTTCCCTTGGGATATAAGAAAAGTGATTTCATCAAAATAGGGAATCAGCTTCAGCATGTGTTCTTTGTATGGGATCAACTTCTTATCCCGAGTTTCCCAGTATCCTCGAACTTTACTGATCCCTAAAGAAGAGTCCCCATACACTTCAAGAATCTTTATTCTTAAGTCAATAGTTGCTTCAATATCGTAGATGCACGCTTCATATTCTTCCATATTGTTGGTGTAGTCAAAGCATAATCTAGCAGTGAATGGAATGTGAAAACCAGTCGGAGATATGATAATTGATCCTATCCTATGACCTTTTGCATTAGAGGCACTGTCGAACACGAGCGTCTACCACGATCCTGGTTTGGGTCCTTCGTCGGGGCCTGGGATATTTCAATCTCAAATGAACATGATATCCTCATCAATAATGTCAAACTTCATTGGTTGATAACCCTCCACGGGTTGATGGGCAAGGTAGTCATACAAGATGCTCCCCTTGATTGCTTTTTGTGTTACATATTGGATTTCGTACTCGATTAACAGCATTTGCCATCGGTCATTCTTCCATTGACAACAGGCTTCTCAAAAGTGTACTTTATTGGATCCATTTTGGATATCAACAAAGTTGTATGTAAAATCATATATTGTCGTAGGCATCGAGTTGCCCAAGTTAAAGTATAACAAGTCTTCTCCAACAGTGAGTATTTGGTCTCATATTCGGTGAACTTCTTGCTTAGGTAATAGATTGCGTGCTCTTTTTGGCCCGTGTCATCTAACACAGTAAGATTGATCTAACACAGTAAGATTGATCTAACACAGTAAGATACATGATTAATGGCCTACCAGGAACATGTGGTTTCAAGATCGGTGGTTCTTTCAAGTATTGTGTTATTTTGTCAAATTCCACTTGATAGTCATTATTCCACATGATTTCTTGATTATTTCTTAACAATTTGAAAATCGGTTCACAAGTAGCTATCAAATGAGAGATGAAACATGAAATGTAGTTAAGTTGTCCAAGGAAACTTCATACTTCTTTTTCTGTTTTCGGATTTGGCATGTCTTGAATGGCTCTGACTTTATTAGGATCAACCCCAATACCCTTCTGACTCACAATGAACCCCAATAACTTGTCAGGTCGGACCCCAAAGATGCACTTTGCAGGATTCAACCTTAGTTTTAATTTTTGGAGTTTGGAAAATAGCTTTCTAAAATGGTCCAAGTGGTCGTCTTAAGTCTTGGATTTGGAAATCATACCGTCTATATAAACTTCAATCTCTTTGTGGATCATGTCGTGAAAGAAAGTCATCATAGCATGCTGATATGTTACCCCTGCATTCTTCAAACCAAATAGCATGACTTTGTAGCAGTAGGTTCCCCAAGGTGTAATTAAAGTTTTCTTCTACATATCATCTAGAGCCATCTTTATTTGATTGTACCCTAAAAACCCGTCCATGAAGGAAAACACTGAGTGTTGAGCAGTTTTGTCTACCAAAACATCAATATAAGGCAAATAAAAGTCATCCTTCAAACTCACTTTGTTAAGATCTCGATAATCTACACACATTCTAACCTTCTCATCCTTCTTTGGAATCGGAATGATGTTAGCAACCCACTAAGGATATTCAACAATATCTAAGAAGCCAACATCAAACTGCTTTTTAACCTCTGGATTGATCACTTCTATCGGCTCTTTATGTGGATGAATCTCTTTTTCTTCATGCTCAAGAATCCTTGCAAGTTCATCCAGTTTTGCACAATCTTCCTCACCGCTGTCTTGACTTGGTTGATCAAAAACCCATATTTATAGCGAACTTTAGCCAAGTTATTTTCAGTGGAATTATTTGCTTTGCATGCGTATGAGCTTATTTTAGCATGAGCTTTTTGAAAAAAGTGTAAAGGAAAAAGAAAATTTTGCCATTTTATTTTAGTGAAAAAGTAAAAATAACAAAAATAAAATGGATCTTGATTTTGAATGTAAAAAACTGCCTTTCGTTGATTTCATAATATGTTTAAAACAATGGAAAACCCTTACATGCTATCAACATGCCTAGGGCAAGGGCATGGGCAAGGGAAGAGAAAAACAAAATGCATTACATCTATTATTAAAGGACTATAGGAACTACAGTAGTTGTCCAACTATCTAGCTTGAATCCAAGAGGACACTTACGGATGAAACCGAAGACTGATGGGTTGCTGGAGCTTACACCATCAACCACTATTATGGAAAGATCATATTGGTAGCTTGCACTGCTGAACTGAACTGGATTGAACTTCTTGCACCCCCTTGCACTGACAGGAAGCAGGATGATACCAAGACCAAAGTGGTCGTGCTTTTCAGCTACACTCATAATCTGGCCCAACCAGATAGAAAGCCATTCTCAAAAGTCTCCTTAGCACTCTTTGTTGAGGATAACACTATAGATGCTGACTGGATTTGATTAACAGAAGAAAAGTTGACATCCTCAAAATCTAAATAATGGAAAGGGACCTCATTTATCCCTTCCTCAGTCTCCACATATTAAAAGGATGACAACTCACTGATCAAAAAGTACTCCTCGCCATAGACAACCATGAGCTTATCTCCAAACATGAACCTTAATTTCTTATGTAAAGTGGATGTTACTGCATTGGCAACATGAATCCACAACCTCCATAATAGGCAGTTGTAAGCAGGATGAATGTCCATAACTTGAAAGGTGATAGTGAATTGGTTAGGACCCACACAGATTGGAAAGTCCTCCTCCATCAAAAGCTCGTACAATCAGTGCACTAGCCCGCATCCCTGGTCCTTCAAACTGCAATTGACTCAATGTTCTCTTTGGTAACACATTGAGTGAAGAGCCCGTATCAACCAGGACCCTAGAGACCAAAGTATTTGCATAAGTAACAGATATGTGCAAAGCCTTTTTATGGTTGTGCCCCTCAGGTGTCAATTCTACTTCTTTAAAACCCAAGTATCGACTTGAAGTGATGTTAGCTACTACATCATCAAATTGATCAACCGTAATGTCTTGCATCATGTGAGCGGTATTAAGAACTTTCAACAGAGCCTTACGACGAGCCTCCGACCTGAGTAACAATGACAAGATTGAAATCATGGAAGGATTTTGACCCAAATGGTCAAAAATCTTGAAATAACTCTTCTTAATCAACTTAAGGAACTCGTGTCCCTCTTCTGTAGTAATATTTTCAATTTGCTTCTGTTCTTTGGCTACTTCTTTTCCCTTTGTAGTGACGACTTCAGTTGTGCTACTGGAATTATCCTTTGACATTAATTAACTAAGAGTCTCAATTGGAACAGTAGGAACAACCATAGGTGTCCCTTCCCAAGGAGGATGAATGGGAACCACCAATGGTTTTTGAATAACTTTGGGAGTATACTTTGGTGCAAACATGTGACCGCTTCAGGTCATCCCACCTGTACCTGCTACGTTGACAATTTCAGCATCGAAAAACTAGATCTCTTTTCCACCAACAGAGATAGCTACGTAATACTTCCAGGGCACCCACCTTGGAATCTTGGTAAGGAAAAGGAGCGGGAACACGAATGTTAATGGGTTGTATTTTCTTCATTGGAGCCTCAATCTTCTTCTTGCGATATACAATCTCGATTAGCTCCATGACATAAACGTCTTCCATGGATCTAAATTTTGCAAACTATAATACCCCCTGATTCATCAACTCTTAAACACAGTCCTTGAGTTCTTCACATTTCTCTGGCTCAGTCTTGCATACGCCGCATTTGTCATGAACATCAGCCAAAACACCATGCTTCTGTAAATTTGTTGAGATAACCAATAATGGAGTCTTCAAATCACCAATTAGACTAACCATTTATGTTTCCTCTTCTTCAAGAACCACGTTAACTGTCGGACTACCACGGTTGGGCAACAAATTATTCTTTATATTTGCCTTATCCTAAGTGAAAGAAAGAATATTTTGATCAATAAGGTCTTGCACTCTGTTCTTGAACACAGTACAGTCTTTAGTTGAATGCCTAATATAGCCTGCATGGAAAGCACATGATACATTAGGGTTGTGTTTTAGATTATACGGAAACACTACCGCTGGAATCTCTTTAGGAACAAAGGCCCCTACATTCACCAGGTAGGGCAATAACTGAGTGTATGTCACATGGATCTTTGTATATTGCGCACGCCTATGATTCTCATTATGATTCTAACCCTGATTACGGAGATTCTAATTCTGATTTTTGTTGTTCTAATATTGTTTTTGTGGAGCTTGTCCCTGAGGAGTATGTTGTTGTTGTGGAACATGGAGAGGTTGTCGGAACTGCAATTGATATTGGAAAGGTTGTTGTTAAAACTGAGCGGCGAATATAAATGGATTAGTAACTCATCATTATCAATATAAGAATCCATCTTTTTGTTGTACATGGTGATGTGACTGCGAGGACAGCTCAAACCTTTGTACTTGGGAAAGTCAGGTACCTTAAACTTCTGCGGGAGCACAACATTTGACACTAAGCATACTTCTCTAGCACTCAAACCACGAGCAGAGAAACCTTCAATAGCACGAATCCTTTCCTCTAAAATTTGATACTCAACAGGCCTAGGTTGATTGAAATCGGGGAGCCTTTAAGTAGCAACCATTGGAGGAGGTTGAGCAACATTATGAGCAAGCGGTGATTGCGACATGAGTTGCGGATAAATCTGATACAACAAGGCACAATTCAGATTCTGAGCAGTTGGAGTGCCCTCTTGAGAAAATTGTCCCCTAGGTTAATCATTGGGAGAAAGTGGTGCCACAGAATGAGCATATTAGAGCACATTGTTGTTAGGAAACGATGGAACCATAGCAGCAGACACATGAGGATTCAACTAAAATGGTTGAGCAGGAATCTGGGAAGTGATAGAAGGGCCCCTATACTCGGGCTCTTGGTCGTCAGCATTGTCAACATTCATAGTAGGCGGATGAGTCTCTTTAATTTCAACCCCTTGAGTAGAGAAATGATTTGGCATCCCCCATGGGAAGGCAACAGAATTCCCATTGGAAGAGCAAGCTGCAAAGGGTTGGTGTGGCATGAAAGGATTACCACTAGAAAACTGTGGAGTGTAGCTATGAGGCATTCCCCACGGGTAGGCAGCAGTAAACCTACTAGGGCCAGTTAGAAAGAGAGGTCGGCTTACAACAACGCGTTGAACAATACTGTCAATGGGATCCACCATAATAAAAGTGATGTAAGCAACGGTACTTAGAGTGGTAGCATCGATCGGATTGACAACAATAACATTGTCTCTCTAACCTTTGAGATATTCCAGGATGGTACCCATCTGAACTTGAAGTTGAGCTAAGGCCTCCCTAGTTACAACATTCTCTTGTTCATATTCAGACATGATTCTTCATTGCTTCGCTCTGGTGTTATACTGATGTTGAGTCGTCATCTTTCTGAAGAGGAGGAAGACGGACGTAAGTATTTAGTCTTTGGATAGAAAAATGCATATGAATGAATGATATGTTATGCAAAAATATTTTGATTATTATGTTTTTCAAATAAGATTTTCCAAGGAGTCATCGAGTCTTTATTTGTTGTAAGTAAACATAAAGCATAGGAAATAAATGCATAAGATAAAACTAATAAAGAAAAGAATCCTTTTATATTCATAACAATGAAACAAAGAGTATAATTATTACAGCTATGCCCCAAGGGCTACAAGTTTTCTCAAAGATAACAATGAAAAAAACACCAAAGTAATCTATGCAGCCACTGTATCTTGGTCAACCACCATTATGCATCCTAGAAGGTACAACCTGAATCAGTTTACTCAAAAGGTCTTGTAACAACGACTCCTTCGGATCCAAGAGAACTTGCAGATGTCGATTGTTCCTTTCCTAATATGCAACCTCTTGCTGAAGTTGATCAGTATCATCTCTACTTTGATGCGCTTGATCTTTTAACCCTCGAATCTACTCAAACCGCTTGTCGATTTCTATTTGATGTTGGGATAAAGAAACCTCCAACTGCTTAGTACGGATCTTTTCTTATTTCAACTCCCTCTTGCAACTCTTTAACTATTCTCGAAGCTTCTTAAGCTGGTTTTGGCAAATGATCTCCATCTTACATGCTTGATATTGTTCGTCTGCGAGTTGTTTCTTCTTCGTGGCTAGGAAGTCAAAATTCTCTTTTAAGGCTTCACATATTTTCCTCCTCTTGACCCGCTCCTCTAGGGCTTCCTCCACCGCTTGAGATTTCATTTCTCTCTTCTGGTTGAAGTTAAGCTCTAAGTCTTTTTTTCCCCGTAATCCTACCAAGACTAGATCAAAGATCGACATTATATTTCTCTAAGCTCTTGATAGTCTCTTTGAGTTTCCCAACCTCAGAGGTAGGAACAATTATAATAATGGGTTGTTGGATGTTCATAGATGGCTCAAACAAAAATGGCATTAGAATTTCTTCAACCTTGTCCTTGACCCACTGCGTATAAGCTTCCTTGGCAATGCAATTCTTCTTCCTTAACTCATCCCTTCCTTGAATATGAACCTCCCTCCAAGCTCTGACGATCTTCTTTAGCAACTCTAGATTGTCAACCCCTTCATACAAAACAAACTCCTCCACATGCCGGAGATCTGGCTTGTATAACAACGGGTAACCTAACTGATGTAATGTCAACCTTGGATTGTAGTTAGTTCCATACATTATACCTATGAGGGGTACATTGGGGAAATTTCCACAATCAAGGATGACCTTGACATTATCATAAGCTCTAGAGCACCACAAAATATCTTCGGCAGTCAGATGCATGATCCTCTGGGACCACTTGAGATTGCCTTTGTTCTCAATGAAAGGACCCTTGTTGGGCAGGTGTGAAATAAACCACCTATACAGCAAAGGAACACAATACATAATAGTACCCTTCTTATTCTGAGTCCTTACATGAATGGAGTAATAACTGTCAGCAAGAAGCGTAGGAACCAGATTCTTAGACAAGAAGATGTGAATAGATGCAAGGTCCGCAAAGTCTTCCATACTAGGAAATAACACAATCCCATATATGAGCAAAACAAAAACAACGTTGAAAGCATTCCAACTTCCAACATCAGCAAAGGCAGTGGCCTTCTCTACCAAAAACTTCAGAGTAAAATCATGAGTTCCACCCTTGGGCTTAAGATTGAGCTCCACTTCCTTCTTCTCCAAATAAAGCTTCATCTAAAAGATGAGGCTTAGCTAGTTCCTTGGTACTGACGAAAGGAACCTGATCCTTAACTCCGACCCCCAAGATATGTGAATATTCCTCCAACAACGGAGCCAACTGATAATCCTAAAAAGTGAAACACCTCATGGGAGGGTCATAGAAATGTATCAAAGTATTGACCGATGTAGTGTTCACGTCAATATTTAGAATACCTAGGAAATTCCCATAGCCCTTCTTGAAATCCTCTCGGTGATCCAGAACCAAACGAGTTCTCGATCCTTTTAAATCCTTTTAAAGTATTCAACTCAGGTTCCATAAACTTGTAACTAAACACACCTCTTATGTCAAGATTCATGCTATCTCTGAGTACTTGACCACAAACTAGGCTCTCAGATTCCCTAGAAATGCATATGCCAAAAAGGTTATATGATGTAATGATGATTGTGATATGCAAATGATATGTAATAGCATGGAATATTCTGGATAATCTGAACATTCTGCTTAATGTAGGTTCAAAGGTTCGATGTCAAATGAGAAACAGGGTATGTACTAGTCTTCAAAGGTGGTCCCTAAAAGGCTTCCCAGAGTCCTTGATACAACTAAAAATACTTTGCCGTAGTGAATTCTCACAGGACAAAAGTACTCCCAAGTGAATCTAGTATGGGTTTGGGTCTCGTGCCAACCTAATGCGTGAAACATAGGTCAACACGACTATCCACGAGTCTATCATGTGTGTATAATCAAGCTTGGGTGTAGAGCTTCTCTCAAGTAACATCAGCCCAACCCAACAACAACAAAATACATATTCCAAGCAGGAAGAACATGCAAAAAAATAATAAATTAAATGCGAAAAAAACAAGTAAGATAATTAAATCAGGAAGAACAAGAAAATAAACATCCAAGCAAACAAAACTAGGCTCAACTCCTTTTTGCAACTAGGATGCAATCCCTAAGATTGTTGCCAGTTGAAGCTAGCCGGTTAATATACCCGAACGTGTCGCACGATTGAACATACAATAGAGTTGCCACCAAAATTTATTTATCCCAAAAGAGGGAAGGGAAAATATCGATAAAACCCAAGGGGAACAGAGAAACGGATAAGGAAGTCGGTTATGCAACGGGAAGGTATTAACACCCCTCACATCTGTTGTAGTCAACGAGAACCATTTTGAATGTTCTTGCTTGGATGGATGTTGTCATCTTCATGTACCTGAAAAATAGAAAATGGGTTAGAAAAATAGTGCTTGTGGAGGATTAGGGCTCTCATGCCTACGTATTCTCACAATGCAATGAGAAAGTCAGAGCCTCATAGTTCGTGGAACCAGAGAGAGAAAGGGGGGAAAATAAAGAAAAGTGCTCGCCAAGGATTCACATACTTGTGCCTATGTATCCTCATAGTTCAATAAGGAAGTCAGAGCTCTATAGTTCAGAGGACTAAGACTAAAAGAAAGATAGATCGATGGTGGTGTTTAAAGCGGAAAAGGCTAGAAATTGACTGAAGCGGTGTTTAAACCAAAGGAATAAGATTGTGGTGTTTAAACCGGAAAGGAGGCTTACAAAAGCACTGTAACCAACATGGTAATGGAATGGTGTCAAAACCAAGAAAGTGGTGTATAACCACTGAAGGTGTCAACCCAGAAAGGAAGGGGGTTAACCATAAAAGTGTGTCCCAAAAAAGGAAGGGGGTTAACCATAAAGGTGTGTCCCAAAAAAAGGAAGGGGGTTAACCATAAAGGTCAGTTCCAAAAAATAAAGGGGTTAACCATAAAGGTGTGTCCCAAAAAAAGGATGTTGCAATGGTGTTTAAACCAAAAGGAGTTGAAAAGAGGAGCCACATGGCTAGTTGCAGACTTGATAGTGAACTGACTGGAATTACACTAAAGTTTATGAATATAGGTGAATACTCTGAGAAACTGGGTTATTCTTCTTGTACCCAAAATATTCAGAATGAGGATATGAATACTCCCTTTCACCCTTTCTCTATTGCTTAAGGCTTGTGGAATGCAATCCTTATCAATGTATGGCAAGTTGTTGAAGTAGGTTCTCAGATATGCTATGTGGGGTCGAGGCTGATGACTGATGCACTAACTTGAGCTTGAGATCTTGTAATTGTTGGGAAGCTAATCTCCAAAGTAGAAGAGAAAAGTCCTATCAAGTGACCAAGAGACTTATGGTCACTTGACAAAGATAGAGGGTATGGGAAAAGTCAAAGGATCTAGTTGATCAAATGGAATTTGATCAAGCAAAATCAAAGGGAAGAGGAAGGATGGAAAACACACAAACAATACATGATCATACAAATACTAGCCTAGGGTTTCACTGTTAGGTGTCCCAAGAGAAAGCCATGTGTGTGCAAGTTTATTGAGCTTAGGTCTCATTGTTAGGTAGCCCAAGAGAAATCCATGTGTGTGGCAATGTGTGTTAAGCCAAAGAGATGAATGTGATAAGAATAGGCATAAGGCAATGAATAAATGAAAAGATCACAAAACAAAATCTCAAAAGTTCAACAGGTGAACAAGGTGCAAGTGACCAAGATGTCAATGAGTCCTAGACCAAGCAAAGGTATAAGGTCCTAAGTCTAAAGTCCAAAGTCCAAAAGTGTGCATCATCACTCAAAGTCAAGCATAGGTCTTAAGGATCAAGTCTATCCATTTTATCATGTTTTGATTCATTGAGGTTTTCAAGCAAGCCAAACACAAGATAAGAAGCACAAGATGATCAATACAATATGAACAGTATATGAAGTGAGATGATGAACGAGGCATAAGAATAAATTGCATTAAGTCAATGACATAAGGTAAATTGCAATAATGTAAAGTGTTAGAGGTTAAGATGTTAGATGTTAGAAAGAAAATTTAAGTCATCACAGTTGGGATCATCTATCAACAAGTCAAAGGATTCAAACATATGCAAAACCAAGGGATGATCTATCACTAACTCAAATTGTTCAAAATATGGCCAAATGACCATCTATCAACATATTGAATCAGAGAAGATTAATTCAACCAAGGGACCATCTATGAATGATTTGAAATGTTGAAGATTTGATCAAGCAAGTACCTCAAAGTCAACGAAGTCAAAAGAAAGAAAAAATTGAATTAAAAAATGGAATAAAAAGGGTTTAAAATAATTTAAAATGGGAAATTAAAGAGAAAATTCCAAACTATAAGCAAATCAATGAATAAATGGCCAAGAAAATTATAAAAAGTCTCAAATATTACACAGGAATAGATCTCAAAAGTTGGATGCAAGAAGGTTTTTAAATGGTTGAAAAATAAATTGGAAAAGGAAATTAAAATGAAAATGAAACAAAAATATTAATAAATGTAAAAATTATTCAAAAAAATGTGAGAAAAATGTATGTGATGCAAAATGTTTTTATAGACTTTGTGTAAAGAATTTGAAAATATGTGATGCAAAATTTGGTAGACACTTTGTATAAAAAATTTGAAAATATGTGATTCAAAAAAATATTTTTAGAGACGTATTTGATGCAAAATATGTGATTCAAAAAAATATGTTTAGAGACTTTATGTAAAAATGAGAGATAAATTAATTTAGAAATGAAAGGAATAAAATAAAATAAAATAAAATAGAAAAGGGCGCCAACGGCTACTAAGATTTAAAAATAAGCGCTGGCACACTGTGATTGGCCAAGATTTGAAATTGGCACCAAGGCGCTCGCGACCTCACTTCATCTTCAACCTTCAACTCGATTTCTGCAAATTATGAACTCGTGTTTTTAGAAACACCTAAGTGTTCAAAGACAAATTAAATGACTAATACGAAAGATAAATGAACGGTATGAGAGGGCTTTTGATCAGTGGAACAAGGTGAAGAGAGTGGTTACTTGTTTGCTCAAAAATTTAACTCGTAGCTAGCTTTCCAGTTGAAGCTTTGAAGGTAAACAATGGTAGAAATGGGGAGCATGATGCAATAGGTGTCAAGTCAAAGTGATGATGCAGTTAGCTTCAGAGGATTCTGATGAAGCTTTATGGGCAAAGATTTGAGGTTGAAAGAGCTTGAGTTGAAGAAACCGTAAACTGGTTTTGGAGCAATATCGGGTTCAAGTGAGCCAGGGTTTTTCTGGCTATTCAAGATTGTAAATCAAGGCAAAATAATCCATTATTTATAGGAAATGAGGAAGCTCACACATGCCAAACAGATCCGAATTCGTGTGAAATAGGGTTGACATTTTCGCAAATGGTTCTCGTGTGAGATGAAGCATGGAATTATGATTTGATGATGAAACTTGGTTGTTTTATGTTCATTTGGACACACTTTAGCATCATAAATAAGTTTCACATGTACAGGTGGTCCCAAGATGCAAAATGACTTGTAATTGCAAACTATGGGCATCAGGCAAAACAGAATTCAACATGCCATGTTTAAAGTAGGCCAGATGGAATCCATTTATGAATTTTTTTATTTTTTTTGTGCCTTTTGTTCATCTCATTGCAATGAATTTAATGCAAAAAGAACCAACTCAAAAGGAGGCTTGAGGTGAAAATGGAAAGTGTTGAAAGTTGAGGTCATGACATGCCTTCTAGGTCAGGCATTCAGTCAAGCAGTCTTGACACATTTTGGGCATCTTGAAGCCCCAAGTTCATGACACCATAACTTTTTATTCCCTTGTGCATTTTGACCCAAACTTGGGCCAAG
The DNA here is from genome assembly GCF_024323335.1 of Lathyrus oleraceus. Lineage (NCBI taxonomy): Eukaryota > Viridiplantae > Streptophyta > Magnoliopsida > Fabales > Fabaceae > Lathyrus > Lathyrus oleraceus. The sequence continues at coordinate 308,344,879 of NC_066580.1, forward strand.
TTATCTTTGACATAAGCTTAACAAGATGTAAAATGAATGGGATCAAAAGGGTACTTAAGCTAAAAATGGCATGGCTGCCAAGTGGGGTTCATGACAAGGTTTTGGCCTATTTGGGCAACTTATCCCCTTCCAAAATTGAGGTCCTTAGGGGTTGAATTGATGATTGAGCCTTGAATAAAATTTGTAGAGGGACTACTTAGGGACATTTGGCTTAAAGAATCTTATCAATTTCTTGCAAATTGAAGAATTTATGGTCTTTGGACCAAAAGTGAGCCATACTTGCAAATTAGGTCAACCAAACTTGTGCCAACTTGTGCAATCTTGAAGTTTCCTTGCATCCCAAGCCAAAATGATGATGTAATGAGCACCCCTTGAAAAAAAATTGATTAAGATTAAATTATCTTGATGGTTACATGAAATGTGATGGAAATAAACACATGAACTACTCTTGAATCAATGAACCATAACTTGCATCTTTCTTGACCAAAATGACCATTCGTTTTGTATTTAATTGAATCATGATCACCTACATGAACAAGGGAACAAACAAGTACCATCTCTTATGATGTTTAGTTATTTTATAAGTGAAACAAAGTGAAAAAACCTAATGTTAAGATTAAACCAAAGAATGTGGCCATGCTTGTGAATCTAATGACCAAATGCAATGGTCATGCTAATGTTATGATGATGCATGATATGATTCCATGTATGCAAATGAGGAAAGGAAAAAGGTAGGAAAACGGAGGGTAATTTTTGTGGTATGACATCATTCAAAAACATCATTGAAGCAAGATCAAGCATAGTAAGTTATGAATTCTACACAATAATGAGGAGAATGAACCAACCGATCATGCAGCGTGTGAGATAAGTTTCGAGTCCCACATGTACCTTCTCTTCTTCTTCTTCTTCTTCTTCTTCTAGTTTACATGTTTGCTCTTTGAACCTGGTATTGCTACTATTTGCGCGTGCTATGTTATGTTTAGCTCACTTACCTTAGAATTTCAGCGAGAAATTCTAAGCAAACTTGTAGAGTTAGAGCTTTAGGTATAAGTTTCTGGATTAATTTCTAAAGAGTTTCAGTATCAATTTCTTATATGTTTATGAGTCAGATAGATGTTCAATTTATAGGAGAATTATTTAAGATGTGATACGTGTGAGAAACTGTTAGAATTTTGCTCACTCGTGAGAGAATTTGGTGAGGTGGAAAACAGATAGAACCAAAACTGTTAGAGCTTTCTTCTCAATCCCTGAAATCAGGGGATTTAGGTGTAGTGGAATGAAACACGTTTTCAAATTGCTCAGATATTTGATTGATGACTTTTTGTTTTTTTTCACTTATGTATGTGTTATATGGTATGGTTGAAATGCTGAATTTGTGATGGAATATGCGTGATTTCATAGTGAGTTTTGGTGAGTTAGTGTCGTCCCCCCAAAAGTTCATGTATGATAGCTATCACATACATTTTTGCTCTGCTGAGTTTTTCTTGATTTTCTAATCTTAGCATTGGTATATGGTATATGGTATGATGTGTTAATAACAAATAGTTGATGATGTGTATGGTATGCTACAATCTTTTCACTGCTTGGTGTCGTATTACGCGAAAAATCGGCGGGAAAACAAGAACAACAGAGCCGCCACCGTGCGTTATTTATCCCAAAAGAGGGAAAGAAAACGCTCGAAGTAAACCTGGAAAAGACATGGTCTCGCGACCAAAGAGAATGGGATCGGGAGTCGGTTATGCGAAGGGAAGGTATTAGCACCCCTACGCATCCGTCGTACTCGACGGCATCCACGCACAAAAGGAAGGAAAATGGTTGCTAAAATACTACTCAAACAAGCACACATTGACTGAAAGAGACACAGGAGAACAAGAGAAACTGACTCGGCAGGATATCGCATCCTGGGCCTACGTAGTCTGTCAGGCACAGACATCAGAGTCGACGTAGTTCGGACCGGGGAAAACATGCTCGCTAGGATGTCGCATCCTATGCATACGTATCTTCTCGGACTAAAGAAGAATCAGAGCACTCGTAGCTCGGCTAACGCACGCAAGACAAAACAACACGGGAAATCGACTGCCAATCGCTGGGCTTACGTCAAACTCCACACAAACAGGCAAACATGGAGGTCGAATGCCAATCGCTGGACTTACATCATACTCCAAACCAACACAGGAAGAAGAAGGGTCTCGATTGCAACTAAGGCAGGAGAAAGGGAAAGTCTCAATCGCAACGAGGGCGAGAGAAAAGAGTTAGTGTTAGTCGTTAGTCAAACTCGACAAGACATCGCATCTCGTGCCTACGTATCTCATTTGGACATGAGAATCAGAGTTGTTGTAGTTCGGCTAAACTATTCCTGTTGGTTTGTGTTTTTTAAGTGGACGACGTTACTACGCAATCTACCGGATGCTCGACCTTTGGAGACTTACTCACCTGTAGTAGAAGGAGTTGACGTACCCTTAAGAGGGGATAATGTTTGTTTGTGTTTTAGGAAAGCTCAAGCAAGAAAGGAAGTCCTATACGAAGGAACCGTGCTACCTTAATTGACATGCAAACGAGACTACGCGGAGTCTAGCAAACCTAGGGGATACAATCACACCACACAAACACATACAGCATGAAGTAAACACACCAACAAGGGGCTCAAACATCAAGGCTAGGCTTTAGTCGAGGGGTCATGTCAACCTCGACAAACAAGCCACTGTATCAGGGTGAAGTTAGCTCCTAACCCTAACATTGAGAGTTAGGGTGAAGCAGATGAAATAGGAAGTGAGGGGTGTGCCTCACAGCTCTTATCCCTGGCCTGGGAGAGCTTCAGACAAATGAAGTGTGGGTTCAGAAAGTGGGAACCCTTCTACACTTATGACTGACTCAACTGTACAACTGTACAAGGATCTTGGGTTACTATCCACAATGCATCAACACAGTGGTGTGAGCAAAGGGATGACTCAACTGACTAGCAGGAGATGGATTGCACATCTCTTGTATCTGCCAATTGCCTTATCAAAGGTCTTTTCCTGCTTGGGGACAAAGATAAACAAACACAAGCATTGCCTCTTAAGGAGGACTTCAGACAGGTGTCTGGCCAAGTAACAGGCCAGGTCTTCCAGACTACATGGAGTTAGAGACATTATACCTCAATGCTCAAGCTATCAAGCAAAGCAAAAGCAAGTTCACAAAGGAACTAACGCAACTAAGGTACCTGAAAACAATCCAGCATAATCAGTACACAACTCAAACAGAAGTCAACCAGACAGTTATAAGTCAACATTCAACTGTACATAAACAGACAAGCAAAGCAATGCACAAAGGTGCAAGCCACAAGGCCTAAGCTCAAGTCTCAAAGCCTACAAAACAAACTCAAAGTTAGTCATAAACAAGTAATAAACCCACTCCAATTGAGTGCACATCATCAAGTATAAGCAATTGTGCTCTTTACCCTGAAACAAAGCTCAAATGTGAGAAGCAAACCTCTAGGACAAGGCCTAGGGTCAAAATGAGAAAAATAATTCCCAACAGAACATGAAAATTGGCAAGAATCAAGTTCAATCAAATAAGAAACAAATACAAGTGGTCTCATATTCATATCATCAACCAATTTCATTTCATAAAGCATAGTAGGCATAGCATGCATATTCAAAGCTCATAGAACCAAACAGAAAGATTCAATTCAAACCAACTCAAAAATATTTCAATAAATCCCCAGAAATATCAAGGCTAAACAGCATTCATAGCATGATCTACACACCAAATTTCAAGTCATTTGGACCAAGGGAAGCAAGTCAATTAAAATCCATAAGTCAAAGCATGTTCAAACAAGCTCATACAAGGCACCAAATCATATATCAACTTCAAGCAAGCACAAAACAGAATTGGCATAAGATAAATGACCCAAATCAAAGCCATGGCAAACTTCAAGGTGTCTAGAACACACATGCAAAATTTCAAGTCCATCCAATAAACAACAAGAATTTCACAAATCAAATAAGATCATGACTCACAAACGGTCCACAAATGGTCAAACAGAAGAGAAATTCTCAAATAAATTGGAAATGCAATCAAAAGATCCACAAAATTTCATACTCAAGCCTAACATCAAGAAGAACCAACATGCAAAAAATCAGATTAATTTAAGTTCATATGGCATGGTAACAAAAATCAACAATTTGGACAAGAAATGGTGTGACACACATTGTCACACCTCCAATGATCATATCATATCTCAAAAACCAGGAATGCAAAAATCACAAACTCTATACCAAAATGTTCCTAAAGGTGTCTAGAATAAGCATGCAAAGTTTCAAGAATTTTGGATCAAGCATCATCATTTCACAATCAAAATGGTAAGCAAGGTGTAAGTAACCACATGTATGAGCAAACCCTAGCCAAAACAGAAATCCACACGGGCACAATTTTTGCAAAAATCATCATAAAATAGTAGACATGGCAAGGATCATGGTGGAAAAAATCTCATGTGAATTGGACAATTATTTTGTGAGTTATGAATTTTTTAATGTGAAAAAAATGAAAATGATGTGAAATGCATGTGAACATGTGAATGCATAAGTGAAAATAAAATGCAAAGCCAATATATGAGATGCTGGAGCGGAGGATCGAACTCCGTGTGTTTTCAAATCCAACGCGCGCTATCTGAAGCGCTGCGTTTCAATAAATGAGGTGGCGAGGCTCTATTGGACGCATGGCACACAAACACAAAAATCATGCAATTACACGGGAACATGGATCTACAACGTGCTGGAAACAGATTTTCTAGGGTTCATCGCTCATTCATACATTCTTCATCCAATTTCCAGCATATGAACATTTTGTCACCAAAATCAACAAACAATATATCACTGCACTCGCCTTTCCACGTACAACAACATGCTAACGTCAACTTAACCTAAATCTCAAGATCAAGCACGGATCAATCGAAATAAGTTTTGAACATCAAACTTAGATTCACAATATCTCATTCAATTCTCAATGAAAATCAAAACTATAAAGTGCAGCATGCTCCTGGATCAAAGACCTATCAAATGCATAGCCTAATTTCAATAATTATAAGGTTCGAATTCCAACCTTCAAGAGATGACAGAGCTGGATTTGGAGTTTTTAAGCCTTGCAAGATGAAAACAGAAGCTCTCCAATGCTAAGGTAGCTGAATGGATGAAGGAATGTAGATCAATCTTGCTCGATCTTGCTCAATTCAACCGTTGCCATTGAAGAAGCTCACTTTGACAGTCCTTGAGTTTGCTCGAAAATGGAGGTTCCTTGCTTGCAAAAGATCCACTAGCACTTGCAAATGATGAATCAATGAAGAAACAATGCAACTTCTATGAAGAAATTTGCAGAAAAATGAGAGAGAAAGTTCTTGAGATTTTGCAATTTTTTGATCTAGATCTGAGATGAATGAATGTTAATCACAAATTCAGTTAGAATTATCTATTTATATGTGCTGCTAATCAATTTTGTTAATCAAGCTTAGCCAAAACCAAAGTGATTAGTGAAATGAGTTTTTGTGCTAAATGGCCAAAGTAACCTTCATGTGCATGAGAACCTTGCTACAGTGCACGTTTTTCTGTCCAAACACACTCCAAATATCATTTAAGACCAAGTGCAAGTGAAATTATGTGTGGAAAATGCATATTTTTGAAAGTCACTTTTTCCCTCCCTTTTTTAAATTCAAATCACATGAAAAATACCATTTTTGTGTGATGATTTTTGATGAAATGTAATTAATGATTTGGATAGGGCATGTTAAAAGAAGATTGTAGCAAAAAACCCCACATGATTTGGCCAATTGGTGTGAAAGTTATCCCACTTTGAAGTTCAAAATCCATGGACAACGATTTGATCATAACTTGTCAACCACAAATGAGAAATGGATGTTCTTGGACTTTTTGGAAAGGTGAGAGAAAGACCTTCAACTTTCACGTTGGACAAAATTTCATTTTAAGCTTGTATGATGATGTAAATTTGAGGAGAAGACCTTTCCATTTTTGGCAGTTTGAAATTACAGGTCACTTACTATTTTTGGAAACTTTTCTTCTGACCTCAAATTCTTCAATGTTGATCTTTGATATGTCAAATGAGACTTGTATGGACATGAATGAAGCCTCTCTAACCATCTCCCACCTTCAAATCCATGATTTTATACACAGTTGACCACAGTTGACTTTCTAGGGTTTCAGATGAAATTCAGCTTGACTGTTGAGCTTTGATCATCCAATCCTTGGCCAAACCACTTCAAAATGATCCCTAGGTCATATGAACTTGTTGAACCAACCCTAGGGCTTTGCTTCAATAGGAATTGCACTTTCTTGCTTGCACAACTGATCCTCCTAATCAGTCTTGACCTAATGACTTGCACTTGGGCAAATGGACAATGCAATGCTATGCAGTGGCCTATGTAATGTTAATGACCTAATCATGAAAATGTATGTACAAAAAGGTAGGTGCAAATTTGAGGTGCTACAGCTGCCCCTATTCAATCAACTGGGAACCCGAACGGATGAGAGCAACGACTGTCAGACTTTCAGGGTAAACAGGGATTGAATACCGAAGCACCGTAGAAATTTGCACACTGCGGGGATCCACCAACGGAAACGTCCACTGGGGTCTGATATTTATCACTGGGTATTTTGATTTTTTCTGGTTTTTCTCTCAAGGGTACAACCACCTCCAGACATCTCAAGACAATGAATGGGAACAAAAATCACACCTAGACGTCAACAGACGACTAGGAAAAACTCAACGTTTACCGAGACCAACGGAGAGGTATCCAGACATTAACGAATGAACTGGGAAAGATACAACCATACGTCAACGGACGTAGTGGGAAAAACTCAACGTTTACCAAAACCAACGGAGAGGAAACTCTACTGGGGACGACCAGGAAAAACTCGACGTTTACCGAGACCAACGGAGAGGTATCCAGACATTAACGAATGAACTGGGAAAGATACAACCATACGTCAACGGACGTAGTGGGAAAAACTCAACGTTTACCAAAACCAACGGAGAGGTAACTCTACTAGGGACGACCAGGAAAAACTCGACGTTTACCAAGACCAACGGAGAGGTAACCAGACATCAACGGATGAATGGAAAGACTCGACCAGACGTCAACGGACGAACGGGAGAAGCTCGGCGTTTATCGACACCAATGGAGAAGGAGAAAACTCAACCAGACGTCAACGGACGAACGGGAGAAGCTCGACGTTTATCGACACCAACGGAGAAGGAGAACACTTCACTAAGGAAGGGGTACAACAACCGGGAACCGAATAGGACGTCCACCGACGACTCTACTGGGGATTCTGGCTGGGAATCAACCAGACATTAACGAATGACTGGGGAATAGGGTATACAATCAAACGTCAACGGACGACTGAGAAAAACTCAACGTTTATCGAAACCAACGGAGAGGTAACTCTGCATGGGGAAATATATCACCAACAACCGTCAACAGACGATCGGGAAAACTCGATGTTTATCGAAACCAACGGAGAGGTAGCTCTGGGGGGAATCAACAGCCATTAACTAATGATCTGTAGGGAATAAGCAACTATTCATCATCGGACGCATAGGAAAAACTCAACGTTTACCGAAACCAACGGAGAGGTAACCCCTATTGGGGAAAATGAACACAACCAAATCATCAACGGATGATCGGGAAAAACTCAACGTTTACCAAAACCAACGGAGAGGTGACCCTACTGGGGAGAGAGAACAAGACTCAACCAAACGTCAACGGACGATTGGGAAAAACTCAACGTTTATCGACACCAACGGAGAGGAGAACTCTTCTGGGGAAGAATAAGAGTATTACGAACATCGAAAGATGATGTATACGGACACCAACAGAAGACCAGACATTAACGAATGACTGGGAAATACTCGATGTGTACACCGAAAGATGGTGTTTACCGACACCGAAGAAAGAACACACGCGAGTGCTGACATGACACCGACCAGTATCACAAAATGACATCTACACATGCCAGGGCAAGGCTAAAGACTCGCTGGGATCTCGCTGGGGAGAAACAGGCTTTCCTTTCGCCAACGGATGAGGAAATAAACCTCTCTGGGGTATCAATCCGGAATGCTGTCAGGAGCAACTGTAGCAAACGTGCCGTATAGATGTTGATCAAAAATCCGCCTCTGCCGGGGATACGGTCTGATTGGTTCCGAACACATGAATGCATATGTTTGAATTTTTCTATGGCGTAATGCTCCATATCGAATGGAAATGCTACGCATTTTGAGGATGCAATGATCACTACATGCAAAACGCAAATGATGAAAACTCCGGCTGGGGGAGCCAAAACTGATCAGATACTCCGACTCTGTGGGGAGACTCTTCTCGAGGAAAACTATGCGGGGAGAGCACCGACTTCTCACTCAGGCTGGAGAAATAACACTGTTCCTGGGGAAAGGATAGACTCCACTGGGGATATCCTTCACAGGACCCAATCCACTTAGGGACTCCGCCTGGGGAAGCAACCAAAGCGACTTTGCTGAAGACTACCCAACGGCGACTGTGCTGAGGAACCATCAATACTACTCCACTGGGGAAAGTAAACAAAGCAACTCTCTGGTGAAACTACTCGCTGGAGAGTAATAACGCGACTTTGCTAGGTATAACCAGGCGACTTCACTGGGGAGAGCCAACCAATCCACAAAATAGGATAAACTCTGCTATGGGGAATAAACGCTACTCCGCTGGGGACGACCCATCTAATCCACAAGTAGGATAAACTCAGCTGGGGGATGCAAATATCATTCCACTACGGGAAACTCATCCAATCCACAGGTAGGATAGCTGCTGGAGATAAATTTCTTTGAACCCGCTCCACTCGGGGACTCGCTGAGGAAAATTATCAACACCAATCTCTGCTCAGGAGATCTGCTAGGGAAAGTAACTCTGTCGGGGATAACACACCAACTCTGCTGAGGAAGAGCAAAACGCTGGTGAGGAAAGTAATATACCAGACTCTGTGCTGGGGAGAGACATCCACAACCCTGCTAGGGATGAGAGCTCACGACCACGCCGGGGATAACATTACTTCAAACCCGACTGCTGGGAATAGCACTCCACGGACACCTCCGCTGGGGATACAACATCCTTCCAACTCAGTGGTGATCTCAACTGGGGAAGTACTCGCTGGGGAATACACCCACTTCCAGGCCTGCTGGGGATAGGCAATCCTTAGATCTGCTGGCGAACAAAAGGCACTATCCAAAGGTGTATCTGCAGGGGAACATAGCTCTGAAAGCTCTCAATACTCGCTTAAGAAATATCTGCTGGGGAAACATCCTCACAGATGACGACCTGCAAAACAGCACAATAACATGCCCCAGGGGATATATGGACAAGATATGCTCAAGTGTCCTCAACATTCAAAATGATTTTCAAATGTTTTATCTTTCTGCAAGTTATTGTTTAGCCTTCATGTTTTTATATGCAATGTTTATCAAAAATTCGGACGTTTTTGCAAATAAAACAGTAAAATAAAAACAGGAGCTTTTTTATCTGAATAACGACTTTTATTGATTGAAAATGTGCCTGAAAAGGAGAATACATTAGGAAGCAATTCCTAGAAAGAGGTAATTGCGCACAAAAGGAAAAATCTATCCTAATGGCAATGTGAACACGGCATCCACTATTTCCCAATTCTGTTATAACTCACAGATCATCAGTTTTCTCCCAAATTCCTTGCTTTCGGAGAAGAATGACTGGACCGATCACATCTTTCGAGATGGCAGACGACGAAGCGCGATGAAGTACAGATAACTCAGAATGTAGTCTTCGCTTTAATCCCTCTTTTGGCTGGATCGCCCTTTCGGGTTTTCAATCCACCGGGATACCCATTTTTGCCTAAGCCGCCCTTGCGGGTTTTCGACTTACCGGGTGTACAAATTCTTTTCATTTTTATCCCTAATTTTTGCCCGAACCTTTTCTTTCTGTTTTTTTGGTTCGCCGGGATGCCCTTTTTTGCCTAGACTTTTTTATTCTTTTTGTCCAGCGGGTCAATTTACGCGAAGTATTTTTTGACTACATCTGAGTTAACAGGGGACGGAAAATCCTCACCATCCATAGTTGTCAGCATCAAGGCTCCACCGGAGAAAACCTTCTTCACAACATACGGACCTTCATAATTAGGAGTCCACTTGCCCCTGTTATCTGTACCGGGAGGAAGAATCCTCTTCAAAACTAAATCACCGGTCTGATAGCTTCGAGGATGCACTTTCTGATCAAAGGCTCGCTTCATCCTTCTCTGATACAACTGCCCATGGCACACAGCTGCTAGCCGTCTCTCTTCAATAAGGCTCAACTCATTAAACCTTGTTCGAATCCACTCGGCTTCGTCCAGCTTGACATCAAACAAAACCCTCAGAGAAGGAATCTCCACTTTAACAGGTAGGACTGCTTCCATACCATACACAAGGGAGTACGGGGTTGCCCCGGTCGACGTACGTACTGAGGTACGATACCCATGCAAAGCGAAAGGCAGCATCTCATGCCAATCCTTGTACGTCACGACCATTTTCTGCACAATCTTCTTGATATTCTTGTTTGCCGCCTCTACAGCACCATTCATCTTCGGTCTGTAAGGAGAAGAATTGTGATGTTCAATCTTGAAGTCTTTACATAGCTCTTTCATCATCTTGTTATTGAGATTCGAACCATTGTCAGTGATGATTCTCTCAGGGACTCCATAACGACAGATGATTTCTTTCTTGATGAACCGGGCAACCACTTGTTTGGTAACGTTAGCATAGGAAGCTGCTTCCACCCACTTGGTGAAGTAGTCAATCGCAACCAAGATGAAGCGATGTCCATTCGAAGCAGTAGGCTCAATCTTCCCAATCATATCAATGCCCCACATGGCGAACGGCCAAGGTGAATTCATGACATTCAGAGGGCTTGGTGGTACATGCACATTATCAGCATAGATTTGACACTTATGGCACTTCCGAGCGTACTTGAAACAATCGGATTCCATAGTCATCCAGTAATAACCGGCTCTCAACAGTTTCTTCGACATTGCATGACCACCAGCATGGGTACCAAACGAACCTTCATGCACGTCCTGCATCAACATGTCTGCTTCGTGTCTATCCACGCATCTGCGCAGCACCATGTCAAAGTTTCTCTTATACAGCACGTCATCCTGATTCAAGTAAAAGCTTCCAGCTAGCCTTCTCAGGGTTTTCTTATCATTCTTTGATGCACCTTCAGGATACTCCTGGCTTTTGAGGAAGTTCTTGATGTCATAATACCACGGCTTCTCATCAATCACAACAGACTCGACTGCAAACACATACGTAGGCCTCTCGAGTCGATTTACCGCAACATGTGGCACATGATTCCACCAATGAACTTTGATCATGGACGACAAAGTAGCCAAAGCATCAGCCATCTGATTCTCATCCCGGGGGACATGATACAACTTCACCTTCTTGAAGAACGTCGGTATTCTTCTGGTGTAATCTCTATAAGGAATCAAATGCGGCTGGTTCGTATTCCAATCTCCATTGACCTGGTTGATCACTAGAGCGGAATCTCCAAAGATGTCAAGCGTTTTGATCCTCAAATCAATGGCTTCTTCTATCCCCATGATACAAGCCTCATACTCAGCTTCATTGTTGGTGACATCGAAAGTCAACCTGGCAGAAAAAGGTATATGAGCACCTTTTGGATTGATAAGCACTGCACCAACACCGTTTCCGTTCACATTCACAGCCCCATCGAACATCAATGTCCACTTGTCATCAGGATCCTGTCCTTCCTCGACAAGAGGTTCTTCACAATCATTCATCTTAAGATACATGATGTCTTCATCATGGAATTCAAACATCATCGGCTGATAATCATCAATCGGTTGCTCGGCGAGATAGTCTGACAGAATACTACCCTTAATGGCCTTTTGTGACGTGTACTGAATATCATATTCTGTTAAGATCATCTGCCAACGGGCAACACGTCTGGTGAGAGCCGGCTTCTCAAAGATGTACTTCACTGGATCCATCTTAGAAATCAATAAGGTAGTATGGTTCAACATATACTGCCTCAGCCGGCGAGCAGCCCAGGCCAAAGCACAACAAGTTTTCTCAAGTTGTGAATATTTGATTTCACAGTCGGTAAACTTTTTGCTAAGGTAGTATATGGCATGCTCTTTTTGACCAGACTCGTCATGTTGTCCCAATACACACCCCATCGAATTCTCGGTCACTGACAGGTACATTATCAGCGGTCTCCCAGGAACTAGAGGGATTAGGATTGGAGGTTTCTGTAAATACTCTTTTATCTTGTCAAAAGCTTTCTGACAATCATCATTCCACCTGATTGCTTGGTTCTTTCTTAGCAACTTGAATATTGGTTCACACGTGGCAGTTAGGTGAGATACAAACCTTGCAATATAGTTCAATCTCCCTAAAAACCCACGAACCTGCTTCTCTGTTTTTGGTTCAGGCATCTCTTGAATAGCTTTGACTTTCGCTGGATCAACCTCAATCCCTTTCTCACTGACAATGAAGCCTAACAGCTTCCCAGATCGCACACCAAACGTACACTTGTTTGGGTTCAGGCTCAATTTGAACTTTACCAATCTGTCAAACAACTTCTGCAAATTAACCAGGTGCTCCTCTTCTGTCTGCGACTTCGCAATCATATCATCCACGTACACTTCAATCTCTTTGTGCATCATGTCATGAAAGAGAGTCGTCATAGCCCTCTGATAGGTAGCACCAGCATTCTTCAGCCCAAATGGCATCACCTTATAGCAGAACGTGCCCCAAGGTGTAATGAATGTCGTCTTTTCCATGTCTTCTGGCGCCATCTTAATCTGATTATAACCAGAAAAACCATCCATGAAAGAGAATACCGAGGATTGAGCCGTATTATCCACCAATACATCAATGTGAGGTAATGGGAAATCATCTTTCGGACTCGCTCTGTTCAAATCCCGGTAATCGACACACATCCTGACCTTGCCATCCTTCTTCGGCACGGGAACAATGTTGGCTACCCACGGTGGATAAATTGTCACTGACAAGAACCCAGCATCGAACTACTTCTGAACCTCTTCCTTGATCTTAACTGCCATATCAGGACTCGTTCTACGAAGCTTCTGCTTGACCGACGGACACTCTTCTCTGAGAGGTAGTCTATGAACCAAAATATCGGTATCCAGCCCCAGCATATCTTGATACACCCAGGCGAATATCTCCACATACTCTCTCAACATCTCAATCAACCTGCTCTTGACCTCTGTCTTCAAAGCAGCCCCAATCTTGATATCTCTTTTGGCGTCCTCAATACCAAGATTCACGATCTCCAACTCCTCATGATGAGGTTGGATGACCCTTTCCTCTTGCTTCAACAATCTGACCAATTCTTTAGGGAGTTCATTGTCTTCCTCACTCTCCTCTTCAGCTTGGTAGATGGGATTATCGAAATCATACTGAGCCATAACAGAACTGTTCATAGTAGATGCCGTGAAATCACTTCTGCATGTTTAATGCTTTGTTTTAGAAAAAGAGTTCAATAAAGTCACAAAAACAAAAACATTGCCATTTTTATTGTTTTGAAAAGTGAAAACAAAAATAGAAAGACAGGGATCACAAAATTGTTTGCAAAACGTCCTTTATTAATGATAAAAATTGTAAAACATGATGTGGCCCTACAATGAACCACTACGCCTTGGGCAGAACGTAGGGTTTTGTGCAGAATGAAAAAACAAAAGAAAATTATTTTGTTTGAAGAGTAACTTGGACTACATCTTCTGCTGTCCAATTGCTGATAACCTCCCCTAGCGTACGCGGGCGGACCCAATTGTCGAGATCATAATCACTGTCACCATCTTCAACATCAGCTGCAAAGACGTCACAGTGATTCATTAGCCCAGCGCTAGTAAAGGTACTCGGACCTTCTTGTACACTCTGCTCTGCTTGGAGAGGCTCATAACCAATGCCAAATTTATCTTCTTTGACCAGCAAATCCACCATCTTGCCCCAGCCTTCAGCTCTACCGGAGTCAACAACCTCTTTGGCCTGCTTGTACGAAGCAATCGAAGCACCCGACTTTCTCTGATCAGCAAATGCTACCCTCTCGAGAGCAACAGTCTCAAATGCCTGGCATAAAGTTTCGTGGATCTCGCCATCCACCTCGACATACTTGAACGAGGACATGTGACTCACCAGAATATCTTCTTCGCCGCACACGGTCACAATCTGACCGTTCCAGACATACTTGAGCTTTTGGTGGAGAGTCGACGAGACTGCCCCTGCTGCATGGATCCATGGCCGCCCCAACAAACAACTGTAATCAGGCTGAATGTCCATAACATAGAAGATGATATTGAACACCTCTGGACCTATCTTCATAGGCAAGGTAACTTCACCAAACACAGAACGTTTGGATCCGTCGAATGCACGAACTATAAGGTCACTAGGAGTAAGCACAACCCCTTCAACAGATATCTTCTTTAGAATTTGTTTGGGCAAGACATTCAGCGACGAGCCGGTGTCAACCAACACGTGAGATAACACAGCACCCTTGCACTCCATAGTGATATGCAAGGCTTTGTTATGATTACGACCCTCAGGCGTCAAGTCTAGGTCAGTGAAACCCAAACCATGCCTGGTACTCACGTTGGCTATAACATCCTCTAGTTGGTTGACGGAAATCTCTTGAGGTACATACGTCATATTCAACATTTTCAGTAAGGCGTTACGATGTGCCTCAGAGCACAGCAGCAAAGAGAGAATAGAGATCTTGGACGGAGTTTGGTTGAGTTGGTCTACGATCTTGTAGTCACTCTTCTTAATGATCCTCATAAATTCCTCCACGTCCTTCTCAAACGAACCCTCAGGCACATCCTTCTGAGCCGGTTCCTCATCAACAACAGCTTGTTTGCCTTTTGACCTAGCAGAAGCTTCAGCATTGGCATCCCTCAACGGTTGAGGAGCAAACAATCGTCCACTGCGAGTAAAGCCTCCTGGTCCACCAACGTTGTCCACAACAGGACTCACAACCACAGGAGTTTTGACTGGTGCATTGATTGTTACAGGCACTTGATTCGATGGCCTGACCCGGTTCTCAGCCCTTCGATTATTCCGGTAGGCATTGTCGTACCTCCAAGGCACAGCCTTACTATTCTCAACAACAGGTCTTCTACCTGATACAGCAATAGTAGTTGGATTGTTGATAGTTACAGGTGCGGAAATGGTAACAGGAGTACCACTGGTCGTAGGCACACTACCAACAGTCCTCGGCCCACGTCCTTCAGACGGTTTGAAAAATATAGTGACAGTTGACACTGCCCCACGATCTCTATTATCAGCCCGAGCAAACTGAACACAACCCTCATCAATCAGCTTCTGAATATCAGCCCGCAACTGTTCACAACTATCATCTGACTCTGCACAATCAATACAGTCTTCCCAACAGCCTGGGTAGACACCCCCATTCAGCAAACGGCCCTTCACTACTGACAGAGAAGTCTGTACATCTTCAACTCTAACAATCAGATCCTCAGCTTCAACCCCTTCAACACAGTTCACCTGGTGAGCGCCATGTGCAGGCATAGGGTTATTCACAATATTCGGTACAGGAGCGAAATTGATAGTCTTGGCATCAATCAAGTCCTGGACTTTATGACGAAAAGCCCTGCAGTTCTCTATATGGTGTCCCGGCGCACCAGAATGAAAGTCACAACGCACATTGGCATCATACCCAGGTGGTATTTTTGTCAATGGCGCCATGGTCCTCAGCTCAACAAACCCTAGTCTGAGCAACTCCGGCAGTAACTCAGCATAGATCATGGGTAGGGGGTCGAAACGTCTATCAGGCATCCGCTGCCTCGGCTGATATGGACGTTGTTGTTGTTGTTGTTGTGGCATTTGTTGTTGAAGTCTCGGTTATGGCGATGCTGGACGTTGCTGAGGTGCAGGAATTGTCACTGCGGCAACCTGACGGTACTGATTTCTGTTCTGAACCCGGCGGTGTTGAACAACATTAGTCTCACCCTCTCTTCGGCGAGGTGCCCCAGAGAAAGGTTTCTTGGACGACGAGGAACTAGCATCATTGATCTTTCCAGCCTTGATCAAACTCTCAGTCCTCTCTCCACATATGACAACATCAGAAAAACTACCGAATGGGCAGCTTCCCATCCGGTCCATGAATACTCCTTGAAGAGTGCCGATAAACATATCTGTCAACTCCCTTTCCAGCATAGGGGGTTGAACTCTAGCGGCCAATTCACGCCACCTCTGGGCGTACTCCTTGAAGCTTTCACCGGATTTCTGGCAAAGACTCTGCAGCTGAGTCCGGCTAGGCGCCATGTCCATGTTATGCTTATATTGCCTCAAGAAGGCCTCACCCAGATCCCTCCAGCATCGGATCGAATCTCTCTTCAATTCCATGTACCAGTCCAAAGAAGCCCCAGATAGACTATCTTGGAAAAAGTACATCCACATCTTTTCATCATCTGTATACGCAAAGATTTTCCAATAATAAGCCTGCACGTGGGTGCGAGGGCAAGAAGTGTCGTTGTACTTGTCGAAGGACGGTGCTTTGAATTTGTATGGGATTCTGAAACCTTCAACTAACCCCATATTAGTCACATCGAACCCAAGGGAGTTTTGGCATTCCATCGCACGAATCTTCTCAGCCAGGGCATCAACCTTACGATCCCTATCCTCAACTCTTCCCACATCACCATCATCTTCACTCAGCAGCGTGAACATGTCCTCCTGTCTGTCGACAATAGGAGCAGGATGACGAATAGGAGCCCGGGTAGCTCTAACATTGACAGTCTCAGCAGCAAGAGGCTGTCCGTTAATCCTTATCCCCCTCAACTCATCCCCGACGGCATAATCGTTAGTGGGAGCAGCAATATTAACGTTCTCATGAGCAGGTGCAACAACAGGCGAAGCACGGCTGGACGCCTGAATCACAGTTTCTTGTCTCTGAACCAGGGCTCGAAGCTCTTCCTGACCTTGCGCAACCTCTTGCATCATGGTCATAAACTGGGCCATGTTCGCCCTCATCTCAGCCAACTCAGTCTGAACCTGATCCATACTTCTTTGTTGATTGAATCTGGTTGAATAACGATGCGGTCTTCGATCAGCTATCCTGCCTGACACAGGAACCAGAGTGAGAAGTCGCGAACAAGAACACCTGTCATGCAAAATGATATGTGTATGATGTGCGTGATGTGTATGCAGGTTAACTTTTTTCATGCATTATTATTATTTTTTTCGAAAATAAACATGCTATGATGCAAATGATGGAGCCATGACTGGTCAGGCTGTGCGTCTCAAGGCGCAGGATCAAAGCTTCGGCCTGAACTTGGAACCACAAATTCATCTGAAACCCAAAGTCATCAGAACCCAAAGTCATCTGAACCAAGTCAACATCTGAGCAAGCTCAAATTCAGCCCAGGGATCCGAAATAAACGGAACCCTCTGATCAATACCAGGATCAAACCTCCGGCGTCTCAAAATAAAGATCCATAAATCCGGCTTAAGATCATCAACACAGCATCACTGGCAGAAACTGTACTTGCAAGGATCAAACCCTCCCCTCACAGGTGAATTCTAACAAGGTCATCCTAAGGCGGACAATGGTCTCGACAATCGGGCAAAGATACTCAACGGGTTTGCCCTTTCGGGTGTGCCGTTGTAGCTCTCTTAAGATCATCTAGACCAAAGATCCGGGAAAGAACGGTCACCGAAGTCAACAGCTCAGATGAGATCATCCAACCTGAGTGGAATAACTCCAAACAGAAGGACTCTCTTAAATGAACCTCGTCCAGCTGTGGTGACACGTCGCAACAACATGCTAATATAGCAAGTGAGGAAACGCGAGACCACACTAATCCTAGGTGTATACTCGGGCCTGGGTTTTAGCCCCACTCAGAACACCCTCCCCAAACAGAGGAAGCCACCTGTACAGAAGACAGCTCAATGACAGTATGATGCATGCAAACAGATATGCACATATATACAACATAATAATCATGAATGCAATAAATAACAGCAAATAGCAACCAAAACCCTAACCTAGAGAGCGCTAGGAGAGACTCGCTTAGGGAAGATGGACCAGCAAGAGGTCAACTTCTCTATGTCCCCAGCAGAGTCGCCAGCTGTCGCATTACGCGAAAAACCGGCGGGAAAACAAGAACAACAGAGCCGCCACCGTGCGTTATTTATCCCAAAAGAGGGAAAGGAAACGCTCGAAGTAAACCTGGAAAAGACATGGTCTCGCGACCAAAGAGAATGGGATCGGGAGTCGGTTATGCGAAGGGAAGGTATTAGCACCCCTACGCATCCGTCGTACTCGACGGGATCCACGCACAAAAGGAAGGAAAATGGTTGCTAAAATACTGCTCAAACAAACACACACTGGCTGAAAGAGACACAGGAGAACAAGAGAAACTGACTCGGCAGGATATCGCATCCTGGGCCTACGTAGTCTGTCAGGCACATACATTAGAGTCAACGTAGTTCGGACCGGGGAAAACATGCTCGCTAGGATGTCGCATCATATGCATACGTATCTTCTCGGACTAAAGAAGAATCAGAGCACTCGTAGCTCGGCTAACGCACGCAAGACAAAACAACACGGGAAATCGACTGCCAATCGCTGGGCTTACGTCAAACTCCACACAAACAGGCAAACATGGAGGTCGAATTCCAATCGCTGGACTTACATCATACTCCGAACCAACACAGGAAAAAGAAGGGTCTCGATTGCAACTAGGGCAAGAGAAAGGGAAAGTCTCAATCGCAACGAGGGCGAGAGAAAAGAGTTAGTGTTAGTCGTTAGTCAAACTCGACAAGACATCACATCTCGTGCCTACGTATCTCATTTGGACATGAGAATCAGAGTTGCCGTAGTTCGGCTAAACTATTCCTGTTGGTTTGTGTTTTTTAAGTGGACGACGTCACTACGCAATCTACCGGATGCTCGACCTTTGGAGACTTACTCACCTGTAGTAGAAGGAGTTGACGTACCCTTAAGAGGGGATAATGTTTGTTTGTGTTTTAGGAAAGCTCAAGCAAGAAAGGAAGTCCTATACGAAGGAACCGTGCTACGTTAATTGACATGCAAACGAGACTACGCGGAGTCTAGCAAACCTAGGGGATACAATCACACCACACAAACACATACAGCATGAAGTAAACACACCAACAAGGGGCTCAAACATCAAGGCTAGGCTTTAGTCGAGGGGTCATGTCAACCTCGACAAACAAGCCACTGTATCAGGGTGAAGTTAGCTCTTAACCCTAACATTGAGAGTTAGGGTGAAGCAGATGAAATAGGAAGTGAGGGGTGTGCCTCACAGCTCTTATCCCTGGCCTGGGAGAGCTTCAGACAAATGAAGTGTGGGTTCAGAAAGTGGGAACCCTTCTACACTTATGACTGACTCAACTGTACAACTGTACAAGGATCTTGGGTTACTATCCACAATGCATCAACACAGTGGTGTGAGCAAAGGGATGACTCAACTGACTAGCAGGAGATGGATTGCACATCTCTTGTATCTGCCAATTGCCTTATCAAAGGTCTTTTCCTGCTTGGGGACAAAGATAAACAAACACAAGCATTGCCTCTTAAGGAGTACTTCAGACAGGTGCCTGGCCAAGTAACAGGCCAGGTCTTCCAGACTACATGGAGTTAGAGACATTATACCTCAATGCTCAAGCTATCAAGCAAAGCAAAAGCAAGTTCACAAAGGAACTATAGCAACTAAGGTACCTGAAAACAATCCAGCATAATCAGTACATAACTCAAACAGAAGTCAACCAGACAGTTATAAGTCAACATTCAACTGTACATAAACAGACAAGCAAAGCAATGCACAAAGGTGCAAGCCACAAGGCCTAAGCTCAAGTCTCAAAGCCTACAAAACAAACTCAAAGTTATTCATAAACAAGCAATAAACCCACTCCAATTGAGTGCACATCATCAAGTATAAGCAATTGTGCTCTTTACCCTGAAACAAAGCTCAAATGTGAGAAGCAAACCTTTAGGACAAGGCCTAGGGTAAAAATGAGAAAAATAATTCCCAACAGAACATGAAAATTGGCAAGAATCAAGTTCAATCAAATAAGAAACAAATCCAAGTGGTCTCATATTCATATCATCAACCAATTTCATATCATAAAGCATAGAAGGCATAGCATGCATATTCAAAGCTCATAGAACCAAACAGAAATATTCAATTTAAACCAACTCAAAAATATTTCAATAAATCCCCAGAAAAATCATGGCTAAACAGCATTCATAACATGACCTACACACCAAATTTCAAGTCATTTGGACCAAGGGAAGCAAGTCAATTAAAATCCATAAGTCAAAGCATGTTCAAACAAGCTCATACAAGGAACCAAATCATACATCAACTTCAAGCAAGCACAAAACAGAATTGGCATAAGATAAATGAACCAAATCAAAGCCATGGCAAACTTCAAGGTGTCTAGAACACACATGCAAAATTTCAAGTCCATCCAATAAACAACAAGAATTTCACAAATCAAATAAGATCATGACTCACAAAAGGTCCACAAATGGTCAAACAGAAGAGAAATTCTCAAATAAATTGGAAATGCACTCAAAAAATCCACACAAATTCATACTAAAGCCTAACATCCAGAAGAATCAACATGCAAAAAATCAGATTAATTTAAGTTCATATGGCATGGTAACAAAAATCCACAAGTTGGACAAGAAATGGTGTGACACGCATTGTCACACCTCCAATGATCATATCATATCTCACAAACCAGGAATGCAAAAATCACAAACTCTATACCAAAATGTTCCTAAAGGTGTCTAGAATAAGCATGCAAAGTTTCAAGAATTTTGGATCAAGCATCATCATTTCACAATCAAAATGGTAAGCAAGGTGTAAGTAACCACATGTATGAGCAAACCCTAGCCAAAACAGAAAACCACACGTGCACAATTTTCGCAAAAATCATCATAAAATAGTAGACATGGCAAGGATCATGGTGGAAAAAATCTCATGTGAATTGGACAATTATTTTGTGAGTTATGAATTTTTTAATGTGAAAAAAATGAAAAATAATGTGAAATGCATGTGAACATGTGAATGCATAAGTGAAAATAAAATGCAAAGCCAATATATGAGATGCTGGAGCAGAGGATCGAACTCCGTGTGTTTTCAAATCCAACGCGCGCTATCTGAAGCGCTGCGTTTCAATAAATGAGGTGGCGAGGCTCTATTGGACGCATGGCACACAAACACAAAAATCATGCAATTACACGGGAACATGGATCTACAACGTGCTGGAAACAGATTTTCTAGGGTTCATCGCTCATTCATACATTCTTCATCCAATTTCCAGCATATGAACATTTTGTCACCAAAATCAACAAACAATATATCACTGCACTCGCCTTTCCACGTACAACAACACGCTAACGTCAACTTAACCTAAATCTCAAGATCAAGCACGGATCGATCGAAATAAGTTTTGAACATCAAACTTAGATTCACAATATCTCATTCAATTCTCAATGAAAATCAAAACTATAAAGTGTAGATCAATCTTGCTCGATCTTGCTCAATTCAACCGTTGCCATTGAAGAAGCTCACTTTGACAGTCCTTGAATTTGCTCGAAAATGGAGGTTCCTTGCTTGCAAAAGATCCACTAGCACTTGCAAATGATGAATCAATGAAGAAACAATGCAACTTCTATGAAGAAATTTACAGAAAAGTGAGAGAGAAAGTTCTTGAGATTTTGCAATTTTTTGATCTAGATCTGAGATGAATGAATGTTAATCACAAATTCAGTTAGAATTATCTATTTATATGTGCTGCTAATCAATTTTGTTAATCAAGCTTAGCCAAAACCAAAGTGATTAGTGAAATGAGTTTTTGTGCTAAATGGCCAAAGTAACCTTCATGTGCATGAGAACCTTGCTACAGTGCACGTTTTTCTGTCCAAACACACTCCAAATATCATTTAAGACCAAGTGCAAGTGAAATTATGTCTGGAAAATGCATATTTTTGAAAGTCACTTTTTCCCTCCCTTTTTTAAATTCAAATCACATGAAAAATGCCATTTTTGTGTGATAATTTTTGATGAAATGTAATGAATGATTTGGATAGAGCATGTTAAAAGGAGATTGTAGCAAAAAACCCCACATGATTTGGCCAATTGGTGTGAAAGTTATCCCACTTTGAAGTTCAAAATCCATGGACAATGATTTGATCATAACTTGTCAACCACAAATGAGAAATGGATGTTCTTGGACTTTTTGGAAAGGTGAGAGCAATAACTTCAACTTTCATGTTGGACAAAATTTCATTTGAAGCTTGTATGATGATGTAAACTTGAGGAGAAGACCTTTCCATTTTTGGCAGTTTGAAATTACAGGTCACTTACTATTTTTGGAAACTTTTCTTCTGACCTCAAATTCTTCAATGTTGATCTTTGATATGTCAAATGACACTTGTATGGACATGAATGAAGCCTCTCTAACCATCTCCCACCTTCAAATCCATGATTTTATGCACAGTTGACCACAGTTGACTTTCTAGGGTTTCAGATGAAATTCAGCTTGACTGTTGAGCTTTGATCATCCAATCCTTGGCCAAACCACTTCAAAATGATCCCTAGGTCATATGAACTTGTTGAACCAACCCTAGGGCTTTGCTTCAATAGGAATTGCACTTGCTTGCTTGCACAACTGATCCTCCTAATCAGTCTTGACCTAATGACTTGCACTTGGGCAAATGGACAATGCAATGCTATGCAGTGGCCTATGTAATGTTAATAACCTAATCATGAAAATGTATGTACAAAAAGGTAGGTGCAAATTTGAGGTGCTACACTTAGCTATCTCTCAAATTGTTTTTATTCCCAAATTGGTATATCTCATGTATGTTAGATGTTTATGAATGATTGGTGATAATGTTGCTATATGTTAGAGGAACTCACGCCTTTTTTTCATTTCATATTTTCTCTAATACCTATTTGATGGTGTATGTATGGCCTGATATGGTGTTGTTGCCGTTTTTTCCAGCAGGTGAAATATGGTGATCGTGATGCGTATGATCATATAGAGCCATGAAGAGAGATAATAAAGGCTGCAACGAGCGACCTATTTCCCCTTTTTTTGTATATTTTGTAACATAAAACAAAGACTCTCTTTTACTCCCTTTTTTTGTCTTATGTGAGGACGTAACAAATTGAATCAAATAATGTACCTCATTCATCATGATGTCCCCTTTTTAATGCTTAGAAAAATGCATACGTATTGCAAAATAAAGAAAACACTATCCACTATTTTTTGAATGTGTCCTCAAAATATGTTTTTGGGTATGTATTTGGTCAAAGGACTAAATAGGTATATATGCATACATGTAAAGCAAATATCAAATCCTTCATTTTAAGATATCCTCGTGTCCACTTATAAATCAAATATTTAAAACAAGTTTAATAAAAAAACTAATATAAGTGCAATGACTCCTTGCAGATGAGACCTAAAGAGATCCAAATCATGAGTCAACCTTATTAACTTTAACTATTCTCAAATTCAAATCAAAAGTCAAGAATAATGCTAAAATTAAGAAACACAAATCAACAAAATAGCATGCCAAAAAATCAAAGATCACCAAAAGAGTTATCTTTTTTTGATCTTGGACTCCTATTTTGACTTTATGCAGATGAATCAATGATTGATGAAAAGTGACATGACCGGATGAAATGGTCATGTGAATGTAGATGAAAAGCAATATAGTACAAAATATAGGAAGGACAAATTTGGGATATGACACTGAGGCAACAACTTCTGAAGAGGAAAAAATTGCTGATGATTGGAATATTGTGACATTAAATATTACACATTACCATGACCTTTTAATTTTGATCTATATTATTTCCCCTTTTTGATTCAGGAATTATAGCACTGTATATTTTCATTCATTCTTATCCAATAATTTATGCATTATTATGTTTGATTACATCGAAGCTAAATCCAAAACTAGTCACATCAAATCATCCATCAAAGAGGAATGTTCAACATGGTTCCAATGAGTCTTCAACTATGAAAGAGCATTGTGAAGGACAACTATCATATACAAAATCTACCAAGCATATCAAACATAAAAATAAATAGACATGTTCTAAGATTATCTCATCCACCAAATGACTTTGTTTCCTAAAAAGAAGATTATATCTTGTTGTTTAATCGGTAACTTTTTGTGGCTTGAATGCCTTTTTGTGAAGTCTGCTCACTCATTTTGGTTACAACTTATTTACATTGCACACCATTTTTGGTGTGCATCACTATCTATAATTTCTTGGAATTATGTTGTATTTTAATTATGGTTTCCTTATATGTTCAAACCATGTTCCTGTTACATTATTGTGCTAACACCTATAAGAATAAAGTTGATAAACTAGCGTTCATGTGTGTGTATACGTATCAACTTTATTCCTATAGATGTTAGCACAAAATCATAATAGAAATAATTTTGCAGCTCATTCACCAACTTTACTTGAAATGATTTTTCCTATGTCAATATTAGGCTTTCATTTAAAATAAAGTCATTATGTGTTTTTATTAATGTTGTTCATTTTCTTTAAGTTACTTATATAGAGAAGCATGTGATCACTATCTCAAATGTTAAATTAACAAAAAAAATTATATTGTAATCCACTTTTAAATTTTTGTTGTTTTTAATTATTTGTCATCTAATCTGCTCAATTAGAATGAAGATTTGATAAACTAATCTTTATATTCATGTAATACATATTTTATAATCTTTTTTCTTATTTATATATAATTTTTATTTAAATATAATTGTAACACTTTTCAAATCTTCAATTTTTGTTAACTTGTGCAAGCTTTAAAACCAAAAAAAATGGATTTCCATCAAAATTAATTGTCATTCTATTATGACTACCTGCTACCATATCACATAGCTTCGATTATAAAGTCAACTACTCTGCCAATTACGCTACTCAATATAAGAAAAACAACTCCTGCTTTTCTATTTTATTCACATCCACTGCCTCATCTCCAAACCAAACAAATTACCCAAAAAATCTATTAAGCTACATATGATCCTCTCATATCCAATGAATAGTATAATTATTTGTCATGTAAACTAATGAATAGTATAATTATTTTAACTTTAAGTGTTCTGACTCAGTCTTATTTGGATTAAATTTGTTGTCATGCTATAGAGACAGACAAAACATGTGAAAAATTCATCATTACTGATTTTTAACTTATGTTTTTAACTTCTAACATAAATCTAACTCAACCTCCATCTTCTCCTTTCATCAAATGAAATTACAATCTAAAGCTTTATTAAAAATGACATTATACACTAAACCCAAATCACATTTTCAATGTAAAAAAGGTAAACCAATTTGTATATCAAGAACTATCTAATATGTTGTTTTATATCTGTATTACATTACTATGTTTCACATTACCATGAACACTCAATTCCAATATTTATTACCTTTTACAGTTTTACAAATCAATGTCATTTGTTATCTTCTATGATGACTCAATTAGCACTTAATTCTAATATTTGTGACATATGCGTTAAGGTTTTCTTTTTGATATTGTTACCTATACATTACACTTGATGATTGTTTTTTTTCTTTAAGGTTTGTATTTATTTATTATTGAATCAACCATTTATGAAATTTCTTATTTTGGTCTCATAGTATTTTTAAATAAGATTAATTATAACATACAACCATGGATAATAACAACACACATGTTGTAGTTACTTAGAAAAAATTGACACTAATGAATAAGAAAGTTCTATCAAGTAGGTTTTGGTGTTGTTAAATGTCATATTGTTGTGATTGAACCATATTTCTATGTAACGTGTGTATGAACCTCTAGTATGTTGTGTGAATGTAGGTTGTATATATGTGAGTGTGTCATTATATATATGTGTATGCAACACATCGGCATGTGACAATGTTATGTGAATGTTAGTATGTTGTGTGTAGCATTAATGTGTCATTTTTATTGTTGCGATTGAGTCATATTGAGATTGTTTTTATTTTTTTGGAATGATATATATTATTGTGATTCAATGACATGAAGATGAATATTATTTTATAATTTGTTATGTTGTTGTATTGTTAAATGATTCTACAACCTTTTGATATAAACTTCAGAATTTATTATTAATTATAGTTGGATGAATTTTGATAGATTAAGTCAAGTTTATGAGAAAGGAGTTCTTAAATTCCTTGATACGCATAACAAAACCTTCCCAACAATAATATACTATTTTATTGTCCATGTGTTGTATGCGGGAATATCGAAAAATTCCCAAAGAAATAAATATTCTATTACCTTTGTTGTGATGGATTTTATCAAAATTATACAATATGGACGTGGCATGGTGAAGTGGATGAAAATCAAAATGTGACGTTAGAAAGACATGAAGCTAATGAAGATATGGATGATCGATTAGAAGATATGATCTGTGATATTGGAGAAGATTATTTTAGGAAAACCTATATTTATGATACTTTATGTAGTGATAAGGATGTGCCTTTATATAAAGGGTGCACAAGTTTTGCACGATTGTTTGCGGTGTTAAAATTGTTTAATCTAAAGGCAAAAAGTGGGTGGGTGAATAATAGTTTCACGAAATTGCTTGAGTTTCTGAAACAAATGCTATTAGAAGATAACAATTTGTTGGATGGTTGTTATGAGGCCAATAAAATATTGTGTCCAATGGGTTTGGAGTATATCAAAATACTTGTATTTTGTAACGATTTCATATTATACAGGAAAAAGTATGAAAAATAGGATTAATGTTCGAAATGTGGTGATTTGCGCTACAAGGTGAAGGACAATAGTGGTGATGTCTATGATGATGTTTGCAAGAAGCGTCCTCCTGCCAAAGTGTTATGGTACTTGCCAATAATTTCAAGGTTCAAGAGCTTTTTTGGATAATGTGGATGACACAAAGAATATTATATGGCATGCATATCAAAGAAAATATGATGGAAATATTCGCCATGTAGCTGATTATATGCATTGTTTCTGGATTTTTCCCTTGATCCAAGAAACCTTAGGCTTGGGCTTGCCACATGTGGAATGCGCCCCTTTGATAATCTAAGTACTAACCATACTTTGTGGCCTGCTCTTCTCACGATTTACATTCTACCTCATTGGTTGTGCATGAAGCGCAAGTATATCTTGTCATTTATGATGATTTCTCGACCAAAATAACCTGGAAACAAAATAGATGTTTATCTAAGTCCATTGATTGAATATTTAATACTTTTGTGGGAGGAAGGCATTACTGTTTATGATGCTTATTATGGTGAAAATTTTAAGATGTGTACCATGTTATTTTGCACAATCAACGACTTTCCTGCATATGATGATTTGGTAGGATACAATGTCAAGGGACATAAAGTGTTTCCTATATGTGAACCTAATACTTGTTTTAACCAACTTCAATTTGGAAAAAATACTGTTTACCCGGGCATCGAAAATTTCTAAAACCAATCATCCTTATCGTAGATTATATAAGGCTTTTAACGAAGAACATGAGTTTGAAATTGCTCCTAAACTTGTAACGGATGATGAAGTTTATCAATGAAAAGAATACCTTACTTTTGTCTTTAGAAAGAATAAAAAAGGCCCCATTGAGAGAAATATTTGGAAAAAAAATTCGGTGTTCTTTAATCTTTCATATTTGTCTAGCCTTGATGTAAGACATTATCTTAATATAATGCGTGTGGAGAAAATGTGTGTGATGGTTTGATAAGAACACTTCTAAAAATTCCATGAAACACTAAAGGTAGTAAGAATTCCCACTTAGATATGGTGAAGATGGATATACAACAATAATTGGCTCTAAAAAAAAAGAGGAAAAAGAACTTATTTGCCTCCAACATATGAAAACTCTATCTAGAAAAGAAAAGTTTATGCGAGTGTTTATATGACATCAAAGTTAATCAAGGTTACTCATCAAACATCAAGAAACTTGTATCAATGAAAGATCTCAAGTTAATTAGCTTAAAATCTCATGATTGTCATATCTTGATGCAACAACTTTTACCGGTGACTATCTGTGGCATCCTGCCAAAAAATGTAAGAGTAACTATAACCAGATTGCGCTTATTCTTTAATGCTATATGTAATGAAATTCTTGATTTCAAAAAAATTAGATGAATTAGAAGATGAGACTGCAATAATCTTGTGTCAATTTGAGATGTATTTCCCTTCATCATTTTTTACATTATGGTTCACTTAATTGTTCATCTAGTCAGAGAAACCATATTTTGTGGTCCGGTTTATTTAAGGTGGATGTATCCAATAGAGCGATACATAAAGATATTTAAAGAATATAAGAAAAATCACCATCGAATGGAAGTTTCGATCGTTGAAAGATACATCACAAAAAAAGTTGTTGAGTTTTGTTCAAACTATTTATTGGAAGCAGAGTCTATAGGAATTCCAAAGTCTCGTCATGTTAATAGATATGAAGGTAGAGGTACTCAAGGTTTAAATTTTATTTCAATGCCTCAGGATATAGTTCTTCAAGAACATTTGTATATATTGAATAATATTGACGAAGTTGAACCTTACTTATCTACTCACAAAAGAGTTATCAAGGAAAAATATCCCTGAATGAGTCACAAGTGCTTGTTGGAAGAGAATAACAATAATTTTATAAGTTGGTTTAGTTAAAGGATTTATAATGATGATACTGCATCCAAGAAAATTATATGGTTGTCATACTTGCCAAAATTTAATGTAGTAAGTTAGATAACATACAACATTAGTAATTTTTCCTTTTATACAAAATCAAAAGAGGGTCATAGTACAATGCAAAATAGTAGGGTTATGGTTGAAGCCGAATCCATGTATCTCTCTAGTTCGAAAGATAAGAATCCTATATTGGCACCTAAAGCGTACTTTAGGGTCATTGAGGAGATTTGAGAGATTGATTATGTTTTATTTAAAGTGTATTTATTTAAATACAAGTGGGTTGACAATAACATTGGTGTACAAAGTGATGAGTTAGGATTCACACGGGTTGACCTTGACAAGACAACTTATATATTTGAACCATTCATCATGGCTACCTAGGAAAAACAAGTGTTTTATGTGATTGATCCTTCTAACAAAAGATGATCAGTTATTCTCCAAGGAAAACACATTAATCACAGTGATGAAAATCATGATTTAAGTTTTGATATTCTTTCGACTTCTTCTTACACAACACAAGTACCTACTTCATATGAAGAAGTTGATAGAGATGATGTGCATGTTATTCATAATGATCATGAAGAATGCATATGGGGAAATTAACAAGTAAATATATTTTATTGTTTATTCATAATTTATTGTATGTTATAGTTTCTAAGATTATTTACTAACAAATATTTATAGTTGAAAATTATAGGTGTTTAAGATCAAGACACCAAGATACAAGGCACATTCCTCATGTTGTAGATATTGTTGATGTAATGATATATAAATTGTATGTTATTTTGTACCATTTTGGTTTTGATATAATATATAAAATTTGGATTTTAATGCATTTTTTAGGTTTGATGTAATACAATTTTTGAGCCATTTTAGTTTCCAATTATAGGTGTGGTTCACAAATGGTTTGTTTTGTTGGTTTTTCTATATTTAAGATAAAAAAATACAGGTTAAAAATTAGGAAATTCTGTAAAAACAAAAAATTATATTTAAAAAAAAAAACAATAATTTCACAAAGGTCGAGTAATTCAACTGTCACTACTACAAAAGTACATACAATGATGTCACCTTTACCACGATCATTCGAAGAACTGTGGTGATATCTCTAAATCCAGGCGCCTATAATTTTTTTTAATTAAACATTTTTAATTTTTTACCACATGTTTTTAAAACACTGTAGTGATATCAGTTGACGTTTCATGAGTATGATTCTCAGCGTCTACTAATTCGTCATTTCTTCAGTATTTTATCACCGCCTTTTCATTTTTATTTAAAAAAAGAAAGTTATATCACAACGGTTAATTAACTAACTGTTGTGATATATTTTTAATTAATTTTAAAAACTTTAATTTCTTAAAACCTGACGTTTTTTTTATAAATGTTATTAATATAAATCATATATCATCACGGTTGTCAAAACACACTGTTATAATATAGTTTTCATTATTTTTTAAAAAATTTAATTGTTTGAAACCTGACGTTTTTTATAAAATGTCATTAATGTAAATCATATATCATCACGGTTGTCAAAACACACCGTTATAATATAGTTTTCATTATTTTAAAAAAATTTAATTGCTTAAAACCTGACGATTTTTTTTATAAAATGTCATTAATTTAAATCATATATCACCACGGTTGTCTATGTACACCGTTATAATATAGTTTTTATAATTTTAAAATAAAATAATTGCTTAAAACCTGACGTTTTTTTATAAAACTTCATCATATATCATAACTGCTTTGATGAACAGCCGTGGTGATATGTTTTACTCACTTTAAATAGAGCTAGCTAACTTGTCTCTTCAGTTCCATATTTTCATTTCCATCAAGAAACAACCCCTGACGAAACAACACCACTTTCAACCCTAACGAAACAAAACCAGTTTCAACTCTAACAAAACGTATAACACCATCTTCAAACCTGGAAAAAAAAAACATTTTCAATCAAAGTTTGCGCTTTAGTACCATTGAGGGAGGAGTCGACACCGTGTTCTTCGTTCTTGACGAGCCTTCGGTTTAGCAGTCGAGGAGGAACTCAAAGATTTTGATAATATTTTTTTACTTATTCATCATGTTTTCGCTACGTAAACGTTTTCCCCGTGCATATATAATATCGTCATTTTCCATTCGTGTTTATGTATTTGTTGTTGTTGATGTTATTGTTGATGATGTTAGTGTTGATGATGTTTGTGTCTTGATTTGCATTGGACTTAAATCACAATGGACTAAATCACAATCATCTTCTTTACCCAAATACTTCCACTTCCAATATTTTCTCCTTGGATTTGCATTGGACTTCGAAACAAACATCTTCATTGAAACAATATGTCCATATTTCTGAGTTACTCTTCCATTTGAAGAAATGACGGACTTGGAACTTTCAGAGATATTCATACCTCGATTGCTGAAAACGAAGGATGAAGATGATGAATATGAACCAGAAAACAAGAACGGTAAAGAAGATGGGGGGTGGTGAAGATGTTACGATGGAGAAGAACACATGATGGAGAGATTGCACACTTTTTGGGTTTCTGAAAATCCCAATTTCAATTTTCTTTTTTATATTACAATTGAGGGTATTATTGTCATTTCCATGATTCACTTACACACGTGGAATATAAATTAAATGGATAAATGAAAAAAATCCAATGCCACATAAGCATTTCTAATGAGTTTGCTTGATTATAGGATAAATGGAGGGAATCTTCAAAAGGTTGGGAGAATCCAAACTTTCTTTTATAGGGGAATTTTTCGAAAATGACCCAAATGGCAGGAGTTAAAAAGGTATTAACCCTTATTTTAATCTTACATTGTATAAAATAACATGATATTTTTTATAATATATATAATTGGTTCTTAAATATATATACTTGTCAACTAAAATTCAGAAATTATTACAAAAGACAAATCAGTTACTTTAAAAATTATTAATTTTTATAAGTATTAACAAATAATTTACAGTATTACATAAATATAAATAAATTTATAGTTAAAGATTAAAATTTAAATCAAGAGTTTACACCCATTTAAAAAAAAAAATCAACCAATTTAGTTTAATGTTTCTTTATTGAATTAATGTATTATTAACATTTCATGATACTTGTTAAATCAACAAATTTTATATAATTTAGATATTGTTTCTTCATTCTCACAATAATTACTATATTTAAATATTTCATATAATAAATTAAAAAATATGATAAACAAATATAATAAAATAATAATGAAACCAATAAATATAATAAAACAATAAAAATATTCCATAAAACAAATACTTTTGAGCTATTATCTCGATTTCTTATTGGGCTTATAAGAAAAAGGGTAAGTGATCCTCTAGATGATTTTAGGCCGATAGAAAAGGGTAAACTGTCTCTTCGACTAAACTGTAGGCTCGATGTTAAAAACAAATACATCAACAACAAAAACCAAGCCTTATCCCCACCAAGTGGAGTCGGCTACATGGATTAAGTTCTACCATAATGTTATATTCAGGACCATACTTTTATCTAAATTGTTAAGCTCAAGATTTTTCTTAATAACTTCTCTTATAGTTTTCCTAGGTCTTCCTCTACCTCTAACTATTTGACTCCTCCCCATCTGATCTACTCTTCTTACCACAGAATCTAAAGGTCTGTTATCTACATATCTAAGCCACCAAAGTCTATTCTCTACCATTTTTTCTACTGTAGATGATACCCCAACACTCTCTCTAATATTGTCATTTCTAATATTATCATGTCTAGTCTTACCACACATCCAACGCAACATCCTCATATCTGATACGCTTACTTTATTCTCATGTTGATTCTTAAGCGTCCAACATTTTGTCCCATACAACATCAAAGGTTTTACCGCAGTCCGATGAATCTTTCCATTCAACTTTAGCGGTACCTTTCTATCACATAAAATCCCTGAAGTCCTCCTCCATTTCAACCACCCAACTTAAGTTTGATGGTTTACATTCTCGTCTATTTCTACATCATTTTGTATTACAGACTCAAGATATTTAAACCACGTGACTTGTGGGATTATTTGGTCTCCAACTTTCACCTCTAGGTTAGAAACGCTTCTCCTTTGGCTAAACTTACATTCTATATGTTCCTCTTAATTCTGCTTAGGTGAAAGCCATGCGTTTCTAAAGCTCGCTTTCAAGTCTCCAACCTCTCATTTAAATCCTCCTTCGACTCTCCTAATAAGACTATATCATCTGCAAAAATCATGCATCTCGATGTTATCCCTTGGATGTGCTATATGAGTACATCCATAATTAGAGTAAAAAGGTAGGGTCTTAGCATTGAACCTTGGTGCAAACCCATTTTAATGGGGAAATCGTCAATATCTCTACCTTATGTTTGCACACTAGTCGATACCCCTTCATACATATCTTGGATAACTCGAATATATGCAATCCCAACCCCTTTCTTCTTTAAAGCTTTCCATAAAATCTCTCTAGGAACCCTATCATACACCTTCTCTATGTCAATAAAAATTAAGTGCAAGTCTTTTCGGTTCATCCGATACCGTTCCATCACCCGTCGTAGTAGACATATTGCTTCCATGATCGACCTCCCAGACATAAAACCAAATTGATTCTCAATGAATTAAGTCTCTTTTCTTAGTATTGGTTCAATCACTCTTTCCCATAACTTCATGGTATGACTCATAAGCTTAATCCCCCTATAATATGCACAATTTAGTATATCCCCTTTATTCTTACAGATTGGAACTAAAGTGTTTCTTCTTCATTCATCTGACATTTTTTTTGACCTCATAACTTTGCTAAAGAGTTTGGTGAGTCACTCAATACCTCTATCTCCCATAACTTTCCACACTTCAATCAGCATGTTGTCTGGCCCAACCGCCTTACTATTACTCATCATTTTCAACGCTTCTTTTACCTCTTGTTTCTGAATTCGACGATAATAATTAAAGTTTATGTTAGTTATGGGTTTTTATGATTGGCAGCAATTTTGTTAAAACTTGTATCATATCAAGATGTTGAGCAAGATGTCGTGACATGTTGATTAGACATCTTTGCATGTTTTGTTTTACTTCTTGGAAGACTTATTTTATTATGAGATATCTTAAGATTCTCTTAATATTTAGCTATCATATCTGACTGTCCAAGAAGGTTTTTTTTAGGAACTCTTATTTCGTTTCCAGCTGTGCACTTGTTTCATAAAAAGGGATGTTGAGATATTTTAAGGAAACATTATATCAAATTTGATTTGATTCTGCAGAATGGATGTGAAAACATTTAAGGAAACAATTGATTTGATTCTGCAGATAGATGTTAAAACATTTAATGACACGTCAGATTTTATTTGATCATATTTCATTTGATTTGATTTGATTTAGATCTTCTAATTTTGTATGCCTAAGCCCATGCTTAGGCATTGGCTATTTAAAGGGGACATTACTAAACCTAATCTACAAAAGAGAGAGTTGCGCTGGAAATTGTTATTGTTAGGGTTTAGTTGTCGTTGTTATTTGTGAGTTATTCCAGTATCTCTTTGATACTTGAATTGGAATGAGTTTATTGAGTTGTAATTGTGAATCACTCATGAGATTTTAAGAAAGAGTGTATTTTGTTTCATTGGAAGTGTGTCTTCTGTTCTTTGTTTATTTTTTTAGTTATTATCACTTTTATGTGATTGAAGGGAAGTGAGAAGGGTATCATATCTAGGAGAGTCTTAGATAGAAATTCCACTGGTAATGATTAGGTGAGAAGTTTGTAAAACCAGAGGTTGTTTAGAACTTCAATCTAATACTATTATAGTGTATTTCCTTCCTGGCATGGATGCCCCCAGATGTAGGTGACGTTGCACCGAATTGGGTTAACAATTGATCTGTGCTATTTTCTTCTTGATTTTTACACTGTTATTTTTTCAGGTATGACATGTTCTGAACCTAGTGTCGTGAAATCGTATACAACATTTGTTATCTGCATAATTGTTTCTGGTGTAACATCTCCTGAACCTGGTGTCGTGACATCGTATACGACATATGTTATCTTCTTACTATTAATATTGTGTGAAGTCCTGATATTAGTGTCGTGACATCACATACGTCTTTTGATATCTGAATACCATAATTTCAACTGGTATCAGAGCAGGTATCCTGCTCTATTTCTGGGTGAGATCCGGGGAAAATACTTTCTGGTATCATGGAAGGAGGATTTGTTAACAAACCACCCATCTTAGATGGCACCAACTATGACTATTGGAAAGCATGTATGGTGGCATTCCTAAAATATATAGATAGCAAGATTTGGAAAGTTGTCATCAAGGGTTGGAAACATCCTCTTGTGAAGGACAAAGATGGGAAGGCTACTACTGACTTGAAGCCTGAAGAGGACTGGTCTAAGGAAGAAGATGAACTAGCTCTTGGAAACTCCAAAGCTTTGAATTCTCTATTCAATGGAGTTGACAAAAACATATTAAGGTTAATAAACACTTGTATTGTGGCCAAAGATCATGGGAAATTCTCAGAACCACCCATGAAGGCACATCTAAAGTGAAGATGTCTAGACTTTAGCTTCTCACTACCAGATTTGAGAATCTAAAGATGAAATACGATGAGAGCATTCATGATTTTCACATGAATGTTCTTGAAATTGCAAATTCATAAAGTGCCTTAGGAGATAAGATGTCAGAAGAAAAGCTGGTTAGAAAAATTCTCAGGTCCCTACCTAAGAAATTTGACATGAAGGTCACGACCATTGAAGAAGCCCAAGACATCAGTAACACGCGAGTAGATGAATTTGTTGGGTCACTCCAAACTTTTAAATTGGGTATTAGTGACATATCCGAAAAGAAGAACAAGAGTATGGTTTTTGCATCCAACACTGAAGATGAAGAGGATCAATGTGACTTGGATACTAATGAGGGAATGTATAATGCTATTGTACTACTTAAGAGATAATTCAACAAGGTGCAAAAGGGAACGGACAGGAAGTCAAGACCAAATGTCAAGAGCATCTCATATGACATCAACAAGAATAGTGATTCCTAGATAAAAACAAGAATAAAATAAAAGCCCAATCAAGGAAAAGGTATTAAATGTCATGAATGTGAGGATTTTGGTCACATTAGATCAGAATGTCCCACGTATCTCAAGAAACAAAAGAAGGGTTTGTCTGTTTCTTCCTCTGATGATTCTGAAGGTGAAACTAATGATGAAACTGCTAAGCATGTTACAAGTTTCACTGGTAGATATGAATCTGACGAAGATTCTTATGATGAGGATGCCTCTTATTAAGATTTGGTTGCTTCCTACAAAGAGTTTTATGTCAAAAGTGAAAAGGTGTGTAAGATAGGAGAAGAGCAGAAGAGAATTATAGCTCAACTACAAGCTGAAAAAGAGAAACGTTTATCTATTGTAACCGATCTTCAAAATGAGGTAACTCTATTGTCTTCTAAACTTGAAAACATGAACAAATCAATAAGAATGTTGAACAATGGGTCTGATATGCTAGATGAAATTATTCGAGTTGGAAAATAGGATGGAAACTTAAAAGGTATGGGTTTTAATTAGCAATATCAAAATAAACAAGGAAAAACCTTTGTGACAAAATTTATTCCTCCAGAAAGGAAGTATGAGCCCATGATGTCCGACCAAATGTTACAACATCCTGCCAGACATCGGGAACTCAAACTAAAGTCAAGTTTTTTCCTTGGAAATGTCATTATTATGGTAAATATGGACATATAAAGCCTTTCTACTACATACTACATGGTTATCCAAAACATCCAACACATCCTAGAGCTAATCATGTAATGATTAAAACTAGAAAGGAGTGGAAACCTAAGGTTGTTTCACATGAAACTACTTGTTCTTACACATGCCTAATGTCCAAGGAATATGAAGTCAAGTTGTTGCACCAGAAGCTTGAACATATAAATCTTAAAGGGATATCTCTTGGTTACTCTACAAGAAGTAGAGCTTACATAGTATTTAACTCCAGAACCAATGGCGGGATGGAATCCATTAATGTTGTGGTTGATGATTCAATTATTGTAAAAGAGACTAATGTCGATGAAGATGTTGGAACATCATCTCAACATACTGATGCTTCAGAAAATATGGAAAAAATTGAGTTAAACATTGAGCCAACAAGGAATGAATCAGATGCTTCTGCTGACATCTGAGTTATTTATTTTTCTGTTTGATTTTGCATGTTTTTGGTGGGCCTTTTCCCTGAGTATTGTACCTTTGTGTACCATGGTTTGTACCTCTAACTCATATGTTCTGCTACTGATCCACTATATTGTTTTGTTGCCATTGTTGAATGTCTGATTGGTTTGTCATATTCTGGCTAAAAAGGGAGAGTAGATAGTGAAAAGTTGTTCTAGTTGTGCTCTTGATTTATTTTATTCTCTATGTGAAGGCTATTTCTTTGAGTGGGAGTATATTTCCTGTGTGACAGAGGGAGTTATTTATGTCTTGCTGATCATGACATTCAGGGGGAGTTTGATTTGTTTGTACCAAGGCTGTTGTGTACTTGCTGTGATGTCAGGCAGAATGTCCTAACATTTTGTTTCAGAGAACTATGTTTGTGTTTAGGTTGTTGTGTGCTTGTTTTGATGTCAGACAGAATGTCTTGACATTT
Organism: Lathyrus oleraceus; assembly: GCF_024323335.1. Taxonomy (NCBI): domain Eukaryota; kingdom Viridiplantae; phylum Streptophyta; class Magnoliopsida; order Fabales; family Fabaceae; genus Lathyrus; species Lathyrus oleraceus. The sequence goes on from NC_066580.1 coordinate 308,382,254, forward strand.
TGTTTCTAAAGGAGGCTTGGAGTGTGAGAGTTTATTTCTCTCTATGTCTTTTCCGTGTGACTGGGTTTCTACTACTTATTTCTATTACGTGTGCCTCTGATATGTCTTGGTGTTATACCAAGTGTTTGGTTTTTGTGCTTGTGATTATTGTTGTTGTTTTATCTTTTCTCCAGCTATATGATGCAAAGGTTGTTTTAGCCAAAATTTGCCAAATGGGGAATTGTTAGTTCTGGGTTTTTATGATTGACAGTAATTTTGTTAAAACTTGTATCACAACAAGATGTTGAGAAAGATGTTGTGACATGTTGATCAGACATCATTGCATGTTTTATTTTACTTCTCTGAATATTTAGCTATCATATCTGACTGTCCAAGAAGGTTTTTTTTAGGAACTCTTGTTTCGTTTCCAGTTATGCACTTGTTTCATAAAAAGGAATGTTGAGACATTTTAAGGAAACATTATAGCAGATTTGATTTGATTCTGCAGAAGATTGTGCAGAATGGATGTCTAAACATTTAAGGAAATATTTGATTTGATTCTGCAGACAGATGTCAAAACATTTAATGAGACATCAGATTTGATTTGATCAGATTTGATTTGGATCTGCTGACTTTTATGCCTAAGTCCATGCTTACCAAGGCTATTTAAAGAGGACGTTACTAAACCTAATGTACATAAGTGAGAGTTGCATTGGAAATTGTTACTGTTAGGGTTTAGTTGTCGTTGTTATTTGTGAGTCATTCTAGTATCTCTTTTATACTTGAATTGAAATGAGTTTATTGAGTTGTAATTGTGAATCACTCATGAGCTTTTAAGAAATAGTACATTATGTTTCATTGGAAGTGTGTTTTTCTATTCTTTGTTTATTTTTTTAGTTGTTATCACTGTTGTATGATTGAAGGGAAGTGAGAAGGGTCTCATTTCTAGGAGAGTCTTAGATAGAAATTCCACGGATAATGATTAGGTGAGAAGTTTATAAAACCAGAGGCTGTTTAGAACTTCAATCTAATAATGTTATAGTGGATTTCCTTCTTGGCTTGTATGCCCCTAGATGTAGGTGATGTTGCACCGAACTGGATTAACAATTGACCTGTGTTATTTTTTCCTGCTTTTTACACTGTTATTGTTTCTGGTGTGACATGTTCTAAACCTGGTGTCGTGACATTGTATACAATATCTGTTATCTTCATAGTTGTTTCTAGTGTGACATGTCCTGAACCTGGTGTCTTGACATCGTATACAAGGTCTGTTATCTGCATAATTATTTCTGGTGTGACATGTCCTGATCCTGGTGTCATGGCATCGTATCCAACAACTGTTATCTGCATAATTATTTCAGGTGTGACATGTCCTGATCCTTGTGTCGTGACATCGTATAAGAAATATGTTATCTACTTACTATTATTGTTATGTGAAGTCCTGATATTAGTGTCCTGACATCACATACGACATCTAATATCTGAATACCAAAATTTCAGTTCGATCCTCTTCTCTAATGTCGAGTTTGCTAGAGTCTGAAGAGATGTCATATCCTTCATTAAATAAATTGTAGAAATATGTCTTTCACTTATCCTTTATATCATTTTCTTGAACAAATACTTTTGCTTCTTCATCTTTAACACGCCTCACTTGATCCAAATCTCTTGTCTTTCTTTCTCTTCCCTTAGCAAGTCTATATATCGAATTTTCTCCCTTTTTGGTTCCCAACGATTGGTATAATCCGTCAAAACCTTGGGTTCTTGCTTCACTCTCCGCCTTTTTGGTCTCATTCTTAGCTTACTTATATACTTATTCCAAGTTTTGGCATTTTTACACCTAGACCATTTTTTAAAACAATCCCTTGTAACTCTAACTTTACTCTAAACACTTTCATTGAACCACCACGATTCTTTACCCCTAGGTCAAAAACCTCTTTATTCTCCCAACGTCTATTTAGCTACTTTTCTAATCTCTTGGGCCATCTTGTTCCATAAATCATTTTCACTTCCTCGTGGTTGCTCAAACCCTCCCTCCAAGATCTTATGTTGGAATCTTCCTTGCTTTTCACCATTCAAATGCCACCACTTAATTTGTGGCGCTCCCGTGTGACTTCTTCTTTTAGCTGTCCTCTTGATTCTTACATCCATAACCAATACTCTATGTTGGATAGTCAAGCTCTCTCCAGGAATAACTCTAAATCCCAAACAAATCTTCGTATCCGCCTTCCAAATAAGGAAGGAATGTATCTAGGAACATGTCATTTCACTCTTATTCGTGATAAGATGCTCCTCTTTTTTTCTTCTAAACCATGCATTAGCTATAGTAAGATCAAAGGCTGATGAAAACTTCAAGATGGACTTACCCTATGCATTTACCTCCCCGATGTCATACCCTCATACATGTCCTCAAAACCTCTTGCCACCATCCCTATATGTCCATTTATATTCCCTCATAGTAGGAGCTTATCTCCTTGGGATATATCCTGAAGTACTCCTTCTAAATCCTCCCAAAATTTTACCTTAAGGTGTTATGCCGACCCAATCTGAGGTGCGTAAACACTAATAACATTAAAGGTGTCTTGCTCGACTACCAATTTCAAGCCTATAATTTTATCTCCTACTCTTTTCACATCCACAATATCCTTCTTCCACTCTGTGTCCACAATAGTCCCACTCTATTTCACGATCTAACTCTTCTGGTGCACCAAAATTTAAATCTCAAATTATCTAATTCCCTCGACTTTTCACATGTCCACTAGTTTCTTGTAGACACGTGAAATTAATCTTCATCCTAATCATAATATCCACTATTTTTATAAAATTTCCATTAAAGATAGCTATATTCCAAGATTCAAAACAAATCATACTTTCAAGAAAACCAATACATTACTTTAGATAAATTGCATGCTCGAGATAAAAACTCGGTCAATTACCCAATATAATATATGATTGATTTACCATAATACTTTACTTTGCATTGCAAGCTCACCTAATATAAAATACATATTCTATTTGATGCAAAATGTCTTTTGTGTAATAATGTTTAAAACACAAATTTAAATTGGATGATGATAAGTGAGTCTGGGTGGCAACGTAATAAAAATCCTATATTTTATAGATTTATTTATTTATTTATAAATTACAGTCTATATTTTAATCTTCTCGTTCATAAAATAAAGATATAAAAGTCATATAATTAATCTAGTTATTACTCAATATTTTTTTTAGAGAAATGTTATTTATATATCTAAAATTAAGTGTCAAAAAGATGTCTTTTGTAATTTTATAATATATTAGTGTATTTTTGAAGTTCATATATAAATGTATGAGGTTAAAAAGTAGGAAAGAAATATAGACAATATTATACAGTATTTAAATTTTGGTGTTCAAATAACACAATTATATTCTTATTTGCTTTAATAGTGTAGAAATACTCTAGTGGTAGTAGTAATTAAAAGATGGTTATTTTGAAGTAGTGTATGGTGGTGTAGAAAGGATTCACTCTATTTCCACCGACGACAGTAGTATATGAGTTCTGAAACCGACAAATATAAGGATAGTTGTCTCATCTGAAGCTTTTTACGATGCAGTCGGTCTCCGTATCAATGTCAACTCTTATACATCCATCCTCAATATGAAATCCTTGCGAATAAGATTCATGCATCATTAATATTTCCATGCTATCCATAACACACAAGACAATTCACTAATTGCATGTTTTTTTTTTGCATTCTTAGTTAATTAATTCTAAAACTACACAATATTTCATTTTTTTTTTTATTGTTTGATCAATAAAGTGTTTTGGTCTATGCACCAATATAAATTTTATTATTTTTGTTCATAATACTAATAAGAGGGAGTAATAACCTTTTTCAGTCCAATTACTAAATAAACCTACAAAGATAAATTTATAAAACTAAATAGTATAAATACCGGGAAAGAATACAAAATATAAAGACAAAAATGTTACTGAAACTTGTAAACAAAAGTACTTGAAAGTAGTAGTATACTTATAGTAGTAGTAGTAGCGGCAGGTAGTAGGCACCACGCATTATACAAAGCTGTGATGACTAAAACAGTGAGTTTGGCAGAGGGAATGGAGATTTTGTTTCGTTTGGAAGGGTAGCATAGCAGAGCAGAGATAGGCTGATTTTAGGGTAATAGGAGTGCTTGGTTATTTTTGGATCTCCAAGAGGTATATAATGGCCAACAAGGTAGGAAGCAAACAAAAGGTGACACCTAAGCTGCAACTATAATAAACAATGTAACTAGCTAGAGACTAAAACCTAATTAGGGTTTTCTCAACCTTGTACTTGTAAGAGAATAAATTCTATAAAGTGTGATTTATAATATTTGGGAGAGTAAAATTCAAGAATTTTGCTATTGGACAAAAAAAAATATCAATTAATCATTCATTTCAAATTAAATACCAAACTATCATATTTTCAGAAAAAATTAATTATTATTTGAGGTTTTTTTACCGAGATAACCCAGTTTTTCGAAAAAATTCTCAAAATACCCCAGTTTTCAGAAAATTTCCCAATCTACCCCACTTTTAGGAGGAGGCGCCAATTGAATTGGCGACTCCTCTTAAAAATTGCAAGGAGGCGCCAATCGGATTGGCTAGGGCACCTGCCCTAGCCAATCCAATTGGCGCCTATGTGTAATTTTTAAGAAGAGGCGCCAATTCAATTGGAGACTCCCTTAAAAAAGCCTCAAATGGAAAAACCTCCAACATGAAAGTTGTAGATCTTTTCAAGACAATGAATTTGGACATAAAGTTTGCATCATTAGGAGTTTTTAGGAGAAAGTTATGGGCAGTTGAAGTTGGACTTCTGAGTTTTTCAACTATTATCTGACCTATAATGTCTTGTATTATCCCATGTGTTTCTGTTAGAATTATGAAATTTTGTCCAACATAACATTTGAAGTAGACATCACAAATTTTGCAATGCACTTGGTCCCACCTCAAAATAATTAAAAATGAGTGAGTTAGGTCCCTGCGAACTTGACCCAAAATTAGGGTTTCTGTCAAAACATGTGTATGTGAATTTTGCCAAAAGGAACAAACTTCAAGCCCTTCTGTTTGAATGATAAAAACCTCAAATGACAAAACCTTCAACACAAAAGTTGTAGATCTTTTCAAGATAATGAATTTGGAATAAAATTTTGCATCATTTGCAATTTGTTTGAGAAAGGTATGGGCACCTGAACTTGGACTCTTTGACATTTCAAATGTTATCTGACGTATAATGTTTTGCATTATCCCATGTGTTTCTTTTAGAATTATGAAATTTTGTCCAACATAACATTTGAAGTAGACATCACAAATTTTGTAATGCACTTGGTCCCACCTCAAAATAATTAAAAATGAGTGAGTTATGTCCTTGCGAACTTGACCCAAAATTAGGGTTTCTGTCAAAACATGTGTATGTGAATTTTGTCAAAAGGGACCAACTTCAAGCCCTTCTGTTTGAATGATAAAACCCTCAAATGATAAAACCTTCAACATAAAAGTTGTACATCTTTTCAAGACAATGAATTTGGACTAAAATTTTGCATCATTTGCATTTTTTTAGGAAGGTATGGGCACCTGAACTTGGACTCTTTGACATTTCAATTGTTATGTGCCCTATAATGTTTTGTATTATGACTTGTGTTTATTTTTGAATTATGAAATTTTGTCCAACATAACAATTTAAGTAGACATCTCAAACTTTCCAATTCACTTTGTCCCACCTCAAAATAATTAAAAATGAGTGAGTTAGGTTCTTGGGTAGTTGACCCAAAATTAGGGTTTCAGTCAAAACATGTGTATGTGAATTTTGCCAAAATGGAGTTTAGACAAAGAAACCTAATGTTTGGAGTTTACACAAAGATAAATTTGATATAATACGACTTTATATTAATAAAAGTTGGAGTTTACAGAAAGAATCCTAATGGTGATGACCGGGATCACCTAACCGACCTCCGGTCCCACATCCCCTAGCTACCCTAACCCTTGGCCCTAACCCACGTTGACGATTCTGCACCGGTGTTTGTTCATCTGATGGTCCAGGAGCGTCATTACCTTCTACAGGAGAAGATCCGTTGAGGTATTCAGCCAACTCAGCATAGTCTTCAATATTCAATGATGGTGTACCGGCGTAGCTGAGCTCATGACCCATGCTAGAGAAGTAGGGTTGTGGTTGACTCATGGATGGGCGACCGGGACGGTTGAACGGAGACATGGGTGTGAATGATGGGTCTAGGAAAGGTTGGAAAGGTTGTTGGGGTGTTTGGAAGAGATATGGTTGTGGGATGTTTTGGTATTGTGATGTTTGGGGTTCTTGGCTATGGTAGGAGGAGGGGCGGTTAGTGTTTTGGCTAAGGCAACTTTAGTAGGGTGATGGTGTGGGTGCGAAGCGATATTCGGTCTGAGGTTGATGGTCCATTTGTTGGTGGTGGTATGGGGGATGTTCTTGGTATTGGGGTTGGGTGAATGGCATGTTTTGGTTGTATATTTGTGTGTTTGTGGAACGGAAAGTTTGACGGATAGGTGGTTGTGAGTAACCGGGCTGAGAATGTTGTTGGGGGTTAGATGTTGATCCTTCTTGTGTGTAACTTGTCTGGCGTGGGTCGTAGAGGTACATATCATCGGCGATGAATTGAAATCCAACTGATTTGTACCAAGCCATATAAGTACGACTTGGTTTTACCTCATTTGGCATGACTGCGTCAGTTAAGACATGGTCATGACGGTGCTTCCACTTGCGACACTCCGATCTTGCGAAGGTTTGCCAAGGGTTGAAGTTCCATTGGTCGTTCACTTTACGCATATGCCATTCTCCTAGGCTAGCTGGGGGATCTGGGATATTCTGGACCATACCGAACTGCAGCTTCACACGATCGGTGTTATGCATCTCCACTGTTGTGAACCGTATTATCGGTGTGCATGCTGTCCATACGGCTGTGTCTTCAGGGTTGACCTCATGCTCATGATCCAGATTAAGGTATGGACGCCAAATGAACTGAAATGTTAAAGAAGATAGGATTTAAATGAATGTAGAAAAAGTCAGCATAATATGACGAATGAATAAAGTTATTTTGCTTACGTCTGTCGGTCGAAGGTGATCCAACAGGTTGCGATACTAAGTAATACAGTGTCTCGGACATCTGCTGTAACTCATACCACGTGCCGACCATCTACACCAAAAAGTTAAAATAAATTAGTTATAGGTACTAAACTGTAAGGAAGTAAGTAAAGATATAGCAATTTAAACAACTTAGGTTTTTGCATATGGAAAAGTGAAAGGGTTGTTATTGACCGGTGCTAGAGACGGTAGTCTTGACCATCCCCATGCTTGTAGCAAAACAGCACATCCAGAAAATGTAGATGTGTCTTTGTGGGAGTTTTTGCACAACGAACTATAGAGATAGGCTAGACATGCGGATCCCCAACTGTAACTACCTATTCTATCTACATGTCTAAGTAGAGGTAAGTACATAATATGCATGCTAGAACCACTACCTTCGGGAAATAAAAAGGATCCTAGTAACAACATAATGTAACACCTAGTTTTTATTATTCGAGCATCTTCGGTAGAATGCTCATCTAAATATAAACTATTATAATATGACTTTAGGCGTGAGAGTAGTATACCTTGACCTCTAGCATTATCATCTAACAAATCAGTTTCTAAAAGCTCCATGCAAATTGAACTTGCATAGTTGGTCTTACCATTAACAGCTTTGCCTTCAATTCGTAGTCCTAAAAGCATGTAGACGTCTTCCAACGTCACGGTACACTCACCGGTTGGAAACCAAAAAGTGTGTGTCTCTGGCCTCCATTTTTCGCATAAGGCTAGAATGAACTTGTTATCTATAGACCAAGACATAATCTTGCTAATCTGACCAAAACCGGCGAGTTCAACATAAGGTTGAATCATCGGGTCCATTGGGACAAATTCGTGGACTCGAGTTCGAAACCTTGATACATCCTATAATAGAAATAATATAACACTTGACTAAGTTGGTATTTCAAAATAAAATGGGGTTGGTGGAGATGAAACATAAAAAATTAGTATAAGAAAAAACTTACGTATGTTGCGATGTTTACAACTGTTCCTCTGTGTGCTTCGCCCATTGTGAGTAAAGACATATTGTTGGGGAGTTGGTGTAGATGAAATTGGAGGATTTTGTTGAAGATGAAATTGTAAAAGAAGTATTGTAGATGAAGTAGTGAGAATGTTGGTGTGGAAGAATTGTTGAAGGAGTGGATGTATTTATAGGCAAATGGATGAAAGCATAAAAATTTGTGTTTGCATGGTGTCTCCACCTCATTTGGCGACCATGTACAATCCTAAAGAGGGGGCGCCATTCAAATTGGCGACACCATAGGTACATGCATGCAAGGCTAGTTCTGAATGCTTGGTTTCGAGGACTGACTCCATGGGGTCGCCACTTAAATTGGTGGCCATGTACAAGCCTCAAGTGTAGGCGCCAAACCAATTGGCGACACCACCTGCATGTCTGACACGTGGCATTCTTGTCTCCTGCATGCTGAACAACTCACTTGTGGATGGCTTGCATGACTGACACCTCATCTCTGACTATGTTACATGTCCGACACGTGTCTGTCTTGTCTCCTGCATGCTGATGACTAGCTTCTTGATAGCTTGCATGGTTGACACATCATCTTAGACTGTCTTGCATGACTGACACATCATCTAAGACCTAGCTTACATGTCAGACACGTGGCTGTCCGGCCTCCTGCATGATGAAGAGTCACTTGTTGATAGCTTGCATGGTTGACACATCAACTCACACTGTCTTGCATGACAGACACATCATCTCATGACTAGCTAGCATGCTTGACACATCAACTCACACTGTCTTGCATGACAGACACATCATCTCAGAACTGGCTTGCATGCTTGACACATCAACTCACATTGTCTTGCATGACAGACACATCATCTCATGACTAGCTAGCATGCTTGACACATCATCTCAGAACTGGCTTGCATGCTTCAATGTCCGACACATCATCTCAGAACTGGCTTGCATGCTTCAATGTCCGACACACCATCTCAGAACTAGCTAGCATGTGAGACACTGATACCATCTATTTAAGTGTCTTACTATCAACATCCGAGACACTTCACTCACATTCATCTGCACTTGCAAAATAGTTTTCATCTCCAAAATTTCATCTTTATCATTATACAGTGTCAATGTTCACTGCAAGGGTGAAACTTTTGAGTCTGAGCTTCATGGTTTTTGTTTTAGAAACACTGATACCATTAGAATCACGGTCAAGAGAAATGCAACCTTTTTGCATTTGAAAAAAAGAATACAATCCTTTATAGGATCAGGTATTGTGTCAAAGATCACATATCAAAATCCTATATTTTTTGAGAATGGTCAATGCAAGTTTTTCCCCCTAAAGGTACGAGACGATGAAGATGTCGAAAACATGTTTCTTAGTCATGAACATTCAGGCATGGATTGTATCGAGTTGTACATTACTCTACAACCATGTATACCGTCTCAACAGTCTCAACTAACCGATCAGGATGCAGCTGGTGAAGAAGCTGCAGATGATGCACAATGGTCAGATGAACTCAACCCAGAAGCAGAAGGAGAAGTCGATGTTGTTGATGAAGAAGAAGAGGAGACCGAGATACAGGTTGATCACATGCTGAACAACGACGATGAAGATGATGCTTAACCACCTCCAATACCTCCTAGTCATGCCTACAATCCTCCTCAACATATGACAAATATGGATCTTCACGATGATGAAACATCCGACAGTGTCTTCTATAATCCGTATCCGAGACCAGTAGGCGAATCAAAGGTGGGAGACATGTTTCGTACCAAAGAAGAATGTGTCTTGGCAATCAAAAAATTCCACATGAACAACTTTGCTGACTTTACAGTGAAACGCACTGATTCTAGAAGGTATGTTATCGAATGTCGTAACATACTTTGTAAGTTTCGTTTGGATGCATCTTACAAGAAGAAAAATGACTCTTGGGAGATCGCTTCAATAGACCCACCGCACAGTTGCGTTGCAACTAACGTTGAACAAGATCACCGTAAACTGAGCACGGCTTTGATATGTCAAGACATTCTGCCATTGGTAAATAAAGACCCATCAGTGAAGGTGAGTATAATTATATCCCATATCCGAACAACATATAATTATACTTCATCTTACAAGAAAGCATGGATTGCGAGGACAAAGGCTGTTGAACAAGTTTTCGGTAACTGGAAGGATTCATTCAAGGAATTACCACGGTTTTATGGTCACTAAAAACTTATGTCCCAGGAACTGTGGCAATTATGGAGACAGTGCCAGCAATGATGCCAGACGGAACCTGTGCTACAGGTAATAGAATATTTCACCGTCTCTTTTGGGCATTTGACCCGTGCATCAAAGGTTTCGCTTTCTGCAAACCTCTATTGCAAATTGATGGCACTTGGTTATACGGAAAATACAAGGGTACTTTGCTCATGGCAGTTGCACAAGACGGTAACAACAATGTATTTCCCATTGCCTTTGCTCTTGTTGAAGGTGAAACGGCTGGTGGATGGGGTTTCTTTCTTCGACATCTCAGAACGCATGTCGCTCCACAAGCCAATCTATGTTTGATTTCTGATAGACATGCTGCCATTGAAAGTGCCTACAACAACCATGACAACGAATGGCATGATCCTCCTTCTACACATGTCTACTATATCAGACACATGGCACAAAACTTCATGCGTGCTATAAAAGATAAGAATCTTCGCAAGAAGGTGGTGAATGCTGGGTATGCTTTAACTCAACCGTCATTTCAATATTATCGTGATGAAATTCGACTGTCTAATGAAGACGCGGGGAGATGGATAAATAACATCCCAGTAGAGCAGTGGACAAGAGCATTTGACGGTGGTTGTCGATGGGGCCACATGACAACAAACATTGTGGAATGCATGAACGGGGTTTTCAAAGGAATTCTAAATCTGCCGATAACCGCCTTGGTAAGATCAACCTATTATAGGTTGGCTTCTATGTTCGCAACCAGAGGTGAAAGATGGAGTGCAGTGTTAATGTCCAGACAAGTATTCAGTGAGTGTTGCATGAAGGTCATGAAAGAGGAGAGCATCAAAGCTACGACACACGCTGTAACAGTGTTTGACCGTCATAGACAAAATTTCAGCGTCCAGGAAACAATGGGCAACAACGAGGGGAGACCAAATTTAGCCTACGTTGTTAGACTACACAGAAGTTGGTGCGATTGTGGAAAATTTCAGGCCTTCCGCATACCTTGCTCCCATGTCATTGCAGCATGCGCTTATACTCGTCAAGATGCTTACACCCATTTATCTGATGTGTAGAAGGCCAACACCATTATGAATGTATATAGTCAAAGCTTTTCAGTACTACCAATGGAGGATTACTGGCCTCCATATGAAGGAGATATTGTTTGGCACAATGAAGAGATGCGTAGAAAGAAGAAAGGAAGGCCAAACAGCACACTTATCAGAACAAAGATGGATTCCACAGATAAAATGATAAGATTATGTAGTATCTGTCGTCAACCAGGACACAACAAAAGCAACTGTCCCAATCAAGGAGCATCATCTAGATCTTAAGTTTTTTGTAACATTGTATCTAGATCTTAAGCTTTTTTAAACATTGTATTTCTGTAACAATCAATCATTATATATCATTAAGTTCTTGTTACAACGAGTTTCATAACCAACATCAGTACAAAACATCTGAAAACATAAATAATTCTAACTGATTACAACAATCAAATTAATGTCGTCTCGACCGAACATCATTTCCCTAGCATCCTTATCAGTCTTCATTCGCACCCAACCAAAGATACTGTCAAGTCTCTCAATACTTCTGATTTTTTCCCCTTCTGGTATTTTCCCGTCTAACCATCGAACCAACTCCCTCTTCAGTTGATCTAACGTGGTGATGTTCCAAAACAGCATCAGCAATTGAGGTTTGTCTCTCGCATAAATCACCTTACCGTATCGGTGACGAACACCAAACATGATAGCCAAATGATTATATGAGTTGTAGAACAATTGGTCACACAACGCATCTATTTATAAGACAAAAAAGGCATTTTATGAGGGAGTCGCCAATTGAGTTGGCGCCTCGTCTTAAAACCTACACATAGGCGCCAATTGGATTGGCTAGGGCACCTGCCATAGCCAATCCAATAGGCGCCTCCATTCAAGTTTTAACAACAGTTTCCATATGAACAAATTTCATGTTCATCAAAAATCCATTTGAAACTTGGAACCTCATCATTCATTTCAAAACATTATAGGTCATTTTGACAGAAACCCTAATTTTGGGTCAAGTTCGCAGGGACCTAACTCACTCATTTTTAATTATTTTGAGGTGGGACCAAGTGCATTGGAAAATTTGAGATGTCTACTTCAAATGTATGTTTGACAAATTTTCATATTCCTAAAAGAAACACATGCAATAATGCAAGACATTATAGGTCAGATAATAATTGAAAAACTCAGAAGTCCAACTTCAACTGCCCATAACTTTCTCATAAAAACTCCAAATGATGCAAAATTTATGTCCAAATTCATTGTCTTGAAAAGATCTATAACTTTCATGTTGGAGGCTTTTCCATTTGAGGCTTTTTTAAGGGAGTCTCCAATTGAATTGGCGCCTCTTCTTAAAAATTACACATAGGCGCCAATTGGATTGGCTAGGGCAGGTGCCCTAGCCAATCCAATCCTTGCAATTTTTAAGAGAAGTCGCCAATTCAATTGGCGCCTCCTCCTAAAAGTGGGGTAGATTTGGAATTTTGCTGAAAACTGGGGTATTTTGGGAATTTTTTCGAAAAAGTGGGTATCTCGGTAAAAAAACCATTATTTGACTGCAAAATGCAGTAATGTGAGAAAAAATATGGCAGACCACCGTGTTAAAGAGAAAAGAAGTTCCTCCCATTAAATGAGCGGCACTACTATAACGTTATATTTCTGAATTAAGTTAAAATTGAAGTATATTTTAATTATTGATAATATAATATTAATAAATTTTAATGTTAATTAATTATAGTTATTTATATTTAATGAAGTGTTAAAATAATAAAAATAAAAATAGTTATTATTATTAAAATATATTTAATTAATAAATAAAATAACAATATAAATAAATAACAATGGAAAAGAATATTTACTTATTTATTTAATTAAAAAGAAGTACATTAAATCTTTATCTAGCCTTGATTTTGACTCGGTTGTTGTTTTGCGCAACAATCTCTAGCCTTCCTATATGAGGTTTGCTTGCAGGACCTGTTGAGACAGTTTTTAAGTGTCGGGTTTTGTTATCGTATCCACAGAGATTGTAAGATATCGCTGCCGTTCAATGGTTGAATTAATCTTAACTTAAAGTAACACTAGGGTTTTGGGTTTTAATCAAGTTATCTTGCATACAAAGTAATTAATTGCGGTAAAAGTTACGTTTTGATTAATATGAGAAATATTGTCAGAGTTAGGTTTCAATGATTACATTTGCTTTGCATGTTTTTGCACGGTCAACAATATTATAAACTCCTTTAGATGATAAATAATTTCACAAAGTCCTCTCAATGCGTTTCTCTCGAACACCCATTGTGAGTTTTGTCATTTTGATCCATTGTTTCTCTCGAACACAATCTATCAAAAAGACAACATTTTGGTTCAACCTTATGGTGAACAAAATGATTCGTTACTATCTCTAGCTAACAAACAAGTTTGGATGAAAACCTAGGTCAAGAATCGGTAAACATCTCTCGATCAAATACCAACACAAAGAGTTTTAAATAGAAACAAAGTTTTCATCATATATTTACCGTTAAAGAGTTTACAAATGAGGATCCTTACATTTACACACAAAGCTTGGAAATCACCTACATCTAACCTTGACAAATGGAGACTTAGCTACTCATTTTCATGGTAGCTTGGTCGGCAAGTAAGAAAAGAGGGTTGATCAACATCCAAGTCGAATGATCGAGGTTGGATGGGAATCCACCTTCTTTTTGTGGAAGATGGTTGCTAGATGAAGAGAAAATGAAATTAGGGCATAAAATCTCCCTCCAAACAATGCTGTAAAATATCTAAGAGAAAGTAAAAAAATGGAAAAGTTGGTAAAAAGTGGTATGGGCACAAAAAGTGGCACCTGCTACTTATAGACAAGTGCAGAACTGTCACGTTCGCTAGGCGAGCAGAATGGCTCGCCTAGCGAAGGCCAAAAATGGGCACAAAATGCCCCTGCGCCCAGAGAAAACTGGGCCTGTGGAACTGTCATGTTCGCCTAGCGAACAGACCTTCGCCTAGCGAAGAACTCGCTTCAACCTTCGCCCCAGCGAGGTTGAGAGGTTTTGCTACTGGAATGCTCGTTGGGGACTCGCTAGAGCCTCGCCTAGCGAGCTAGTGCTGGCTGCTCATTTCACCAAAACAGACTGAATTCGCTGCCACTTCGCCTTCAGTTCGCCTAGCGAATTAATTAACCAATTTACTGGAGCCTTTCGCCAGGAGCTCGCCTAGCGAAGGTTTTGCTTCGCCACATCCTCGCCTAGCGAGCTGGCAGATGAAATGCTCCTTTGCTTTGGTTCCTTTGCCAATTCTCTTGTGTCTTTATTATCAATTAATTCATGCCTTTCCTGCACAATAACAAACACATCAAAGGCACCAAGCTTGTTTATCAATGTACGCATTCCATGTAAAATAAATGTGATTTTGGCAATTTGAGCAAGGCAAAAGAGTGAAAGATGCCCACATATGATAGCTCAAATAAGCACTTTTGGGCATCTAACAACTCTCCCCAACTAGATTCTTGCTTGTCCTCAAGCAAAGTATGCCTCTTGAAAGACAAGAGGATTTGCATAAAGAAACAGTTTCTCCGAAGTTGGATAAACGGCTCAAACACAAGCGAAATTCGCATATACAAGTTCCCAACGGTTCGAATAAAATAATACCTAGGAACTTAAACTTAAATAGCAATGCAAAATATTTATCTATCTACAACAATGCTATTCTGAATGCATCATCCTATCTCTCCTCTTCGAATAAGGAATGAAGATTTTGCGCGCTTGCAACCGCGGGACTAATCTCACTCACTAACAAATAATGAAGATATCAAATAGATTCATACAATGTCTAATCAATTAAAAATGGTACTGTGGAAGCAAAAAGATCACTAAGGGCTTTTCGGTTGAAGCTTGGTCAGGTTAACAAACAAGGGTCATTTCTAAGGCCATTGAAACGAAAGTGCCGATGCAAAAGAGACATTCACAATATTATTCACACTACTCGACTTGTTTCATCTGTTTCTTATTTGTAACCTTCACAACACATATTCCACAACTCAACTCTTATTTTTCACTATTTTTCTTCCAAGCAAGCATTCATTTTCATTCTTTATATTTTTGTTCTTTTCTTTCACATCAAATGTACAAAATAGATGTTTATTTTCTACATTTTCTATACATATATTTTTCTATGCTTGCTCGGTTTTTCTTTTCTTTTTCAAGAGTTGTGGTGCTTACCAATTCTTTTTCGTTCTCCCCAACTTATTTCTTCCACACCCTAAGTGAATGCTCTTACCTTTTTACGGCAGAAGAACAATAATCAATATTTTCCGGGTTGTAAAAAAAAGATTTTTGAGATCTCGCTTTATTTCAAGCCGAGATTCAACTGTTTAGGCTCAAAGGGGTTAACAAATACTCTCTCTACTCACAGGTAAGTTGTTTTTGGATGTAGTTGTGCTCGAAAGAAAACAAGTGCCTTGATCATTTCTAATTGCTTCCACAATTTCACAATAATAACAGACAAATAATGAATCACATGAATCAACAAAACTTATTAGAATCCAGCATTTAAGTGAACAATGGAGGTTTCCTCACACTTTGTGGTTTAGGTTCTAGATGAAACATTCATTCAATTATGTTGCACAAAGACAATATTCAATTTACCAAAAAGAGTAAAGTTCCTAATGCATTCTAAAATTCTAGCCGACGGTAACCATGTACCTTAGCTTCATTCACTTGTTATTCTTATCATTGCCATCCAAGCTCGGATGCACCTTCATTGGGTACTTCTTGAGGAGCAACCAATCTAGAAGGGTTTGCCACTCATTCAACCAAAAATTTTATTAAACACACAAAATTAACAACAAACAAAAATAACATTAACTGAAAAATAAAAATTTTGTTCGTGGGGGACAAAACACCCCAATAGTACAACCCATGGTCAAAATACAAAATTCAAAAGTACAAATAAAAATGCCATAAAAAAAAACTGAAATACAAAAAAACAAAAACTTAACCCACAAAGGGCTCAAGACTCCTCCTCACTACCGGCCTCAGAACCGGTCGCCTCATCATCATCCTCATCATCATCATCAGCTCCCACCCCCTCAGAATAGACTGGCACGTCCACGGGCCAATTTGCATTAGTCAGAAACTGCTCCCGTGTCATCAAAGCATGTGCACCACTACCCTGCAGCTGCAAACGCTGCATCGAGTCGTGCATGTCAATCATAGCCCTCTGCGATGCTGCCATCCACTCGAAATTGAATTCACACGCAGCCCGCAGGTATGGATCGACCCTGGGAGTAGAAGCACTAGGACCATCAGAAACCCTAGTGCTACCTGAGGCTGCACTGCTGCCGGTGGCCTTAGCTTTGCAGTATTTTGCCACATACCGGTCATCAATAGGAGCTGGGATCCTAACCTGACCCCGAGACGGAAGTCGCACTCGTGCCTTAATGCACAGACTCATAATCAAACAAGGGAATGCGAGGGGGCAATTCACCCGAGCCCCCGACTTCAGTCCGCTCTCTATTACCGTCTTCAACTCATTGGCAATGATCCTCGCCACATCAATCTCAACATTGGCGAGGATGGAATGTACTAAATGTGCCACTGGGATCGGCACAGTAGATGTGTGGGATTTGGGTTGTATGTTGGTCAAAACCAGAAGAAGAATCAGCTGAGCCATGGGAGTCATATCCTCCCGATGATATCTCATAGGAACCCCAGATGGGTTCGGCTCTACTGATTTCCCTGGTAAAAGCAGGGCGGCTGTAATTGCTGGGATATCCTTGTGCAGCCGGAGGTCAATATGGTACTGGTCTCTCTCATCAGCACCCAGCTGAAGCGGCTCCCCGAGGATTTGGTTGATTGTATCCCTGTCAAAAGGAACTGGCCGACCGGCCACTCTAGAGACCCAAGTGAAGGGCTCATCATCATCAGGCAATGCGTTAGCGTAGAACTCCCGCACTGTAGCGATGTCATAGTGTTCCAAGGGATTTATCAACCTATCCCATTTCTTTGTATCGATCAACCCGGCAAAACTCCGATACGTGCCCTGTGGGTTGATCAGAAACCGCTTCTCAGGCAAAATGTTTCGCTTCTCCAAAGCGATGTACCGTGCCGCTTGTTTCGGGCCCACAAACTTGTCGTGGTCGAATTGGATCGGCACGGTTCGTGAAGTAGTTGCCGCTCCCTTTCTTTTCTTGCCAGCACTAGCTCTTGACTCCATTCTGCAAAACAAGAGATAAAGCAACAAACACGAAACAAACAGATTAGAACCAAAACAGTTTTATAAGGGACTGGTTTGCTCGCTGCTGCTTCGCCTAGCGACAGTGGCAGCGAATGCTCGCCCCAGGTTCGCCTAGCGAGTGCTAGCGAACCTTACGGGTTTGGGGTTTTCTGCATTTTCAAAATTGTTTCCCCAAAACCTGTACATACAAGGTTTCCACAGCAAAACCCAATGATTTCTCATGACTATGAATTGTTCTATGCTATTGGGGATACCTAATTTCATGGAAAACCTAAGTAAGAGTAAATCCCCAATTTAAAAACCTAAATGCACAACATTGCAAACTCCCAAAATTTCATGCAACCTCAAGGTTCCTATCACACCTATCCTATTTACCATTCAAATTTGGAAATAAATAATGCAACAAAAGAAACATGCAATAGGGCAAACCTTGAGGTAAACGGATTTGGAAAGGAGAAGTGGGAAGTGTTTGCAATTGACCGACACACAAATGTTGTTGATATGGATGCACGGTAGAGAATTTGAGAGGCCACGCACGAAATCCTCAGCAGAGCCGTTCAGACAATTTTGAAGGTAGGGCAAATTGGCTCTGCTGAAGTGTTTAAATAGAAAACAGTACTGCAGCGCTCGCTGCTGCCTCGCCTAGCGAGCAGGTAGCGAGCGCGCTCGCTGCAGCCTCGCCTAGCGAGCTGCAAGCGAGCATGACAGCAAGTGCATTTGCAAATGCAGCACTTGCAAGTCATCCAGCCTGATTAAGCACACAATACTCATACAAGATCAAACATAAAACAGGAAATACTTACAATGTTGGGGTGCCTCCCAACTAGCGCTTGTTTAACGTCGGCTAAGCTCGACGGTGCGATGCTCACAGAGGAGCATCGAGCGGCTGAGCACAACTCTCGCGATCAACATGACCGCCGAGATACACTTTCAATCGTTGGCCGTTCACGGTCCAACTGTCTTTCTCGTCCATGTCTTCAATGATAACGGCCCCGTACTCTTTTACTTCTTTCACCCGAAATGGCCCGGACCATTTCGATTTCAACTTCCGGGAAACAACTTCAACCGGGAGTTGAACAATAAGACCAATTGTCCGGGCACGAATTCTTTGGTTCGGATCTTCTTGTCATGATATTTCTTGGCTTTTTCCTTGTACAACCAACTTGAGTGGTATGCGGCATTGCGCATCTCCTCCAACTCAAGTAGTTGTACTTTCCTTTTTCACCGGCCGACTCATTCTCAAAATTTAAAAATTTGAGGGCCCACAAGGCCTTGTGCTCCAATTCAACCGGCAAATGGCAAGTTTTACCAAATACCAATTGAAACGGAGTTAGGCCAATTGGAGCTTTAAAGGCCGTACGGTAGGCCCATAATGCTTCGTCCAATTTTTGGGACCACTCTTTTTTAGAATTCGACACGGTTTTTCTAGGATTCTCTTAATCTCTCGATTAGAGACCTCCGCTTGCCCGTTAGCCTGAGGGTGGTACGGAGTTGTCACCCTATGCGACACACCATAATGTTTTAGAATTGTTTCCAAAGGTGCATTGCAAAAGTGTGACCCTCCGTCACTTATCAACACTCGGGGTGTTCCAAAACGAGAAAAGATGTTTTTCTTTAAAAATTTTATCACCGTTTTGGCATCCGCCCGAGGTGAGGCAATCGCCTCAACCCACTTAGAGACATAAT
This sequence comes from Lathyrus oleraceus, assembly GCF_024323335.1. Lineage (NCBI taxonomy): Eukaryota > Viridiplantae > Streptophyta > Magnoliopsida > Fabales > Fabaceae > Lathyrus > Lathyrus oleraceus. The sequence continues at coordinate 308,401,478 of NC_066580.1, forward strand.
CAACAGCTACAAGCATGTACTCATTCCCGTAAGAGGGTGGGAAAGGTCCAACAAAATCTATGCCCCAACAATCGAACACTTCCACTTCTTGGATATTTTGGAGAGGCATCTCATCTCTCTTACCTATCCCACCACTTCTTTGGCAACTGTCACAACTTTGCGCATGGGTATGTGCGTCTTTGAAAATAGTTGGCCAATAAAACCCCGATTGAAGAATTTTTGTGGCCGTTCTAACCCCATTATAATGACCGCCATAAGGCGAGTTGTGACAATGCCAAAGGATGCTCTGGGCTTCATCACCAGTTACGCATCTCCTTAACAGGTTATCGCTACCCAACTTAAACAAGTATGGGTCATCCCAAACATAATACTTCGCATCCGAAAGGAACTTCCTCTTTTGGTTCGAAGTTAGATCGGCCGGCACACAACCACTAGCCTTGTGGTTTGCAAAGTCTGCAAACCACGGCCTAACTTGAACCTTAAACAATTTTTCATCAGGAAATTCTTCCCGGATTTCCTTTTCAGATGCGGTAACCTCGACATTCACCAAGCGGGATAAATGATCCGCTACCAAGTTTTCCGACCCCTTCTTGTCTTTAATTTCGACATCGAATTCTTGTAACAAGAGGATCCAACGGATGAGCCTTTGCTTCGAATCCGGCTTGGTCAGCAGATATTTAATCGCCGCGTGGTCGGTGTACACCACGACTTTAGACCCTATAAGATAGGACCTAAACTTTTCTAGCGCATACACTATTGCGAGTAGTTCTTTTCCGTTGTGGCATAATTTATTTGAGCCTCGTTAAGAACCTTACTCGCATAATGTATAGCATGAAAAGTTTTGTCCTTTCTTTGGCCAAGTACCGCTCCAACGGCATAGTCACTCGCGTCACACATTAGTTCAAAATTTTCATTCCAATCGGGAGCGACTATTATTGGAGCGGTAACCAATTTTTCTTTTAAAACTTCGAAAGCTTGCAAACAATCGTCGGTGAAGAGAAATACCTGATCTTTGGCGAGTAAATTGCTCAAAGGCTTAGCTACCTTTGAGAAGTCCTTGATGAAGCGCCGGTAGAACCCCGCGTGCCCCAAAAAACTATGGATGCCCTTCACATTGACCGGAGGGGGTAATTTTTCAATTACATCAACTTTAGCTCTATCCACTTCAAGCCCCCTTTTAGAGACTTTGTGGCCTAGCACAATCCCCTCGGTCACCATAAAGTGACACTTTTCCCAATTTAGCACCAAATTAGTCTTCACACACCTTTCCAACACCGTCTTCAAATTTGCCAAGCATAGACTAAACGTCCCACCAAACACCGAGAAGTCATCCATGAAGACTTCCATTGTTTTCTCTATTAGATCGGCAAAAATAGCTTGGACACATCGTTGGAATGTCGCCGGCGCATTGCAAAGCCCAAAAGGCATTTTTCTGTATGCGAACACTCCAAACGGACACGTGAAAGCCGTCTTCTCATGATCAACCGGGTCAACCGCAATTTGGTTGTACCCGGAGTAGCCGTCTAAAAAACAGTAGTATTGTTGGCCCGATAGTCTTTCAAGCATTTGATCCATAAATGGGAGTGGAAAATGGTCCTTACGAGTCGCGGTATTCAACCGTCTATAATCTATACACATTCTCCATCCCGTGGCAACTTTAGTCGGGATCAATTCGTCTTTGTCATTACGGATTACGGTCATTCCACCCTTCTTCGGAACCACGTGCACGGGACTAACCCACGGACTATCCGAGATCGGGTAAATCATTCCCGCATCCAAAAGCTTCACCACTTCCTTTCTTACAACCTCTTTCATCGTAGGATTTAAGCGGCGTTGTGGTTGAGCCACCGGCTTGAAATCCTCCTCCATCAAAATCTTGTGCATACAATAGGATGGACTAATTCCTTTAAGATCGGAAAGAGTCCAACCCATAGCTTCTTGATTGGTTTGAGCACAATGATTAGACGGGCTTCTTCTTCATTTGTCAAGAGGTTGCTTATGATGACCGGCTTTGCCTCGGTCTCATCTAAAAACACATATTTCAAAGTCGAAGGTAACTCTTTTAATTCAATTGGCGCTTTCTCATCAATTACCTCCTTCTTCAAATTTTCTTCCTCTATTTCCACGGTTGTAGGTCTTCCAAGCTATCAAGTTCCTTCAAGCATTCCTCAAGAGCTAGCTCCTCTTCAACAGTGAAAACCTCCAATGAGTCGTCGAGAGCTAACTCCATAGGAGATATCTCGTGAATATGCTTTGAAACTTCCATAATAGCGTCTTCGATCACATCGATTCGAAAGCCATCATGTCTATCTTTGGAATGCTTCATCGCCTCGAATAGATCAAAGGTGACCTCCTCATTTTGAACACGCACCTTCATTAAACCGTCATCAACATCAATCATCATTCTTGCGGTCTTCATGAATGGTCGGCCCAATATGAGCGGAGCATCATCATCTTCCTCCATATCAATTACAATGAAATCCACCGGGAAGAAGAATTTGTCGACCTTCACCAACACATCTTGGGCTACGCCATGAGGATGGGTCGTCGACTTATCCGCCAATTGTAATGTCATTCGGATAGACTTAATCTCGATGTTGCCAAGCCTCTTGATAATTGACAAAGGTATAAGATTTATGCTCGACCCCAAGTCAATAAGTCCCTTTCCGACATACACATCACCAATTTTAATCGGCAATGTAACTCTTCCGGATCAACCTCTTTCTTAGGAAGCGTCCTTTGAATGATGGCACTACAGCTCGCATCAAGGACGATGGTCTCCGGTTCCGTATACCTCCGCTTTTTGGTTAGTATGTCCTTCATGAACTTGGCATACTTTGGCATTTGTTCCAAAGCTTCAGCAAACGGAATGTTTATTTGTAATTGCTTAAAAATATCCATGAACCGGGCGTAATGCCGTTCATTCTCCCTTTTTGACGGGGCGTGAGGGTAAGGAAGGTTTTGGACAGGAGTAGCGCTCACTACCTCCTTCCCTTTCGCTATTCTAGCGCTTTTCCATCTCGGCTTCTTCACTACCTCCCTTATTACCTCATCATTTTTATTCTCCTCAATCTCCACATTTTTTTCATTTTCAACTTCACCATTATTTTTATTCTTTTCAACTACTTCCTCATCACTCCACACTCCTACTTCACCATCAACATTTTCTTCCACTATTTCCTCCTCAATCTCCTTCTCTTTCTCTCTTTTTCACTCGCCATTCTTTTTTCGTTTTCACTACCCAACTCCCTTCCACTTCTCGTCACAATCGCCTTACAATGCTCCTTTGGATTTGTTTGCGTATTGGCCGAGAAAGAAGGACCGGTTTGTTGTTCAGCTAGTTGCTTGGCAAGTTGCCCAACTTGAGTTTCAAGATTTTTTATGGCCGCGTCATTACTCTTTTGATTGGCCATTGACATTTGCATGAATTGCGTCAATGTCTCTTCCAATTTAGAATTGACTACCGGGGGTTGTTGAGATTGATACGGATTTTGGGGAGGATTTTGACGGCTAGAAGAACCACCTCCATAACCTTGGTTATGATAATAGTTGCTTCTAGGTTGGAACCCTTGGTTCCCTTGGAATTGTTGTTGTTGTTGTTGTTGTTGAGGGTGCGGTTGATAAGGTTGTTGTTGTCTTGGTTGATAGTCCCGTTGATTGGCCATATAGTTCACTTCGTCAAAGCCGGGAGGTGGACAAAATCCGGTGTCATGTTCACCTTTACAAAGTTCACAACAAGCTATTTGTTTAACTTTTGACGGTTCTCTTAACTCTTTGATTTGTTGCGTTAAAAGTTCCACTTGTTGTGAGATGAGCTTGTTTTGGGCAAGTATGGCATCATTCGTCCCTAACTCAAGCACTCCCGCCTTCTTCAAAGAACTTCCACGACTTTGACTTTGAAGATCATTCAAAGCCATACGGTTGATAATGTTGGTGGCTTCTTCGGCACTCTTTGACATCAACGAGCCACCCGAGGTGGCATCCAACAACGTCTTACAGTTTGGTTGAAGTCCATTTCGGAAGATATGGATTTGAGTTAATTCATCAAATCCATGCCCTTTACATTTCCTTAGCATGGACTTGAATCTCTCCCACGCTTCATTCAACGATTCACTGGTTCCTTGAGAAAACACCGAGATGGCCGTCTTTGATTCCATGAATCGGTTATGAGAGAAAAATCTTTCAATGAATTTCTCCTCTAACACATTCCAATCTGTCATTACGGCAGGTGTTTGATCGAGATACCAATCCTTTGCTTTACCGAGCAAAGCGTGAGGAAATAAACGTCTGAACAACGGAAGCTCCTGAGCCTGATCCACTCCGGCAGCCAATGCTATCTCATAGAATTTTGTGAGAAAAGCAAATGGGTCTTCATGGTCCATTCCGGTGAATGGACTCCCATACAATAAATTCAGAGTTCCCGTCTTCATCTCAGCTTGCCTTCCAGTTTGGTTGGCAAACTGAGCGGTGTTCCTTGGACTGTTGATACATGGAGTAGAAATCGGTGGTGGTGGTTGTGGCTCCATGTTTGGTACGAATGTGTGTGGATTGGTGGTTGAAGAACTTTCTCCTTGCTCTTGGCGCTGCCTAGCCTGTTGCCTCCTACGTCTTGTTTTGCTATTGAGCCTCCTTGCGGTTCTCTCGATCTCAGGATCAAAAAGAAGTTCGTCCACAGGGATTTTCCCTCGCATAAAACATAAGCTGCACACTAAACCAAACAAATTACAAGCACAAGTCAAAAATTCACAAGCTAAAACTTAAACAACCAATGCGATGCTCGCAATATCAATTTACAATCCCCGGCAACGGCGCCATTTTGTTGAGACAGTTTTTAAGTGTCGGGTTTTGTTATCGTATCCACAGAGATTGTAAGATATCGCTGCCGTTCAATGGTTGAATTAATCTTAACTTAAAGTAACACTAGGGTTTTGGGTTTTAATCAAGTTATCTTGCATACAAAGTAATTAATTGCGGTAAAAGTTACGTTTTGATTAATATGAGAAATATTGTCAGAGTTAGGTTTCAATGATTACATTTGCTTTGCATGTTTTTGCACGTTCAACAATATTATAAACTCCTTTAGATGATAAATAATTTCACAAAGTCCTCTCAATGCGTTTCTCTCGAACACCCATTGTGAGTTTTGTCATTTTGATCCATTGTTTCTCTCGAACACAATCTATCAAAAAGACAACATTTTGGTTCAACCTTATGGTGAACAAAATGATTCGTTACTATCTCTAGCTAACAAACAAGTTTGGATGAAAACCTAGGTCAAGAATCGGTAAACATCTCTCGATCAAATACCAACACAAAGAGTTTTAAATAGAAACAAAGTTTTCATCATATATTTACCGTTAAAGAGTTTACAAATGAGGATCCTTACATTTACACACAAAGCTTGGAAATCACCTACATCTAACCTTGACAAATGGAGACTTAGCTACTCATTTTCATGGTAGCTTGGTCGGCAAGTAAGAAAAGAGGGTTGATCAACATCCAAGTCGAATGATCGAGGTTGGATGGGAATCTACCTTCTTTTTGTGGAAGATGGTTGCTAGATGAAGAGAAAATGAAATTAGGGCATAAAATCTCCCTCCAAACAATGCTGTAAAATATCTAAGAGAAAGTACAAAAAATGGAAAAGTTGGTAAAAAGTGGTATGGGCACAAAAAGTGGCACCTGCTACTTATAGACAAGTGCAGAACTGTCACGTTCGCTAGGCGAGCAGAATGGCTCGCCTAGCGAAGGCCAAAAATGGGCACAAAATGCCCCTGCGCCCAGAGAAAACTGGGCCTGTGGAACTGTCATGTTCGCCTAGCGAACAGACCTTCGCCTAGCGAAGAACTCGCTTCAACCTTCGCCCCAGCGAGGTTGAGAGGTTTTGCTACTGGAATGCTCGCTGGGGACTCGCTAGAGCCTCGCCTAGCGAGCTAGTGCTGGCTGCTCATTTCACCAAAACAGACTGAATTCGCTGCCACTTCGCCTTCAGTTCGCCTAGCGAATTAATTAACCAATTTACTGGAGCCTTTCGCCAGGAGCTCGCCTAGCGAAGGTTTTGCTTCGCCACATCCTCGCCTAGCGAGCTGGCAGATGAAATGCTCCTTTGCTTTGGTTCCTTTGCCAATTCTCTTGTGTCTTTATTATCAATTAATTCATGCCTTTCCTGCACAATAACAAACACATCAAAGGCACCAAGCTTGTTTATCAATGTACGCATTCCATGTAAAATAAATGTGATTTTGGCAATTTGAGCAAGGCAAAAGAGTGAAAGATGCCCACATATGATAGCTCAAATAAGCACTTTTGGGCATCTAACAGGACCGGCTAAGGAGTCCCGGACTTAGTGTTTTGGGTGTATGGCTATTTGGTAAACAATGTTTCTGACTGGTTGAAAGAGTGCAAACGAGACTCTTGACGAGTCAGGGAAGTAATAAAGGTAAAATGAAAAGTAGAAACGATAAAGTACTGAAACAAAGAGGATAAACGATAAAGCGAGACAAGACAAAAGATAAACTTTGCAAAGATTAAATGACTTATAATTATAAAATGGAGGCAAAATACATTGTTTGTGAGGAGAGTAACTTGTTTCTCGTAAACGCTTTGATACTTCAAATTTTACCCCTACTGCCAATGTTCAAATTGTCACCCCCTAGAATTTCACCTAACATTGGCTTAAATTCTAGTTGAAAATAACCGTTGGGAGGTTACAAAGCCTTCTCGTAGTGCCACGTGTCGGTCCACTTCCACCATCTTGACGCATAACTACCCACGACCTTTTTGCGTGCCCATGTTCTCATTCTCCGCTCAAAACCTTTCGACTTCGACCGAAGCTTGCATGTGCCGACCGACAGACTCGTTCACCCTTCTGTCGAGGAGCTTCCGACAGAACCCCTGGTAGAAACTAGCTTTTCCCTTAGCCGAAATTTGTCAGCTAACAAATTTCCCCCTGGAAAGGCTGGCTTCGACATGAGCAAATCGATCGAGAAGCTTGCCTTTTGATGTTCCATATTTTAGCTAGCTGTCTTGTCATTACTCATGACTTCATACGCGATGATGATTTTTTTCGGACGCGCGATTTCCAAGAAACTCAACCATTATTAGCAGCCGTCCCTGGGTCGTGGGATCTCAACCGAAACCCACTAACTTTTCTGATTACTTCCTAGCTAGCCACTTTTCAAACATCTACTGCTCGACTGTTCACCTCACTGTCTTATAAATAGTGTCTTCTCCTTATTTACACATTCTTCTACTTCCATACGTGTGTATCCTCTTGTTTAAACCTTAGGCATACTTCTGCATTGGGCTTTCTCACGTAGCATTTCCAAAACCCTCAAACCTTTGCTTCATTTCCCCAATGGCTTCCTTATCTCTCGCGAAAGAAACTGTCTCTTACGGTACTGGTCACAACCCCATCGCCTTCAAGCTTACTACTAAAGAAGGGATGAAAAGCATTCCTCAACCTTCATCGTCTGATGAAGCCATTCTCAAGAACTGGCAAAACCAGTTGGCGATCCCGTTTGGAGTGGACAAAAAACTATTGGCTTTCCACGGTCCCCTTGTTGATACCAAATTTTCCCCAACAAAGGTCACACCCTTCTTTCCTGGGTATAAACCCGCTATGCCTCCTGCTTTCGACAGATCTGTCGCACTTGATGTCAGGTTCATGGAGGCAAAAGCTAGAGTTTTTCCCTCCACGCCCACTCCTGGAAACAAGGAGTATTTGGTGTGGCTTAATAAGGTCTAGAGCAAGCGACAAGACCAGTGGAGGAGTGCTGGGATTTTCGACCTCATTCAGGTCTCGAGGTACGCCCGTCGTGTTAACCCTTGCATGTTGCTGGCGTCCCTTTACTTCTGGGAAGGTTTGACCAACACCTTCCAGCTGCCATGTGGGATGTAGATGCCCACTCTCTTCGACGTGGCGGCGATTACCGACCTTTCACCCCGTAGCGGTAAATTCATGACCATCATGCTATGAATAAGCTAGATATTAATTAAACTAGAGTCGCCACCACGTTTTTATTGTTTCCAAGGGAAAAGGGAAAAGTACGAACAAAACCCAAAGATAAGAAGATTTCAAATCAAAACTAATAAAATGCCAGAGATTACAGGTAAGGGGGTTGGTTACACAGAGGAAAGGTGTTAGGCACCCAAAGTGTCCTAGGTACTCCTTTGGAGCCCTTTTTTGTGTGCATATGTATTTTTGTACAAAAGATGTTTGTAATAAATAGAGTGGAGGGATGAGAAAAGAATTCATTAATTATATTTTTTTGTTTGACAAGACCTTTGGACTTGTGCCTATGTACCAAAATAAAATGAGGGATTAAAACCTCGTAGTTCGTGGTAACAATTTCAAAATGAGTGGATTGCTTTTAACAAAAATTAAAATTTAACAAAGGTATAAAAGGCCTAAAAAGGTTTGAATGAGTGTTAGTTCTTTTTGTCTTTTGAAATTTTATGTCAAGTATAGTTAAGTTCATTTACAAGTTTGATTAAGAAAATGATTAAAAAATGCAATGACATAAGGCCAAAGTTTCTAATTTACAAAATGGTCTAAGTTTAGAAAATAAACACAAGCAAAGAAGATTTTTAAAAGAAGGGAGAGATTTGAAATTAAAGAAATGTGGGAGGAGATGAAGAGACTAATCCTAAGCACAAATTTAAAAGTTAAGAGTTGAAAAGATCTGACCAATCGGCTGCAATCCAATAGACAAGAATGTCATATAGAAACCCAAATTTCCCTTGGACTTTAGAGTCAAGCAATATCAATACACAAGTAGCAAGATGAAGAGCAAAGCATCAAATAAAGATAGCCACATCCAAGCTTAGCAACTTCATGATCTTCTTCATAATTTCCCATGCATCAGATGAACTCAAAGATAGGCACTAGGCACAGGTTCAGAGTAACAGCTCCACAAGACCGTGTAGTAGATGAACTCAAATGGGATCACAATACTTGCTTCAGATGAAGTTCAAATCACAAGCACTTGGTTCCATGAAAGTTGGCATTGGCCAAGTTCTTTTGCATAGGGAATGTTGCCTAATTCTAAGTCCAAAGTCTCAGAGCAAACCAACAGTCCACACAAAATGTCTTTTAGGGTTTTTGTTGTTATTATGTACATTAAGGTCAAAAGACCCCAAACACAAACAAGTATAAACAAACACAATATAATCAGAAGATATGGCTCAAATGAGCAAAGTGAAAATGAGATTAAAGTAAACAAGTTAAATGGTATGCATAATGGCAAATGAATAAAGGCTCAAAATTAAAGTGCATGAAAGTAAATGGCTTGAAATTAAATGTTAGTTGTTAGTTGATTAGAAGTTACTATTGCTTTTGCTTTTGTTTTTTTTAATTCATTCTTTTGAAAACACTCAACCCACTTGTCACAAGCATGGATCCTTGAACCAAGACATCTTCTAAAGGAAGGAAAAAAGGCCAAGTTTCCACACAATACCATGAAAGAGGGGAGACTTACAATCTCACTTACTAGAATTCTATTCCTTTTGTGTCACAAATTTAGCGTTATGTTAAGCAATCGTAATTGGACTTATGTAGAAGTCACAACTATTTAAGGTCGAGCAATAGAAAATTTAGTGTTAATGCATGTTAGAGACATGGTATTATGAACCGTGCTCCTAAAACATACGACACTTAAAAAGAATATGCAAAAGGGTGGACCTAATCTCATCCACACTTATGTTGATTTTGCAATCAACTAGCCTTAGGATATAGAGATATCATGGGTCCATGACATGAATGAAGAGAGAATGGGATCAAGATGAAGAGGGAGGGAAATGGAATCAACTCAAATTGGTCAAATGAGGACTTTTATCAAATTAAAATCATTCATTCATTTTGGGAGATGAAATGTACATTTTATCAATCCCCTAAATTCAATGATTTTAACTCAACAAAGTCAAATCAATCTTGACCAAGGCCCAACAACATAAGTCAAACTCAACAAGTCAATATCAGATGCTCAACATAATTTATTTTACAATTAAACAATTAAAATCAATTAAATAATGCATTAAATTAAATTATGGTTTGTCAAATTGCTAAAACCTCATCAAAATATCAAAGAAATGGCCATGAGATTTATCATAGGTCAAACAAGGTCAAAGGACCTTGGAGAAAAAATTTCATAATTTTTGGAAACTTAAAAGTATTTTTAAACAATTAAAAATATTCACAAAATCAATTAAATCGTGAAAAATATTAATAATGATCCAAAAAATGATTTTAATCCAGAAAATGAAAGAGGGATTTATTTTAAAAAATTTAGTGAAACTCTCATATTTTTTGGATCAATATTAAAATTAATCTGAATTAATGAAAATAAACCAAATAAAAGGAAAAATCAGAAAATAGAAAAAAACGTGGACCACTTGATCTGTCTCATTAATTGAGGTGGCAGATCAAGTGGCTGCTAGTGCGCTTTCCACCATAGTCATGAGTCAACGCGTAACACAAGTGGTAATCCAAACCAACGCACAAGATTAGATCAATTCAAATGGATCATGTGGCTCTGATAACTGCCAATTCACCACCGGAGTCAAAGCTCCGGTTTCCTTCTCCGGTGAGCTTCACCGGACTGGTTCAGTCACAACCATCACCAAAATTAAAAATAAGGACATGAATTTAAAGTAAAAATGCCACTAAGCTCGAATCTGGCCTTAATTTATCCTAACTCCAAGTATATTGAGAGATACAAGGAGTTGGAATTTGAGGTGCATGATCTGAGTTGCTTCAATTTGACCTCAAAGCAACTCAATCTTGTTGCCTACATTGGCAGGACTTCAGACACCCAAGGATCCAAGAAATTATGGAGAATTTAGTGAGAATCGAAGAGATGAAAATTTCTGGAAAATACCTTCAATGCAGGTTTGAATTCGATTGATCTTGCTTTTGCTTGTGCTTGATCTTGCTTAGGACACTTGGAGGAGTAGAATTGAACGATCAAAAGGTTCAAGATCCTTGGAGATTTGAATCTCAAAACAGTGAGATTCAAACTCAATTTCCAATGGAAATTATCAAGATTATCCTCTGCAATGAAAGGGTTTGAAGGTTTGGAAGCAAAGTTGGCGCACAGGGTCCTCAATTCTGATGCATAGAGCCTCTATTTATAGCCAAATGGTTTGATATTTGCCCACTTGAAATGGAATCCAAAAATAGCAATGTGTATTTTCATGGGTGCATGGGCGTGTACAGGCCCATGAAATCAGTTCTTCTGATCCATTATTGAATACAAGCAATACTGAGATCATGTTGGAATGCAAGGCAAAGGTATATGGAAGTTTCAAGTCCAATCTTGCCAAATGATGATCCAATGTTCAAGCCATGTTCAGCCCATTCAAATCTTGTCCAAAATGGATGAAATTGGAGTTTTTGTAAAGGTTAGATCAAGAGGAACAACTTTCATGTTGGACACTTTTTCATTTGAAGCTTGGATCATGATGAATGTTGAGGTGGAAGTTGGGAAAATCAAACATGTCAAAATAAATTCTAAGTGTCAAGCCATATGTTCACTTATTCCACCTTGGCTAACATTTTATGTGAGCTTCAAATGAGAAACGTCCCTTCATCAAAGTTGCATCTCTCTAAAAGTCCTTAAAAATGGTCACAAATTTGACCTCATTTAGATTTAATATGAAATAGTTATGCATTTTTGAAGTTGAGGAAAATCACTTGTTCAATGGCATTGGTTCAAAATGACCTATAATGTATCCTCATATCATATGTACATAAAAGTTAAATTAGCTCTTCCTCCAAACATAAAAGTTTAAGTAGACATCTTGAATTTGATTTTTCAACTTGGAAATATTTCATCTCATAAAAATTGAGCAAGTTATGACCTTGGGAAGTTGATCTCCTAAATTAGGGTTTAGACAAAATGACCTATAATCTTTCACCATAATAAATGACTTTCGAAGCAAAAGTAGCTCTAGAACTCAAAATGAAAGTTATTTGGAATGTAATTTAGAGTAAAGTTGCTCTTGGAATTATTTTCATATGACAAACATTGTAGGAGATAGGGTCTAGGGAACCCAATTTTGATCTGATGAACTCCTCTGGTCAACCACCATCAACCAACTTGCTAACTTGCAATTCTATTGACTTTTGGAATCCATGGAAGATAATATATGCATAATATAGTGAAATTTGAAGTATCCCTTGAATTATTTGATCAGTTGTTGAAGAAGTTACACAAGATACCCAGATGAATTTGGGCTTCCAAGGCAAACAAACTCCAAACTCTTGATGATTTCTTGATCAAACTAACACGTGAAGATCATGGGGATCCATATATGATGTCTAGAGCCATAGTAAAACACTTCTTTATTGAGCTTCTTGCAATGAGGGTCTTAAACCCTAGATGTGAGCTTGATGAATCAAAGGTGAGCACATGCCCTACCTACAAAAAGAGTTAGTGCATACAAAGACATATTTTTGGTATTTTGGTTAGTAAAGATGATAAAATACAAATTATGATATAATCAAATGGTGCTTGATGATCTCTCCCAATGCAAACCCAATGAATGAGGGGTAAGGATGATGCCAAGATGTGATCCCAATGCCAATGCATATTATGAGATAGCATGAGGGATCTTAGGGTCAAAATTGGGGTCTTACAACTGCCCCTATTTAAGGACGTTCTAACTGAGGAGATGAAGGTTAAAATCTTCACATCGATTCAGTAGAATGGGCTTAAATAACAAAATATAGAAACAAATTTTGGTCCTTAAGAGACCTCATGATGCATATCTTATGAAATGTTAAAATAAATCTATGTGGGGAAATGTTGCTACAAAGGAAAAGAATCCGGAGAGACTGAGAGTCCTTCGGAGCGTAATGCATTCCGTAAGAAAAACTCACTAGGGATACAGAGACTTTGGGGGGGGGGGGATAAAAAGGTTATGCGTAGGCCAGGCTATGACTTAAAACTGCTGGGGGACTAGAGGGATTCCATGAAAATAAATCAATGGAAAGACTCGGCCTGGGAAAGAAGAACATCTACGGGGGAAGCGAGTAGATCAGAACAAAGCTGAAATACTCGAGCCAAGCAGGAAAATGGCGATTTCACTAAGGAAATATGCACTCACACTCAACTGGGGGAAGAAATGATCTTCAACACAGGAGTAACATAAGTATACTATCCACTACCGGTTACTGGGTAAGTAGATAACAAGATTTGACAGAGAGGACATCCGTTACCAGTTAGGGTAAACATATCAAGGATGACTCGCTGAAGGCAACCAGGAGGCGTATTCATTACCGATTACTGGGTAAGAATAAACTGTTGGGAAAAACCAAAAATAGGATTTACATCTACCAACTACTGGGCAGAAGACCAAAGAGAGAGAATATCTGTCACTGGTTAAAGTGAACATATCAAGGATAGACTCAAAGGAAAGAAAATATGTCATCGGTTAAGATGAACATATCAAGGATATACTTGCTTGGGGAAATCAAGGAGGATATCCGTCACCGGTTAGGATGAACATATCAAGGATATACTACCTGAAAAAGTAGGAATTACATCTATCGAATGTTGGATAGAATACCAGAAAGAGAATAGCCGTCACCGTTAGGATGAACATATCAAGGATAGACTCCAAAGGGGAAGAATAGGAATTATATCTATCAGTTACTGGATATAACAACCACGAAGAGAATATCCGTCATCAATTAAGATGAACATATCAAGGATAAACTCTACAAAGGGGAGAAAAGCAGGATTTACAACTACCAGTTATTAGGAAGAAGACTGCAAATAGAAGGAAACCCGTCATCGGTTAGGATGAACATATCAAGGATTAACTCTATGGGGAAAGAGAACAGGGATTAAAACTACCTTTTTACTGGGTAGAATACCAGAAAAGAGAATATCCGTCACTGGTTAGGGTGAACATATCAAGGTTAGACTCAAACGAAACGTGAAAACGAATCCGCTGGGGAGAAAATAGGGGTTACTCCTGTCGGGTATCGGACTGAAGTAACAAACTGCAAACTAAGAAGAATATCACCAGTTACTGGGTAATAAACTCTTAGAGGACCAAGGGCATCTATCTAGGTAAGATCTAGAAAGAAACGGTCAATCAAGACTCAACCCAATGAGGAAAAAACTCAAGGGGAGTGGTTCCATCCAGACAATCAACTGGGGAGGAAACTGAAATAATAATCATCCACGAGGAAATAACTCAATGGGGAATAAGAGAAAGGTTAAAGTCTTTCTGCTTAAGGGGCTGACACTCTACAATTGAAGGAGGACAGACACACCAAACCTGCATGGGGATAAAGTACCGCCATAGCAGAGAGTTAAAGTAACAATGAATCACAAAATGTAATGATGCAATAATGAAATTTCTAAATGTATATGTATATGTATATGTATATGTGATGATTATGCTGACAAAACGATCGCAAAATATACATCTGTCGCTGATTTGAATCATCGATACAATTCTTGGCCAATCCACACAAGAGGGAAACAACTGCTGGAGAAGAGATCACACATCTCGAAGACTCAATCCTGGCTGGGGAAAGCACAAGGATCTGTTGAGGAAACTGTTATGAAGCCTGCGGGGAATTTTAGGTCAACATCATATCAAATGGGAGACAACCCTGCAAAGGGAAACACAAATAGCTGCTCAGAGTCAGAGAAAAATTCTGACTGGGAACGAATCTGATGGTGATTTACGTAGAAGCCAAAATTCTGCCCAAACCAAACAAACAGCTGAAATAGCGCGCCTATTACTCAATGGAGGCCAACAAACTCGACTAGGAAAACCAACAAACATCGGATGCTGACATGCTGCCGGGGATGAAAGACAAGGGTCACACCGACTACTTGGGGAGAACCAATAATGCTCCACACTTAGGGCTTACCTCTTTTCAAACCACTGTTGATATTCTTTTAAATGAAATCAATTGCTTTTAAAATAACTACTTTTAAGAAAACATGATTTTGTTTTAAAATTTATCTTCAAAAATGATCATAATAAAATTTAAATCTATTTGGCTGAATAATAAATAAGAGTAGAAACAATTGGATAAAAGCTCAACTTTATTTAATAGAATGGTAGTCTGTAAATGACAAGACTCCATAGATCTTTACAAAAGTTGAAAAGTGGTAATTTACATGGGAAAGGGCTACATTGACTACAATGATCACTAATCCTTCTACTAACTTTTGATGTCCACTATGCTCTTGGTGACGATGGGAGATGATGAATCAGAATTGACCGACTTGCTCAAGAATGTCTTCAAAACTGAAGATCAGCAGGATGCAGTTACTTGTCATAATCCCTAATTTTTGCATAAATTTCCCCAAGGTGGGGTACTCAATTTATCGGGATAATTCTTTTTCTGTTTTATGTCTCTAACTTTTGCCTGGATTTCCCTTTCAGGTTCAATCCACCGAGACACTCATTTTTTCCTAAGTCGCCCTTTCAGGTTTTCAACTTAGCGAATTGTTTTTTTCTTTTTAGGCGAAGCATTTCTTGACTGCATCTGCATTCACAGGACGTGTGAAATCTTCACCATCCATAGTTGTAAGAATCAAAGAGCCACCTGAAAAGGCTCTCTTAACAACATATGGACCTTCATAATTAGGAGTCCACTTGCCCCTAGAGTTTGGCTTGAAAGATAAATCTTCTTGAGCACAAGGTCACCTTATCTGAATACACGAGGTCTGACCTTCTTATCAAATGCTTTCTTCATTCTCTGTTGGTACAACTGACCATGACACATGGAAGTCAACCTCTTCTCTTCAATCAAATTCAGCCGATCATACCTAGTCTGACACCATTCATCCTTGGTCAACTTGGCTTCCATCAGCAAAAACAGTGATGGGATCTCAACCTCTACGGGGAGAACAACTTCCATGCCATAAACAAGTGAGAAAGGGGTTGCCCCTGTTGAAGTGCGGATGGATGTACGATACTCGTGCAAAGCAAATGGGAGCATCTCATGCCAATCCTTATATGTCCCAACCATTTTCTAGATGATCCTCTTGATGTTCTTATTTGCAGCTTCAACATCCCCATTCATCTTAGGTATGTAGGGAGAAGAATTATGATGTGCAATCTTGAAGTCTTTGCAAATAGCTTCCACCATATTGTTATTCAAGTTCGATCCATTACCAGTAATGATCTTACTTGGCACACCATATCGGTATACAATTTGATTATTGATAAACCTCACAACAACTTGCTTGGTTACATTCGCATACGATGCCGCTTCGACCCACTTTGTGAAGTAGTCAATTACCACCAAAATGAAACGATGTTCGTTTGAAGCTTTGGGCTCAATCATGCCAATCATATCAATTCCCCACATGGAGAAGGGCCATGGGGAGGAAATGACGTTCAATAGTGTTAGAGGAACATGAATCTTATCTGCATAAATTTGACACTTATGGCATTTCTTCACAAACTTACAACAGTCAGATTCCATTGTCATCCAATAGTAACTTGCTCGCAACGTCTTCTTTGCCATAACATGTCCATTGGAATGAGTACGAAAGGAACCTTCATGGACTTCAGTCATCAACAGGTCTTCTTCGGGTCTCTCCACGCATCTGAGCAGAACCATATTGAAGTTTCTCTTGTAAAGCACATCACCATTCAGGTAGAAATTTCCGGCTAATCTTCTCAAAGTCTTCTTATCTTTCAAAGATGCCCCAGGCGGGTAAATTTGACTTTGGAGGAAACACTTGATATCAAAATACCACGACTTCTCATCTTTGACCTCTTCAACAGCAAACATATGAGTTGGCCTATCAAGACGCATCACAGTCAGATTGGGAACTTCATTCCAATACTTCACTACAATCGTCGAAGCTAAAGTTGCAAGAGCATCTGCCATCTGGTTTTCATCTCGAGGGATATAATGAAACTCAACCTTTGCAAAGAAAGTTGAAATTCTCCTCGCATGATCTCTATATGGTATCAAACCGGGTTGGTTCGTCTCCCATTCACCTTTGATCTAATTCACAACCAAAGTTGAATCTCCATAGACGTCCAAATACTTGATTCTGAGATCAATGGCCTCTTCAAGACGCATAATGCAAGCTGCATACTCAGTCATATTATTCGTACACTTGAAAGTCAATCTAGCTATCAATGGAAAATGCGTGCCTTGAGGAGTAATAATCACTGCCCCAATGCCATTACCATACTGATTAACAGCCCCATCAAACACCATGCCCCAACGGGAACCAGGTTCTGGCCCTTCTGCAAGCAATGGTTCATCATAATCATTCATTTTCAATTACAAAATCTCTTCGTCACAAAACTCAAACTGCACTAACTGGTAATCTTCAATCGGTTGGTGAGCCAAATAGTCAGCCAAGACACTACCTTTGATTGTTTTTTGAGATTGGTATTCAATATCATACTATGATAACAACATCTACCAACGGGCAATCCTCCCAGTTAAAGCAAGCTTCTCAAAAATATACTTGATTGGATCCATTCTGGATATCAACCAAGTGGTATGATTCAACATATATTGACGCAGACGCTTAGCAGCCCAAGCCAATGCGCAACAAGTCTTCTCAAGCATAGAACACCGAGTCTCACAATCGGTGAATTTCTTACTGAGGTAGTAAATAGCAAATTCTTTCTTTCTAGTTTCATCTTGCTAACCTAGAATACAACCCATACTCTCATCAAGCACAGTCAAATACATGATTATCGGTCGTCCTTCAACAGGCAGAGACAAAATCGGAGGTTCAAGCAGATACTCTTTGATACTGTCAAAAGCTTTCTGGAAATCTTTGGTACAATCACAAGACTAATCTTTCCGAAGAAGCTTGAATATAGGAGCACATGTGGCATTCATGGGTGAAATGACTCTGGAGATATAATTCAAGCGGCCGAGAAAGCCTCTGACTTGATTCTCAATTTTGGGTGCATACATCTCTTGTATTGCTTTGACCTTGGCGGGATCAACTTCAATACCCTTCTCACTGACAATAAAGCCCAACAACTTACCAGAACGAACACCAAATGTACACTTATTAGGATTCAAGTGGAGTTTGTACTTACTCAAACGCTGGGACAACTTCAACAAATGCTCAACATGTTCCTCTTCATCAATAGATTTAGCAATCATATCATCAACATAGACTTAGATCTCTTTATGCATCATATCATGAAAAAGAGTAACCATTGCTCTCTGGTAAGTTGCACCAGCATTATTTAAACCGAAAGGCATCACTCTATAACAGAATGTTCCCCAGGGTGTAATGAATATGGTCTTCTCCATATCCTCGGGTGCCATCTTGATCTGATTACATCTAGAAAATCCATCCATAAACAAAAAGACATTGAACTTAGTTGTATTGTCTACCAACATATCAATGTGTGGCAGAGGAAAATCATCTTTCGGATTGGCTTTATTCAAATCTCTATAATCGACACACTTACGGACTTTTCTGTCCTTCTTAGGAACATTCACAATATTGGCCACCCACTGCAGATACTCAGTAGTAACAAGGAAACCGGCATCAATCTGCTTTTGCACTTCCTCTTTGATCTTCACGGCCATATCTGGATGAGTTCTCCTCAATTTCTGCTTGACTGGCGGGCATTCTGGCTTCAACGGAAGTCTATGCTCCATATTCTCATAATCTAAACCAGGCATGTCTTGATAGGACCAAGCAAACACATCTGAATACTCTCGAAGAAGATCAATCAACCCCTTCTTCACTTCTGGGCACAGTTGAGACCCAATCTTGACTTCCTTTACATCATCTTTGGAACCCAAGTTGACTAACTCAATCTGCTCTTTGAATGGCTGAATGGCTTTTTCCTCGTGCTCGAGAA